>NC_056499.1:5469238-5477927 GCF_014905685.2 Nematolebias whitei | reverse complement strand
CATCCATCCATCCATCCATCCATCCATCCATCCATCCATCCATCCATCCATCCATCCATCCATCCATCCATCCATCCATCCATCCATCCATCCATCCATCCGTCCACCCATCATCACTTATTTCTTTTTGGGTTGCTGGGATCACTGGTGCCCAAATTCAGCTATCACTGTGCAAGAGGCAGGAGACATCCTGGACAGGTCTCCAGTCCATCACAGAGACAAACAACAATTCTCTCTCTCGCTCGCTCTCTCTCACTCTCTCGCTCTCTCGCTCTCTCGCTCTCTCGCTCTCTCGCTCTCTCGCTCTCTCGCTCACCTAGGGGCAATTTAGAGTCACCAATCAGCCTAACATGCATGTTTTTGGTCTGTGGGAGGAAACCGGAGTACCCGGAGAAAACCCACGCAGCACGGAGAGAGCATGTTATCTCCACCCAGAACGGTCACGGATTTGACCCGGCAACCTTCTCGCTGAGAGGCAACAGCTCTGAGCCACCGTGCCGGCAGCGTGTATCTTGAATGATATTTTAAAAGTTGTTTTGTTTTTTCAGTTGAAATGTTGCAGATGTGTACAGACCAGAATTTGCATGTTGATAGTCAAAAATAAGCTGTTTGCATCTGAGTTTTAACTTTGCCCAGCAGCGATAGACCAAATAATTCAAATTCCCTGATACCACTTCCATGCAGGCTGAAAGAGGGTCTCTAGTAGCCAAAGTAGACCGCAGGCCCGCCCATCATGGCCCTATAGACGTTTGAATTAGTCAGACTTGTTTGTTTGCTCATATCTGACCATCCCTTTTCCATTCATTTTTAAACACGGTTACTTATGTCCCCCTATCTGTCCATTAGTGCAAAGCTGTATAAAGCAAATGGCCATGGATTTACCTCAAGGCTATGCAGTCCAGAGCTTTGAATTGAAGGAAGAGTGAGTGGGGCGAAGAGCTTTGGGGAAAAACTTGCAGGAAAAATTGTGAACCTCCTATGTATTTCACTTCGTCCTACATAATTCAATATGATATGCATCATGGATGATGTAAATCTGTTCAGAGGCACCTTCTATTCCAAGCCTTTACCCTTAAATGTCTCTGTGGTTGAAGTGTCCTGAGGCAGTTTGGACCCACCAGCCTTCTCCACCCCCAGTCTTAATAAATCATTATGGAGCAGAGCTGCACTTATCATGCTGGTCAGAGACCTCTAATGAGCGCTGGGACCCCAACTCTGCACAGCACCAGAAATATTTTATTAGGAGCACATTTAAACAGACGCTATTCAGGATGTATAACCACACCGCTGAGCTCCATAAGCCTCTGAATCATAAATAACAGGCCCAAGTCTTCAAACTGTATGTAGATATGCTCATTGTAACGTAGCTAACTGTCTTCAGCGCTGACTTGTCCACTGGAGCCCAAAACCTCTTGTGACCTGTGCTCCTATATTCTAGCTGTAGTGGCCCTTTAGAGTCAAAAATATACTTACAAGTCTGAAATAAGTTGTTTTTTAGAGCATTGGAATTAAACTGAAGAGGCATGATTTTATAAAGGAATGTTTTTATTTGGACATCATTAAGATCCAATGTATGCATTAATTATAGGGCTTGAATAGACTAATCGATGGCTAAACTAGTCGATTTTGGTTTTCTAATCGACTAGTTGCACCCACTGTTCCCGACCCTATTCCACCCAATACATGTGGTGGATTAAATAAAATAAAACTAAAAACAGCCGCATTTCCTTTGACTTAATTGCAGTATGATAAATGGTAGGAAAATAAATATATGCCCGATGTTTTGTAGTTCTTTTTTTTCTTTGTTGTAAATAATAAGTTGCTTTTTTTTTTGCAAATATGATCTAGCATCTTGAGTTCCTATGACATCATTGACTAGTCGAAGTCGACTCAACTTTGATCATGTTAAAGTCGACTTTAAAAAAAAGTCGCTTAACCCCTAATTAATGACCATCCATCCATCCATCCATCCATCCATTCATCCATCCTTCCATCCATCCATCATCTTTATCCGCTTCTTACTTTTTGCGTCGTGGGGGTCACTGGTGCCCATGTCCAGCAATTACTGTGTGAGAGGCAGGGGACACCTGGACAGGTCTCCAGTCCATCACAGGGACACAGAGACAAGTCAAACAACTATTCACTCTCTCACTCACATAGGGACAATTTACAGTTACCCATCAGCCATACATGCACGTTTGACCATACTCTCTTAAATAAAGCATTTGACTGAAATATTTTGTTCTACTCTGACGTTCAACCTACATCTCATCTTCAATCCATCATCGTCACAACACTTGTTGAATTAATGGGAGTTAGAGAATGCCTAAATGAATCTATGCACCGGTTCACACAGTTTCTACAGCTGTACAGATAACACTTTGTTTCTGAGCCACACTATAGAAATCAACATTAATTTAAAAAGGAAACGTTGCTGTAATTGACAGGAATGTCTCTTTTCGTGTGGGCGAAGCATCAGCTGGTGTACTTTTGAAAATTAAATAAATAAAGTGTGTGCTTCAGCTCTCTTATTTTTTCCCCTAATGAATAAGTGCATTTTAAACTCATTGGTGAGGCGTTTAGAGGTAAAATGAAAAATTGAAAGAGCTCATATCACAGGTTAAAGCTAGTCTCTTTGATATAGGCAGACTATCATTAAAGAAATGCTCAAGCTCTTAGCAATGAATCCACCATTCAGAAACACCTGACCCTCGATAATGGCAAGTACATTGTTAATGCATCATTTTATTAATAAGCTGGAAAATTGCCTAGACCACTGAACAAAGGCGTAATGAGAAAAGGCTCACTGACAGTAATAATAAAAGGTAAGAAAGTCTTTCTTTTACATTTCTTTTAATGTTTTCACCATCCAAGACTGAAGAAAACTGGTAAGAAAAAAACCATTACATGGCTATTTCATCTTTCTTTTTTCTTTGCGGCACAGAAACACCAAGCTGATTAGCGATGACTAAAATCACCTCTCCTCTGTGCAGTTTTTTATTTTATAATGGAAAATCAACCCTGAGCTCGTTTACTCAGGAACAGAGGGACATAAATGTTTTAAAATTTAACCAAAAGAGAAAGAGTGAAAAAAGTGGAATTGAAGGAGGAAAAGATGGTTGTATAAGAAAGATTTGTTCTTAATAATGCATAAAGCAGTCCTTCTGTACCCCATTTTTCTCTTTGCTGACTGATGTTTGACGAGTATCCAACCTTTCCCTCCGCTGAACTCCAGCAAAGTAAACGTGCAGTGAAGACCGGCGTCTGATAAGGCCGAATATATGGCACCTACCAGGGGATTGAGAAAATGGCATTACCGTATATTTTGGCTTATAAGTCGTGTTTTTTTTACATAATTTACATGCTCTGCAACTTAAACGCCGAAGCGACTTATTTATAGATTTTTTTTCCCAATATTTATAAACCAATTTATGTCTGAGATATGATCGTTTTCATTTGTTCTGATTGAAAATTTTGAACACTACCATTTTCAGCCACTAGATGGCACTCAAATAGTATGGCACGCTGTTGTGTCATGTAATAGATAAATTGACAATTGGAGTGCATTTATTAAGTAAAAGTTCAACTGACACACACCTTTACTATAATGTTGAGCAAACAAATAAATGTTTTTAGGTGGTTATTTTGTTAAATTTCAAAGAAATGCACAGCGGGTCTTCCCGTGCACGCTCCTATTTACGCATATCAGCTTTTGAAATGCAGCTGATTTGACCGTCAAAGTGCATTTATTAAGTAAAAGTTAGACTGAGACACACCTTTGCTATAATTTCGAGCAAACAAACAATTGTTTTAGGTGGTTATCTTGTTAAATTCTTGTTAAAGTCCTTCCGTGCGCTCTCCCGCAGCCGCCATTTGGCAGTCAAATGATTTTTTGGCACAACACCTGCCCACATTTCCAGGTTGTCAGCGGTGACGCATATTAAAGGCGACTTGTGTGGCGAAGCAACATATTTATGTTTTTTTTCCACTTTATTAAACATATTTGGACTGATGCAGCTTATAGGGCGGTGTGACGTGTACGACGGAAAAGACGGTACTTGGTTTAGATCAGAAATCAGGTTAGAATGAAAGAAAGGCCTCAGCGGAGGCCGGACAAGACAACGACAGCTCTAGCACCAAAAATGACGTGGTCTCTCAAAACAAAGCTCATACCTGAAATCTCGACATGTTTGTTTTACTTACAAAGTAATTTAAAAACAATATAAATGAAAACAGCTTTAGTTTTGATACAAAGGCCTCAAATCTTGCTGTTTGAACATTTTAATGTATTATCTGTAAATATCATTGCTGATCTTGATTCTGATGTTTATCAGACGGGAGATAACTTTTCTTTTTATTGTATTCCTGCACAAAATCCTTAAATGACACCCTGAATCCTCTCTGACACAGCCAGTGGTCTCTAAATGAATGTACAGGCTGAGAGTCGAGAAGAAAGCAGCGACGAGGAGTGGAAGAAGAGGTTTTACTGTTCAGAGGAACAACCTTCTGATCGCCTTTTAAGTTGAAGCCCTGCACGCTCACAAGCAGCTTCCCCCGGGTTCAAGCTCTGCTCAAGGAGTTCTCTGCGAGGCTCCTCAGCGTAACCGCCAGGCCACATCTCTTTTCCACCTCAGTGATCACCCCCCCCCCCCCCAACCAAGATTCGCATGTTGACACTGGGTTTCAGGAAGTGTTCTCTGATAATGTTCCCGTATTGATCAGCCCTCTGTGATGATAACTGCTGGGAAAAAGACCTGAATTTAATCTGCAATGGCTGGTAATACTGGATAATGGATAGGTGGCTCTGCATGGGGGTTGGGGCGGGGGTTAGGGTTGTTAGGTCTAGGGGTTGATCGAAAAGGGGCCCCTCCTTTCCATCTGCAGTCCTGAGAGTCAAGTTCAGCCAGAGGGTCTGTGGGGGACAGGAGTCTGGACGTCATGTCCATCTGGATCAATCTGCATAGAGAGGTGGAGCTGAGGGAGACGGCACCGCCAGGAGACGATAACTGAAGAGAAAACTTCATTTAAGAAATGGGATTTTTGTTTTTAACCAAAGAAAACTGAACCTCTTCAGTAGATGCAAATTGATTCTCAACATCGCCGTTATATCTTACTGCTTCACGTCTCTGTGGCTCATAGGACGTCTGGAATGGAAGGATGTGGTCGGTAACAGTTTCATTTCCAAACCGGCACCAGAGAAACACATAAGAGCTGATTAAACACGTATTTCAAAAACATACGTCAGTTTAAAAGTCAATATACAGCTTCTCCTCCGTGCATAAATCTTGACAATTGTTTGGTTTATTAGTAGAAGTTATGCATTTGTGGATGTGCATGCGTGTGTGCGTGCATATAAGACATTCATGAGATTAGTGTGAACCCTGTCCTCCCCGAAGGTGCAAAGGCCAGGGACACTGCTGCCGCTCATATGCATCTCTTTTATAGTCCATTGTGTGTAATCACAGTTCTCTCGCTGCTCAGTGCCAGACTTTTGACCCCTTTTATTTCGCTGTCCATTTTCAGCTGCTCTGCAACAGAACAGGCATTAGAGCGCAGAACAGATGTGCAGGGGGGAGGCGGCTCGTAAAGCCTCGTCAACGCTACTGGAGAGGTACAATTTCAGAAAATTATGGGAAAAAAAAAGTTTTTAGGTTTGAAAATTGCGTGAAGAAAAAAAGCTTGAACCCTCAAATCACCATATGAATCTCGAGCCATGTGCACGTGTCTGTGAGCATCCCTGGGATGCATCTGTGTGCACGTTGTCCGTGCGTCTCCAGACTAGACAAAGCGTGCTTCTCCTCGGCAGTCCCCCCCATGTCACTGCAGAGGCCTCAGCGAGCGTGTGATCAATCTCATGTGGACCAGTCGTGGCGTCAGGGCAGCAGCGGATCCGTCTCTCCCTCTCTCCGCCTCTCACTTCTCTCTTGCTCCTATCCATCCTTTCCATATACTGTGTATATATTAACCTGTGGGACAGTGAGAATGCCAGGCCAGAAGCAAACCTGTGCAGCGTTCATCTTTGTAGAGGATACTTATGCATGCCAAGCTGGAGGGCCAGTCTCCCCACCTGACCAGTCCAAACAGGTCTGTGACTTCCTTTTCTGTTTCTCGTTGCTGACTGGCTGATTTGCCAGGGATGTTATCAGTCCATTAAATGGACGTTATTGGTTGTTATCAGACTGTTCCCTCCTACCTCCTGTAAGTTTAAAGTTACGTTTTTATGGTTGATAATTTGCATCGCGGCTCGCGTGTAAAACTGGAAGTGTATTTTAGTTAGCTAAACCACTGACCTTAAACTTAACCCCCAGACCTTTGACCATTAAACTAACCATGTGCCCGTATTATCAGTGATAATAACGTACCTTTAAAACCTACTAGGAGGTAGAGGAGGGGCAGTCTGAACGCCACTAATAACGTCCATTTATTGGATGATAACGTCCGAAGCAGGTGGATTTGCTGACCACTTGTGCTTTCACTTTTCCACAATCTCCCTCCCTCTTTTCTCTCCTGTCACTCCTCTTTTTTCCTCTTCCTCTCTCACACACACCTACTGTACACAAACATGCGCGCTCCCGTCTCTGAGCAACTTTTAATAGTATTTGCTGGAGTGAGAGTACATCGTTTGGGCTCCCTCTACACTGTGTGGGTTTACAGGTTTACAGGTGTAAAGTCAGAGAGGCACATTTTCTGCTCTGAGGTGGCAAATGTCATGTTTTTGAAGTTGAAGTGGGTTGTCTTTACTGCTCTGGGCTGTACCAGGCGCTTCAGCACCTCTGATCGCCTCTGATCGACTTTCACAAAGGTTACAGCTTCTCTCTTTTCTGTGATTTTTTGTGCATTTGATGTGTTATTCCTTCCTGAGATATATATATATATAAAAAAAGTCTGTGGCAAACTGCAATGATTTTGACACAGGTAAATCTGTACGACGGCTCTGCAACATTGTTACTTCATAGCCTGAAGTGGTTACTGGAATGTTGCGCTTTCTTTAGATATAAAATGGAAAACGTAAGAAACACAATATAACTTTTTAATTTTTTTCCATTTCTTCTTTTGTAATCAAATTTACTCTATTCAAACACATCAAACTTTCATGGCCTAATGAAAGAACTGAATAAACCCTTATTTACGTAACAATTCTGGTTAAAAAGTTACTCTAGAGTCTTTTTTAAAAGTTATTCTTCCTCGGTTTGATCGACAGAACGGATCAACTTTCAGGGTCCTGTGGGCACGCAGCTTCACAGACTTGAAGGAAAAGGAAGAGGTGTTTCCTCTAAATGTCACTCTGAGTTTTAGATGAAAAGATGTTTTTCCAAAGGGTCAGCACGAGAATTTATACGTTAGCTGTTGCTCTGAGCTTTGAGAAGCTGATAGAAAAAGCACATGGCATGTTTTTCAAAAACTCGCTTAAGAGCTGACATCCTGTATGCTTTGTGTTCTAATATATCTTAAATGCATTCCATTTATTAGATGAAGCTTCGATAACCTGCTTAGAAGTTGTTTTAAACTGAATTTACACGTTCATCCACCAGTCCACAAAGGTTAATGGCTGACAAATTAACCCCTGCAGCATTATCTTACAAATGGCCCGCAGCATATGATAACCTATAATCAATATCACCAATTATATGTCAGGAAGAGGCTGTTGGCCATGACCTGTGTCTCATGTAGACTTTCTGAGGAAACAGGATCTCTTCCACTATGCAGATGAAGGATATCACCCATGCTGATGCCATTAGAGACACCTGGGACCCCCTCCTGCACCCATCCATCTGATCCTGTTGCTTCATCACCCTGACTCCTTTTCTTCAGGTCTTTGTGTCCACTGCATCCTCCTCTAAGCACGTCACCCCTTTTAATTTGTTGGTTTTTGTTTTAAGTTATTGTTCTGTGTTGCAGAAGAAGTTTTTGTTGCAGATATTTTGAAATGTATTTTTCACATTTACTTAGTTTCTTGTGACCTTGAAAGGAAAAGAGGATAAAGAAAATGGATTAGTTCAGTTAAAAATGATCAATGTGAGTCTAAAATGTTCAGTTCTTGAGGTGAATTTGTTTCTGTAATTCAGCTTTTTGCAGAAAACAATTTTAAATGAAATTTCTGACTCTAGAATGCAAATCCTTCCTGAGCCTATAAACACCTGAGTGTCTTATGATGCTAAAAATGATTTTTTTTTTGGTTTTTTTTTTGTTCCAAAATGTCTCTTTGAAGTTTTGCTTTTCCAAACCATGGCTTGAAAACAACCTAAAAACTGACCATGCAATAACAATATTAGAGAAAATATAATCAGTATGATTGATAACTCTATTAAATAACCCAGTCAGGTAACTTCCTGTTCTTTGGACTTTTAAAAGAAATTATTTGAGACATGTTATGTTTTATATCTCAGACAGTGCAGTTTGTGCATGATTGGTGTGATTATCTAAATTTAAAAAAAATACTGTGTCATTACTAAGTTATTTGTAAATTAATAAATAAATTGGTTAAATCAAAATTTAAAAAAATGTATATTTTAGCCACTGCTTAAAAAATGAAGAAAAAGAAAACGAGAACTCGTGACTGACAATGATTTTAATAAAATAGAGTTGAAAATTAAAATTTGATACATTTTTTAGACAAACAAAAAAATTGTCGAACGAGATTCATAATAATAATAATAATAATAATAATAATAATAATAATAATAATAAT
>NC_056499.1:5462584-5469228 GCF_014905685.2 Nematolebias whitei | reverse complement strand
ATAATAATAATAATAATAATAATAATAATAATAATAATAATAATAATAATGAGCAGGCAGGGGGGTAATTCCTCCTCTTATGGTAATGGTCACTGCAGAGACCTTGAACTTCACCGGAGCCGGGGGGAGGGGTGGGGTGGGGGTCTAAGGTGGGGGCAGCGGACAGCCATATGCCTTCAAGTGACTGCTGTAGTACTGGGGGAGGAAACTGATTTTTTTAATTTTTATTTTTATTCATAGTTTTTCTGTTGGCCCTTGGATTGGACTTCTTTGCCTTTTTGTTTTAATTTTTCTCATAAACATTGATCATAAAATACAAACTCGTTGTTTGACTTAAAGGCCACTATTATTATATTTTATTAACAAATCAAAATTTAAAATAATTTATGTTAATTTGGGAATTTAAAAATAAGTAATTTGACTAAAAAGGCCTCCTCTAAAGTACAAAGTTTTTTTTTTTTTAAAGTCTTAAACGAAATTAAATTCCCGCCCTTTCATAATGACTTATTTTTATTATATCCAAACAGAAAGGTATATTTAGTCTTCTCTGGTGTCTCCTCAAGTCTCGGTGTCTCCGCTGTTCCTGCTTGGTTCCAGACACGCGCACTATTTAGTTTCACGAGCACTAATTGATCAATGATCAAACATTCTCGTCAGTAGATCATTTACATCCTGCATTGATGTTTCATCTCGCTATTTTCTGCCACGCATCAATTTTATTTTTTTTTGCCCCATGTAAGACTAGGCCCCATCCTGTGTGTGCGCGCGCGCGCGTGATATGTCAGCTCCTGCAGCATGATGTCATGTTTGAAATGCCTTTGGTCTTTGAATGACTGAAAGTAGCTCTTAATCAGAAGGAGTCAAGAAACGACTGTTTCTGTTTTAGCTGCTGAAATGATGCGGCGGATTCATAAATCATGTTTGGAGCTGGAACTTGAAAACAAAGTCAAATACTTGGTTGCCTTTTGGAATAGATAATACAAAAACTATATTGTCACATAAGATTTATCACATAGTTGGTGCTGCTTCTGCCTTAATCATTATTATTAATATTAGATGTTTAAGGTGATGTTAAAGTTTGGCAAAACTTCTTAACTCCCCCTAAACGTCACTGAACGGTTGCGTCAGTTCCTGTAAAATATCACGAAATATTTTTATATTATTGTCAAGAAGTCATTTTCACTTCTGACTTGAGATTTAAACCTTTTATTTTTTGGACTTCCGCTTCAGGTCCAACGTGTTGCTCTGTGTAATTGGTGCTAACAAGAGTCCCGTTACAAGAGGCTGAATATTAAATATCAGTTGGGATCACGCGCCACATTCCTCAACAGTTTGGCCCGCGAGGCAATTAATACGAGCTATTACCCCGCGATGAAAGCCTCATTAGCACCGATTAGTCCAGAACAGGAGGGGTGTTAAAAAAAAAAAGGGGGGGGGGGGGTAGCTAATTGAAAAAGAAAAAAGGACGAGGCTCTCGGAAGAGAAGGTGGAGGGCTCTTTACAATAAAGCACTAAACACCATTCACATTCTAATGAGAGCCACAAGTTTGGCACAGAAACACGCGCGTGCCAACCCCCCCCTGTTAACATGACACGTGCAGCATTATGTTGATTCTGCAAGAAACACGCACTGCACCCACGTGCGTGATATTAGACAAATACAGTTTAAACTCACGCAAAAATCACGAGTTATTTTTATTTTATTTTAAATTTCTGTTTTATTTTGATGTTTTTTTTTTTTTGTCTGACATTTCACAGGGTGGGGGCCACACAGCCAAGCCCTCACAGCAGCAGAGTGCAGGAGGAATATCACTGAAATATATATATATATATATATAAAGTGGGGGTGCGCGTGGGGGGGGGGGGGTGCGTGGTAAGAAAGGACTTTAAATGCGTTTTTAGCTGCAGAGCCCTCCCACGTCCCTCCTGCTGCCACTTGCATTGAAAACTCGTGTGTGTGTGTGTGTGTGTGTGTGTGTGACTAGCCATGCATGTCATATTTCTGACCGAAGCGCACGCGCGCGCAAACAACGCCTTTCCTGCGGCATTTGTGTCTCTGCGCTGCATGCGCGACCTAAATAACCATTTTCTCGTGCGTTCTCTCTTTTAGTCTTCTCACAAGAATAATCTGAAACGTGCACGTTTTGTCCCCCCCCCCCCCCAGAGTAAAGACTTTGATGAGTGTAATATTAACATGATAAGGACATGTCAATGAAAAGCTCTGTACCTGACTGAGCACGAGGCTCTCTGATATTCTGCCTGTAATGTAATATTAATGCACGCGCGCGGTTGTTTCTTATCAGGAGAGATCTCAACCTGAAGTGTCTTCCACTTCCACAGGGACCCACTTAGGGTGAACCCTCATAATATGATCACTTTCTTAGACTCAGTATCTGGAACATTTCCTTCCACTTTGAGAAATAAGTGGCACGAGTTAAATAATTTTATTCTTGGGGCCATAACATATTTTGTTTTATTATTATTGTTTTTTTTTAGGAGTCAATTTTTATTTTTTGACAGATTATCAATAGTTTTTACCTCTATTAAAAAAAATAAATAAAAGCTAAATAGGGAGATTTTTTTCAGACTGAAAAATTAAAATTATTAAAACAAAAAGAAGTATTTTTTTGTTTTAAATCAAAACAATTTAAAATTTCAAAACATGCTTTTTGTTTCCAAGTAAATTATTGTACACCTCTTTTATTTATTACAATGTAAATTTAGTGTGTATTTATATCTATCTATCTATATATATAGATAGATAGATAGATATAAATACAGTATTTAAATTTAGTTGAGCAGTTTTGTTGTATAAGGCCTGACTTTAAACTTCTTCAGTCGGCTGAGATGTATTGAAATAAATAAAGTTGTCAGAGTATTGATCGTGGAACAGTAAAGGTGTAAATAAAACGGAGTGCTGATGCGTCCGGCCCTATGAGCAAAGAATCCCCGAGGATAATGAGACGTAATGCTACGGAGACGAGGCCTCCTTCTGAATAAATCCCAAATGATTCCCCAAACCCAATGAACAATCTCCTGGGGAGCCATGAGGTCAAGTCCAGGACCTCTGACCTCTGAGAGTCTGGGTCTGGAGTGGAGGTGACGCCGCAGACTGAACATGGCTGATGGCGGCGAGGGAACCTGCTTGTTGTCTCTCTGCAGCCTGCTGTCTTCAGCCCTGCCAACGCTCCATCTATTATTTAGTACACTTATTAAAAGTTATTTCAGACCCATCAGGTTCAACCAGATGACCTGGGAAGGGTGGGGGGGGGGGGGGGGGGTCCTGAGAGGACAGACAGACACAGTGGAACAGCTAAAACACAGAAAACAAACAGAAAACATTTTGCATTATTAAGAGGCGTTCGCTTAAGAAAGGACAAGACTGTTCAGTTATTCTCAAGCACAACGTGTTTAATTGATGCTTCTGCAACAAATAAAATTACAAAATGTTTCGCTGCAACATTTTGACGAAAACCTGATTAAAAACAAATTTTTTTTAACAGATGAATGGACCATTTTTAAACACGTTAGACACAAAATAGTGTTGTGTGACGTTTTCATTTTACCAAATCAAATCAAAAAAATTTGAGCAAAATTATTTCGTAAAAAAAGAAATAGTAACTATATTCACGATAAGACTAATTATATTTAATTTTAGTGAAATAGGACGGTGTTTAAATTGGCAACAACCCCCCCCCAACCCACAACATTTGAACATTTTTATGACTTTAAGCAATTTACAACCTATTTAAACAATGAATCAAACTCATAATCAATAAAAACAAACCGGGTCCATTCAAAGGTGTTGGAGCTGATTTGACTTGTTTTGGCCTCGGCATGCTTCTGAATATTGAAATCTTTGGTGAAAAAGGATGACATAACCTTTTCCTGCTTAATGAGATGTGTACCCATGTACTTCCCATCTGAGTCTAGAGAGGGCAGGGCTATCAGGCGTGGGGGGGTGAACGGGTGAGAAGCGTATGGAGCAGGAGCTGGCCGAGGCAGAAAGGTCAGCGGAGGCAGGAGACAGGCGGGCCGGCCGACTGCTGAAGCTTTGAACCTAACAGATGGTGAAGGTTAGGTGACGTCCCCTCGCCTGGCCTTTCCCCAGTAATTGAGGATAATTTGAGCAGCAAAGAGAGCAGGCCTGTCCACTGTTGGGCCCAGAGAGGAGGGACGAGGTTAATATGAAAATGATTTTGCATTACGGCTGAGGCTGGGCGCAGTCCTAATCCTGGCCTGAGGCAGCAGGAATGAAGAAGTGTCACCCTGGGTCCAGGCGCCACGCCATGCACATGAATACATCTCCAGCCCGTCGCCCTGTGCCCCCCATTAACCAGCACTCTGCCAGGACCGATTACACACACCCACTCAGGAGCCGGACTAGCTTTGGGGGCATTTTAGGGACTCTCACTCCAGAAGAACAAAAGAGGTGCAGAAAGAAATCAACAGGGATTTCCCTTCGTCCTGCCACAGATGAGCACTTTCATTGAAAATAAAGGTAGATGTTTTATTTTAGAACAAATGTTCAAGTTCTGCAAAATTTTTATTTGTTCAGTGACTTCTTTTAGAGAAATTCTAGATTTGCGCCTGATTTCGTCTCGGCGTGATCGTTTCAGGTCGCAGCTGTGGGTTCCCTCATGTCCACAAAGTTGCCCCTTTGCTTTGATGAAGTCACTTAGAGCTATTGATTGAGCAGTCGAACTGGGCGTGTTGACCTGAAGAGCCTTGGAGGGACTTCCTGGGGAAACGAGGAGCCCCAGGGACGCCTCGGAAGCTCCAACAAGTCGCAGCAGACAGAAGTCATTCAAAACGTAAAATATTTCCTGAGAGCTTTAGAAAGCGCGTTTCATGCTGCAGAAACAAAACGAACATGATTTGATATAAGAAGATGAATTAATATTAGCGTTAAAACCACTTCCTGACGATGGCATCCTTTATGGCATCTACAAATAATTGTAAGCATTCTGTTTAATTAATTAATATTTCAGTCGATGACCTCCGAACACTTTGCAGAGTCGCAAACATGACAATGAACAGTAATAAAATGTGTTTTTCAACTGTTTAAAAAATAATTAGCATAATTTTCGAATGACCAAAATACATAAAAATGTACTTCACATATATATTTTTATATAAACTGTCCAGTTTCCCAGTGTTGGATTAAGGTCAAGACACTTTCTGTGTGAAGGTACGAAGGTGAAGTCTCTGCTGTTGAGCTGGGTGGCCCTTGGGCTCCCCCAGGTGTAGTCCAGATGAAGGGGTCTTTATTGGAGGGTCCCCGCTGCAGTGGCCTCTGCTAGTTCGTCTTGCTCCCCAGAAGCAGCGAGCTTTAAACTGGCTCGGCCTGTGACCCCTCCTCCGGCGCTGCCTGTCTGAGCAGGGAAGGGACCTTCCCCACCCCGGGGGGGACACTTTCTGGCTGTAACTGCAGTCCTCATCTTTCTCTACCTGTCTCTTTGCTTTCTCTGCACACGGGAGTCCCTTGCTGAAGCTTTTCCAGAATTGAAACAAGTTCAGGTTTGTGTACAGAATAAAGCTAAATAATGATTTATTGGCTCCACTTACACCATTGATTTTGTTAAAAGAGAATAACTGTCGGAAAGATGGAGTTTGTCTCACTTGGCCTGGAACAGGGCTGCTCTTTGCCTCCATTTTCCTCTCTTGCCACCCCACCCCCTGCGCTTCGTGTGGATTGGTCAGTAGTCGGGTCAGTCGTTCTCTCTGAGGAAGACGGTTGAATAAAAATTGTGTACCGCTGCTCTAAACAATGAGAGAAGCAGCTGTTTTCTACAACGCCTGTTTCTTTTTTTCTGCAGCACAGACTCACGCTTGCTCGCACACACGCACGCATGGTATGATTGAAAAAAAATTCCATCTTTTTCTGTAATGCAACTCATATTTCAGTAAATCACATGAAGGAAAATTTATCTGGCAGTTAAAATTTTATTTATTTGCTTCCTCACCAGGGGTGCATTTCTTTTCTTGCTGAACAGTGAGAGATGATATTTTTGCATGTGTTTTCTATTTTGCAAGTTGGAAACGCAAAAGCAGAGATTTGACAGGGCTTTGTGCACTTTTATCTTTAGATTATTTAACTCTTTTTTTTTTTTTTTTCCCTCCAGTAGAAAAGATAATCATTCTTTTGACCGTACACAATCACAGCACAATGCATGTCTTTGAAAAAATAAAAAATAAAATCCTCTTTTAAATAAGATCAGTTGTGAACAAACCCAGGAAAGCCCTTTGAAAAGCCCTGCCAAGAGATTTACCTTACCCCGTGGATAATAATATTTCTTGAACTTGGTTTAAATTTCAGGTGTCTTGGGTTTATATGAAAAAAATAAATAAACAAATAAAACGGAACTAAAGAGAGCCAGCCTCTGAACAGCAAATATTATCTGCTGGTTGGGCAAAATGTCAAGGCTGCTTTTTGTTGTCTAAAAGAGCTGGATCCAGTGTATGGCCAGTCACAGAATAAACCTCAGATTAAATTTATTTACTTTAATTTTGTCAGATCACTATCAAATCGTCTTCATATATTATAAAAGTATAACTTATACTTTTATATACTTTCAAGATATATACATATGTGTATATGTATGTATGTATGTGTATATGTATGTATGTATGTATGTGTATAT
>NC_056499.1:5425596-5452584 GCF_014905685.2 Nematolebias whitei | reverse complement strand
CACACACACACTAAACACGCATTTTTTTAGGTTTCAAGTGATATTTTGTACAAGTATCATTTCACTAACTTTGTTTTCTGCTGTTTCAACATGATATTTAGTATGATTTATTTTCTAGATTGAATATATAAAAACGAAGATGTGCTTGGTTGTTTCACAGTATCTATCTTTCAGGATGATAAACACGGCAACAACTATTTCTTGGTAATAGCAGTAGTTGGGGAACCAAGTAATGTCCTGTTCCCTTGATCATTCTCATCGAGCCATGATGAAAGCACATGGGGATTTGTTACAGAGTCCTGGTGTGACATCCATTACTCCTTAACATTCTGCATTATCTCCACTCTTTATATTTTTCCCCCTAAAATCCAACTCACTGTGGACATAACAGCCCACCTCAGCCTGCATGCTCCATCTTTAATAATATTGTTGCACACTTTTCCTTTTGTTTGTTTATTTGAACTCATCATGGAGGGGTAGCTCAGTAATCATGAAAAGAAGCTGCTGCTGCACTGCTGAGTCACTTTTCTTTTAATTGGATGCAGCTTTTAACTAAACCTCTGAGTGGACACAGAGAGGAACACCACTGTCTGTAATTTGGTTTTCCCTTGTAGTGAGACCTTGTCAGAGGCAGGCAGCCCTTTCCTGCAAACTCCTGCACCCCACCAAGAGATCCTTCTCTGTCATCCTATGTTCCACTCTACTTAGAACAGACGAGTGTGGGGGTCGAAGAGATGGGTGTTTCAGGGACAAGGAGAAAAGCCACAGCCTCGCTATCATCACTTTATTTTGATTTTTTTCCCCCCATCCCATTCTTTAATCCTTCTGATGAAGTCTGGACAGGCAGAGGCATGCTCTCGCACACAGCAATTTCACTTCACCATATGAGCCTCACACATCGAATGGAGAGCATGGAGGAGAGGAAGGTCTGTCGGGAGCACAGCCAGGAGAAAGGAGAGACGAAGAAAATACACAACATTAATTCTAGGATGGATAGCAGTCGAGGTGCACTGATACCCCGTGATATTCTGTCTGCAGTATCCCCCGTTCTCTTTTACAAACGTGCCCAGTATGCCTTCACCGTTACAGATGTGCCCTGATAGAAACGACACTTGTCCCGGTGGACAATTTTAAGACTTATGCATGTAGAAATATGAGCCAGGTACTCACAGAAAGGAAGCAGGTACCCACACAAAATGGTGGTGAGCGTAGTGATGCTTAGCTCCTCCCAGCTCAGGGAATGTTGTGCCGACACCCTGATCACATGACAGGGGAGAAAGAAAATTAGCGCCTGTGCTGTGGGTGCAGACAGATCTCACCGCTGTACTTGTCCACACAGAGACAATGCATTAAAGATGCACTGTTTCAAGACAAATTAATGTTTACTGTTAGAGATTTCTAAAAAAAAAAAAAAAAAAGGATAAAAGACATGCATTGGATTTTGAGACAAAAATGTAAATGTGTTTCATGATAGATACATGAGATTTCAGAGCGAACATAGCAAAAATACCGTCTTCTACAGATTCATGTCCCTGTAAAGGGGACAGGAAGGAGAAAGGCAATGGGTCAAGGCTAAAATAATTAAATTTAAGTCAGTAGACCATGCTCAGTTAAATACAATAAGAGATCCATAATCCTGCTTGTTTTCTGATCTGCTTGCATTTCCAGCACACTCTGTGCTGAGCAAGCAGATCGCTCCCGAGATCCCACTTGCTTCCTATATACATAATATATCCATCTCATATCCTCCACAAACTGATTACTCCCTCTCTGAAAATACGTGCAGACCTCAGGAGGGATGCATTTGCTTTTGATTCTGCAGAGGACGGAGAGCAAACACTATAGGTCACTCACACGCTTTGATTGGGTGGTATGTAATTAAGGCTGCATTTGGCAGCTTTCAATTTTAGGTGAGAATTGAAGGGGAATTAGAGCGATTGTGCCCATTACGAAGCTCACCCGAGAGTCCGGGGGCATGTATCGGTTATCCGAAGCCCAGATTATTACATCTGGTTCGGGGCTAGCTGACAGTGAGAGACTGTCAGGAGGATGGCGTCTTTAGATTTAACTAAACGTTTGTACAAAAGAAGAAGAAGAAAAAAGCTACAACACATTTTATTGTGAAATGATTAATGATCAGCTTTGCTTTGACTAAAACACAGACTTTTGAAGTCTCCATCTGTTCCAACCCACTACTGTGAGGCGTCCTTCCCAGCAACACATCCTCATCACAGTGTCCACGTCGAGGTGGGCAGAGGCGGCAGTGAATCGTTTTAAATGTGTTTTAAATGGCAGTAATAAGGCCTGCTGAGTGATTGATGTTGTCAGCAAATTGCGTATACCTAAGCATCCCGGGGCCCAGCAGGTGTAGATCAGCAGCACATTAGACAGACGGGGGACACTTGGTGGTCATGTTTGAGAGACGAAACATTCGTCACTCGTCCCTCAGAGTTTACGTTACATATCGTCTCACTGGAAACGCAGCAGCAGTTCTGCCTGGAAAAACCTCTGAAACGCTCCTCAGCTGCTGAAAGGAAAACTGAGACATCCCAGAATATTGATACAGTTATTGATATAAGTTTGATAAAAATAAAAATTAAAAAAGATTATTAAAAAGCTGCCAAGAAATGACAGTAGAACTGTTTAGGGATCACCTCTCTGTCATTTAGGTGATATTTGTTTTAACGTGCATATTTACAAACAATAATAATAAAATTGATGCAAAGATCATATTTTGGCTGTGTGCTGTTTGAATTAAACTTTTCTTTTAATTCCCTGCACCCAGAATCAGAAAAGGATCAAACTTAAATAGATTAAATCATAATTTCATAAAGACTTTAAATTCATTTGTGGTACCGAACAACTGCCTAAATCTAAATCTTTATCTTCAGTATTTTTGTAGCTTCACTGGCACCTTGAATACATTTTACTGCGTCCAGTCAGCCGTTGGGTTGTGGAGGCTGACCTTGACTTTGAGCCATTCCCAGGCTCCTGAAGTCTGCGAGGGGCTCCGGGGGGACATCTTTATGTGACGCACGCATAACAGATGTTCCCCTGCATTTGTTGTGGTCAGTTTGGGATGCTGTGTCTGTGCAGACTTGACCCCCTGACCTGTAGGTTTAACAAGCTGCCTCGGCAGGGACACAAACTCACTGCAGTTTTGCTTTTAAAATAAAAAAAATAAAATAAAATTTTGCATAAAATAAATTATGTAATTTGTTATTTTAAATGCTGAGGATGATTTTTTTGAACCCCAAAATTTGCCCCCATTTTTTTTTTTTTGGTTTTAATTGATTTTATATTCGTCAAATGTTTATGAATGTTGCCGCCTCTCAACAATAAGATGGCAGGATTGAATCCCAGACGGGGGCCTTCCTGGGTGGAGTTTGCATGTTCTCACACTCTCACACTCTCTCTCTCTCTCTCTCTCTCTCTCTCGTGAATAGTTGTTTGTCTTGTTTGTCTCTATGGGTCTCTGTGATGGACTGGAGACTTATCCAGGGTGTCCCCTGCCTCTCACACAGTGACTGGTGCTGGATATGGGCACCAGTGACCCCCGTGACCCAAAAAGGAAGAAGTGGGTAAAAGATGATGGATGGTTGGTTGGATGGATGGATGAATGGATGAATGGATGGGTGAATGGTTGGTTGGATGGATGGATGGATGGATGGATGGATGGATGGATGGGTGGTCAGTTGGATGGTTGGTTGGTTGGATGGATGGATGGTCAGTTGGATGTATGGATGATGGATGGCTGGATGGATGGATGATCGGTTGGATAGGTGGATGGATGGATGCATGGTTTGCTGGATGGATGATATATGGTCAGTTTGGAGGGATGGATGGTGAGTTGGATGGATGAATGGATGCATGAATGGTTGGTTGGATGCTGGATGGATGGACAGATGGTCAATTGGATGGATGGATGATGGATGGAAGATCAGCTGGATGGTTGGTTGGATGGATGGATGGATGAATGAATGAAAGAATGGATGAATGGATGGTTGGATAGATGTATGGTCAGTTGGATGGATGGATGGATGGATGGATGCATGCATGGTTGGTTGTATGGATTGATTGATGCATGTTTGGTTGGATGGATGAATGAATGGATGGATGCATGGTTGGTTGGATGGATGAATGATTGGATAGATGCATGGTTGGTTGGATGGATGGATGAATGATTGGATGGATGGATGGATTTATAGTCATTTGGATGGATGAATGGATGGATGCATTGTTTGTTGGATGAATGGATGGATGCATGGTCAGTTGGATGCATAGATGGATGGATTAATGGATGGATGGATGCATGATTGGTTGGATGGATGGATGGACGGATGGTCAATTGGATTGACTGATGGATGGATGGATGATAATCTGTATTTTAATTTGTAAATTTTACATTATCCAAAAGTTAAAGGAATTTGATCTTATTTTTTTATCCTAAATATTTTTCCAATCGTAGTTTTGAGACAGAAAGTAAAACAGAGCGGTCTTGTTTGTTGGTTGTTGTTTGTTGTTGACTGTGTGTGAGCAGAGAATATATCACACCAGATGAGAAAATTTTCAGTGGCACCATAATTTAAAAATGGTGGTTTCTTCTCCTCACCGTGTGTCCTGCCGGTGGGAGAGGTTGTGACTTCTCCTCCCACTGACCTGCTGCCGGCCTCGGGCTTTCCGTGGGGAAGGAGCTACTCTCCGACCACTTCAATAAATTACCATCACGGGTATCATTTGCAATTCTTGTAACCATGTTCCGACTTTATAATGTGACATGATCTGTCAGAGTCTATACAACTGGAAAGAAGCTAAACCAGAAATTTCTCTCCAGTGAATCTGTCGTCAGAATATCTAATATTTTTACAGAAAGGATGGAAAGACGTTCAGAATTCTGAATCCTGTTAAATCAAGAAAGTTAACTTTCCTTGAGTTGATCAAACTAAATTTAACCCAAAAAGTAAAATTAAATCTGCATTTTTTTTGTTGTTTTTTGTTGTGTAACTTTCAGGATGATGTTGATATTTGATGCTTTTGAATAATGCATTTTAAAATATTTTTCATAATTTCTAGATCTATTGTGGGGAGAAAAGAGATGGCAACAACATAGTCTTCAATAAATAAGATTGGTCAAAATAAAAATAATTTCCTTTTTTAAATGTGATACATAAGGGATGCACAGATGTGTCAATCAGTTATGGCTGCTAACTGTCAGCAAATATCAAATGATGGAATATGATTATTATCTGATGTGTTCGAGTTTCTGTTGCAAAGATTTTTCCCTGAAATTGGAAAATTTACTGTTTAAAATTCTTAAAAAGTGCTAAGCCCCCCCCCCCCAAAAAAAAAAAAAAAAAAAGACACCACAGAAAAGGCATTTAAGATGGTAATTGCAAAACACAGTGCAAAGTCTTCTGAGACATGTTTTAACGCAAAGAGCGTTTCTTATTTGTAAAGATTTTTGTTTATTGTTGATGTTTATTTACTTTTATTGATGCATGACGTTTTAGGGAAACTACATGACGCAAGATTCAGTGGCAGCTCTCAGCAAGTCATCAAATTCATATTTTTAATTTGACAAATTCTTACGCCAATATTTTTACAACTGGTCGACCTGTAGTTGGAAAGACATCTTATATTTTATTTTAGAATTAAGACTGATTTTAAATGAGTTTTGTAAAAACTTTATTTCGGCTAATATCTCTTTTCCAACGTCAGTGTCACAGTTTGATTTGTGCTTTAACATCTCTGATGGATGAGCGTCAGCAGCTCGTCCCTCTCAGTTGTGTACTCTATATATTTGTACTGTGCTTAGAAACCAAAGTACACCTGTAAGTACAATGTAATCGCCAATTTATTTAGATTTTTAAGCATATTGAACATTTCAAAATTTCTCTGATTCTTGTATTTCAATAAATGTACAACTGTAAATATTTTAATTACTTTTTCACTTTTTGGTATTTTATTTTTGTACCCTTATTGCATGCTTTGTATTTCTAGTTTGTTCTATGTTTTTTGTTTTTTTAGCGAGTCAAACTGGTTCTTCTCATCCTGAGCATTTCATTGTACTGTTAACCTGCGTATGACAAATAAACACAACTTGAACTTTTAAACACTTTGTACAAAATCAGTTTAGTCGCACCCAGATAAACAGTAGTCCCTCTCTACTTCACGGTTCGTTTATCGCGGTTTTTCAAAATAAGGTTGGACACGACACACAAATGGCTGATGGATGGATGAGCCGCACGATCGGCATGGAATTTTTATTTTAAATAAATTATTTTAAATTATTTAGCACCTCCAGCACCTTTGTGCAGCCCATGCTGCAGGATAAACTTCCTGCTGCAGCTGATCAGCTGTTCTCCGAGCAGAGCTGAGAAGTGGGCGTGGCCAAGAGCGCTTGCAGGTGGCAAAGAGCAGAGGAGGCAGGGAGCTGAAATCATGACATTCTGTGCTCTTTTAGAGCTTTTAACGTTTAGAAATATTGTTTAGAAAATTGCAAGAGTGGGAAGGGTTTAACACACTTGCACGCAGGTACAGCACTTTGGTTGGCCTTGTCGCTGTTTTAAGTGCTCTATAAATAAAATGGTATGGTATATCTTAGATCTTATTGCTGTTTTTCTTTTACATTTTATTGTTTGATGTAACTGTGACCCTGCGTACATAATCTTGTTCCACCACATGTCCCACATGAGATGCGAATGACAATTAAATCTCTCTGAACCTCTGACTGACTCTGATATATATATATATATATATATACTAAAATAAACTACTACTTACTAATTGTACTACGATTCCTACTTTGCGGTTTTTCACTTATCGCGGGTCTTCAGGGTATGAATCCTCCATAACAAACGAGGGACTACTGTACACTACTGTTTGCTAACGCTTAACGTGATAAAAACGGCTACAAGTTGTGGGATTACCTTATGTACCGCCTTTGTTTGACGTCATACGATCATAAACTTCTGTGTTAATCCTCGGTATGTGATGAAATATGCAGTATACATATTGGGAAATGCTACAAGACAAGGAGGTTGCTTGTAGCTACTTAGCTTTTTTGCACGTCAACGCCGAAGCTCCAGAAGATGCTGATTGACTGGAATGAAAGTTCGCCTGTGATTTCATTTGTTCAATTTTTTTTAACCTCTTTGTAAACTTCCGTTGTCGCTACACTAATCACGTGACAAATGTCTGTGTTGACTGGGGGGGGGGGGTCTTCCTCTACTCTGCACGCAAATCATGCGCTACATACAGACAGATTGTAGAGACTGCTGCACTTTACTGACAGTTTATTATAAAAGTTTATTATAAAGCCAGAGATAACCAGATATTTTTGCTTGGGCGTTTGCCCGGTTGTCTTAAATGCGCAGCATAAAGGGAACATTACGTATCATTGGGCACTTTTAATTGGTTATGCGGAAATTCTCAAGCATTTTTTTGTGGTTATACGCCGTATACTTGTGTATCACGTCGACTACAGCACTGGTCCCTCTCCTTCACAAACGTGCTGTTCAGACTCAGCTCAGTTCGACCTCAGCCACGCTGCTGACTCTTCCAAGATAATGGGAAGCATCTTATTGTGTTGTCGGAGGCACAGTGATTACTGCTTTCCCTATGAAAAGTTCCCCAGGATCAAAGACTTTCTCATGCATTAATAAAGGGTGTTTTGTGAGAGTCTTATTAGCTGTAATGTGCCTGTCTGGCAATTCATGTCTGATGGCAGGCAAGCGTCACTTGTAGGCGGAAGAATGAAAGAGTGCAGACAGTGTTGTATTTCAATATTGCTGCGGTGCTGGGGCTAAATTTATATTGATCTGAATTTGATAATGATTCTATTAGCTCTGTTAAATCGGTATGTATTCAGGGGCTCAGTTACACTGGAACCGAAAAAGAGGCAAACAAAACAAATTAGTGTGTAAGGGTGGATTGTGTTTCATGTAATTTAAGAAGAAATTGATGCAGAATATCAAGAACTGTCATAAAGTTTGAATAGAGAGTGCAAGAGGCTGTGTTTGTGCAAATACCTAAATAGCCTCTGGCTTATGGTTATTATTGCAGATTTATGCACAGTGTGACATCTCAAACTATATTTGACAAATCAGTCATTTTTAAAAAATGTTCTCATATTTATTTAGAATGACACCAGCCTTTTTGTAGCTCAGAATCAGATCAGGTTACAGAGGTTATTTACACACAGAGTAATAATCGACACGTTTGTGACACTGGTCAACAGGTCTGCAGATACCTGTCTCCGACTATGATGCCCTGAAACAGGTCATTATTGGGGGGCTGGGGCACGACGGGGACCATGGGGACTCCACTCATTCACCAGCTCAACAGGCCTAAAGCGGAGACGGGTCAGGTCAAGACGAAACCCTTGACCTGACCCGTCTCAACCTCTTCCTGGTTCGCTTCCTCTGCTTTTTCAATTGTTTTTGCGTCTATACTCTCTATATAAAAGTTATCCTACACACCCTGATGTTTTCTACATTTCTGTGATGGCTTTTAGATTTACTCCCGTTGACACTTGATGCAGAAGAATCACAGCTCAGCTATTTTATTTTAGCTGGTGACTGATAAATCTCTGACAAAAACATACATTGAAGCTATGCACACACAAACTCATGCCTCAGAAGAAATGGGAATTGCACATTTTGAGGAATTAACACAAGACATCTTACACAGTATAAGAAACTTATAATTCATGCATAATTAATTGGCTGCATGATTGCTTGAGTTTACTATCATTTTTCTGTGCTGCGACAAAGTCTTTCCTCAGGCTGTTTAGCCCTAATGGACTTTTGGGGGGAGGTATTTAATTTAGGGCTGTCCAGAACTCTCTATAGAACACATATGCCTCCCCCCCCCAACACCCAAATGACTTGTGGTCAGTCTAATTGCCTGTCATTGTGATGAACTCGATCAGCTCATTTAAATGTTGCGCCTCACGTTCAGCAAGGCTGGATAATTTTCAAGGAAGATTTCAGACGCTGTAGATCAGATACTTGTTTAAATTATACAAAATACCAAACAAACACTCACCCACTCAAAGTGCAAATGCCCCAGAACTCCACAATGTGAGTTTCTTTTTGTGTGTAAGCCTGTTTTTATGTTTTTTTTGGGACATATTCTTCCATGACAATTTGACAGTTTAAAGTCGTTGTGATGAAATATTGCCATCAGTCACAAATGTTCTGTTCATTAAAAATGTTACGTCTAACTGGATTAGTATTATCCAACAGCTTTAAATGTTGGTTAGGTGTATTAAGACCAGTGTTTGTGCCCATCGCTCGTCCAACTCCCACAATGTTTTGATGAATTTCTGCCGCTTTAAAACAGAGTCAGGAAGTGAAAACGCTTTTGGTCAAACTACAAATAAAGATTTTTTGAAACGAGACTTTTGACATCCTCCTACTTTAACTTGGTCTCTCTTAAATTAAAATAGTTACCCAAGAATATAAAGAAGTCTTGTCTACTACAAAGGTTTGCACAAGAAGATAACGCGTAACAACAAATTATGCTTATTCACACAACTTGACATTTTAGGAAGCCCTAACATCCAGATTATCTGGTTGTAGTTTATTAAAGTGCTAAATAGGTTTGCTTTAATAATTCAGCCTAATGAAATATGTTTAGATTGTTGCATGAACAATACGTTCTAGATTAATGTTTTTTCTTCTTCTTCTTTTCTGCTCCCTTCTTCTGGGGTCAAACTATCTCGCATGATCACTTGCTGATTGTTTTTACGCCGGATGTCCTTCCTGACGCAACCACAGACTGCTGAGCTACCACAGCCGTCTGTGTGGAGCAGAGAGCTGCTATCTAGGGCACCCAGGGGAGCAGAAGGTGGGGGTTAAGGGCCTTGCTCAAGGGCCCAGGGTGTGGTAAATGAGGGTGGAGGTAGTGGGCGTTTCACCTTTCCCACCCACATTTTGATGTTGTTGGTATGGGGAGTCGAACTGCTGACTTTCCGATCACAGGCTCACCTTCTCCAACCTTTGCACCACCACTCTCCCCCCGCTCTAGATTATTGTATATTAGTGCTATTCCAGATTTCTTGTTCATTTCTTTGAGTGAGTTTTGTATTTTATAATGTAAAACAACAAACCAACATGGAAAATTAAAAAAAAAATCCTTTTGTTGGTTTAAAAAAAAATATATATATATTTTGACGTCATATAACGAGATATTTTTGTGATCATAGAGAAAAGATATGCCCATACTTGTGTCTAAAACAGGTGTTAATGTCCATCTTGGGTCTAAATGCAGCTGTGTGCTTTGAACAGAACTGGTTGTGTGATGCTGGTGGTTCGATTGTTCAAGTTATTTAAACGTGTTGTGCACCAGACGGGCTCAGATTGACACGACGTCTCTCAGAAAGAGGGGAATGATTAAAGGTGTGTAATGCATGGTTAGTACATAGACTTGAAAGTTTTTTTTTCTTCTGCATACATAGAGGGACAATGAGCCCAGTAGTTACAGGCTGAAGAACAGAAAGATATGCGGTATATTACACAGAGTTGACAAAGTTAATGTTTTATTTTCTACACATTTTTATAGCATTACAGCATTTGAACATTTGAGTGTAAACACAGCAGGCCTTATAACAGCTCCAGTCTTCAATGGGTTAATAGCCACATTCGGCAATGACCCTCTCACAGCTGGTGGACGGGGCATGGTCAAACCCCTGGTCTGCCGCTGCTTCATTATCCCTCTGTAACCATCCACCACAGCCTGCTGGGCCTGCCGCTGCACCACCCACTCGCCCGAGACGAAAGCCAATGAACTCCGAAACATGCCGTTCATCTTCCAGATCGAGTGATTTACTGATTTTAGCACGGGGCTCTCACCCCCAACAGTCACTACACCCATGCACCCTGTCGAACAAACATTAGCAATCCCCAACTTCATGTTTGGATATTACGAAAATAAAAATCAAGGAGTTAAAATGCATTTCTGTGAGTCACCAAGTGATGGGGAAAATGGAGAAAAAATGACACTGGGGGAGTAAGAGGAAAAATGTGTACAGTATAACTGACCGGACTGTGATGCTCGGAGGAGGAACGGCATCATGCTGGGGAGGGATGAAAGTGGGAGCCCCTTGTTTTCCTGCTGAGCTGTACCAAAAGAAGGAAAAAGGGGGACACGGTTATTTTTCTTCCCCTCTTTGCATTATCGTTCACTGAAAGAGAGTTTTCTTACAAGCCGGATTGCACTTTTGTAATTTTCCCATCACTCTGATGCAGCCACCTGTCCTGTCTCTCCCCCCCCCCCCCCCCCCACACACACACACACACCCGTCTTTCATTGTCTCTTGAATAATAAGTCCACATCCACAAACAGAATGGAGCAAGGAAAATGACCGGGGAGGAAGAAGGAAAAAACAAGGTGCTAGTGAAGGGGGGGTCTCGAGATGAAAACGTGTATGTGTTTGTGTGCATGTACGGGGGGTGAGAGTGTTGTGTTGGGGGGGGAAGCAGCAGAGCGATAGAGATGTGGTGGGGGAGGGCGGGGTGTGCACTCAAAGATGAGAGAGGTGACCTTTTTCTCCCTGCTTCTGTCTGGCCGTCAGTGAGCAGCCATGTTTGATAGGGAAGCCATTTTCTTGCCCCTCTCATTACTGCGCTTTATATTCAGCCGAGCTGGGATTCGCTGGTCACCGTTTGAGCCTGCGGTCATGTCAGACGTCAGTTTAGGAGTGCCCATCATGTCTGTGTGCACGTGTGTGTGTCAGGTTTGAGTGAGCGGCTGTGGGGGGGGTGCTCAGATGAGACTGGTTGAAAGGCAGAGCTCAAGTTCATGACTGCAGACAATGGAGAGCACTTTGTGAATCAGCTGGAGTCTCACTGATTTTGGCATCAGGGGCTTGGACTGTGCTCTAAAAGTCATCAAGGTGTTTGCGCCTATGCTTGTGTCCCGTCGTCTCCTGGCCCAATCTGTGCTCCACAACCTTGAATCGAAGCCGTGAGCACAAACGTACGGTGGCCGTGAGGTGTAAATGAACAACATTTGAAAAAACGGATTTACATTTGAAAAAAACAAACAAAACGGAATTACGTTAAGCCGAAGCAGAAGTGGCCAGAATGATATTTGAAAAAACAGAATTACATTTGAAAAAATGTAATAAATAAATAACTTAATAATGTAAAAAAACCCAAAAAAAACACCACCACTTTCGGTTTTGCTTAATGTAATTCTGTCTTTTCAAATGTAATTTCTTTTTTTTTTTAATGTGATTCTGGCCACTTCCGTTTTGGCTACTTCCACTTTGGCTTAATGTAATTCCGTTTTTTTTATGTAATTCCGTTTTTTCAAATGTGATTCCGTATTTTTCAAATGTAATTCAGTTTTTTTTAATTATTTTTTTAAATGTAATTCTGGCCACTTCCGCTTTAGCCACTTCCGCTTTGGACACTTCCGCTTTGGACACTTCCACTTTGGCTTAATGTGATTCTGTTTTTTCAAATGTTGTTGTGTTTTTATTGTTTTGTTTGTGTTTGTTGAAATGTAATTCTGTTTTTTCAAATGTTGTTCACTTGCACTTCACGGTCTCCGTACAAACGCCACTCCGTGGTCACGTGCATGTGCTTTCTGCTGCTGTTTTTGTGTCCATGAAAGACAGAGGCGCTGTTTTACTGGGCATGTGTGTGGTGTCAGACTGCGCTCTGAGTACAATACATGGCGACAGTACAACACACAACCCCCCCCCCCCCCACACACACACACACACACACTTGCCACCAACACCATCCTTCGTCCTCCCCCCTCTTTACACCCCTTCACGAGGACATCTGCTCCCCAAGCGTAGCTGCCATTGTGGCACGCCACACGAGCAGGGGTTTTAGCCACTGGTGGTGTGAAATTAAACAGCCACCTCGTCCCTTGATGATAAGTGGCGTCCTGTCTTCACGCTGCGGCTATCTCCTGTCACACAGCACAAGGTCATGCTTTCAAGGGTGATCATGGGAATTAGAGTTCACTATTGTAAAGAAAAACATCATGAAGAGAACATGAGGCAGTTCATGTTAAGATGATTTTGACTTTCTGTTTTTTTTTTTTTGGTTCATTTTTTCATCTTTTATGAAAGAAGCACATCTGAAGAAAACACTAATTTTACCCCGAATCGTCCACGTCGCACTGCGTCCATGTCCTTCTTAAGCTCTGATTTTTAAAAAATGTAAATACATAATAACCTTTTTCATACTGAAATCAGATTTTTACAAATAAAAATGTCTATTTGACGCACAGATACACTTTAATTACATATAATTCACAGAACTACAGTCAAGTACATTTAAAAAAGAGAAGAAAGAAAGTCCTGAAAGTAATGAAAAGGTCTTTTTTTCCTCTTTGGCAAATTATCTTTTTGAAATTAATAGTTAATATTTCAGTATTGCTATATATTTTCAATTCACCCTTTGCATTTTATGCTACTATAATGCATCCTTCCACATTCATTTCACTGCGCAGCCTTGATGAGTGCTTCAAATGTGAATTAAAGCACTTTTCCATTTTAAGAGGAAAATGAGTAATAATTCAAAGATATTAATAAAACATAAAAATGCTATTCAGGAAAATTGAAAGTTGAAAAACAGGGGAGAAGAGAATGAAACATTAACTCTTCAGAGTGTTTAGTGATGTTTTATGGTGGCTTGTCTGGATGACGGTGTGCACGGAGAGGCGAGGGGAGCACCGCAGGGCAGGGTGCTGGAGGGGCAGAGGTCAAGGGAAGTACACGGCACTTATGGGAATTAGTTAAATGCGATCACTCGTCATTAAACATAGTTTTGTGTACATAATGCTGTACTTTGTAACGGCGTGGAGCTGCAGATGGAGGTGTGGAGCAGAGTGGAAGTGTCAGATGTTACGTTTCTATTTTTCACTCATAAATTATGACTTCACCCTCCTTTGGCTCAAACTCTTTCTATTTAAAATACCTCAAGAAATTAGATACTTTGTCTCACCAAGGCCTTTAAAATGAATATTGGAATCCTTCACGATTACGATAGCATTAAAATGATTGAAATGGTCACTGATGTGGTTTTCCCAGTTTTACTCAAGTTGCGATGGCAGTGACGTATTGGTTCAGCCGAGCTTTGGGCCGTGTCATTTCCTTTAGCAGGTGAAGCAGATCCTGTGACTGAAAATCACGTGGTGGTGGGGGTGGGGGTGTGTGGCGGCAGACAGCTGGTGTCAGAACAAGACTTTAGTTTAATGAAAGTGAATTTGAGCACTTTTATGCAGTTGGTGAACTGACCTTTGTTAACATTTTGTTTATGTAAAAACCCCGATGTACCGTTGTCTTCGGACTATAAGACAAACTTAAAATCCATTAATTTTCTCAAAAATGGACAGAGAGCCTTATAATCAGCTGCGCCTTATGTATTAATTCTGCTTGTGCTTACTGACCTCGAACGGATTTTATGTGGTTATTGTGAATGAGTTGAATAAAGTCTGACTGTTTTGTTTCGCTTAACGCACCTTATAGTCCAAAAATACGGTGCTCGGCACAACTTTTAGCAGACTGATCGGTCCAGATGTGCGTTTGTGGTTCCTGTCAGGGAGAGACTGTGTTGATGGTGAGGACATCATGAGGGTCCACTCTGGAGTCACGACTCTCGCTCGGCCATTTGCTCCCATGGGCGCATTCTGCAGGAGCCTGCTCACAAAAACAACTTATGCAAACATTTTTAACCCGTTCTCGTTCTGGATTAATGAATTTATGTCCCATATTGTCTTTATGTCAAACTACTTATTCTTATATCTTGTCTAGTTTTTTTGGTTAGGTTTTATTTGAGTTTAGTTTTAGACATAAAGAAGATATATATTTTTTTAAAAAAGCTCTACTTATGCGTGTGAGGGCCCAAAAGTGCATTTTTCTTTCTGCACTAAACCTGAAAAGCCATTTCAACTTTTATTTGTTTTAATGTCATCTTACAGTGCCCTTTCAAACTCTTTTCTTTTTCATCAGAGAAAAGTTCAAAAGCTCCCAAAAAGGTCAGAAATTGTTTCAGAGCTTTATTTTCATCTTCATGAGTATTTATAAATGATTGTTTAAAAAAAAAGGCAAACAGTATACTTTTTTATACATATAAATATGTTTTGTCAGGTTTTTTTTAAGTTTTTGTTTATTTTAGTTGATAATATTTAGTTTATGGGAGTTTGATTGTTGATTTTGCTTTTATAAAAAATTAAAAGGTAAAATATTTCATAAGAGAAAACTATGTACAATGACCTAAATATAAAAGTATTTAGGTTGATGTCTTTATTGTGTTTTATGGTTTCAAATTTGCTTAAACTTGTTTTGTTATTAAAGTGCCGTTTAAACACAAAATGCACTTTTCTTTGACAAACTCAAACGAGGTCTCATAAAAATAGATTTACAAAAACAATAAATAAATACATCAACTGCCTTCCGAAAGTTTATAATTTATATTGTTGAAATTAAACACAATTGTTACATTAACTGTAAATAAACGTTGTACTTCTTTTAATTATTGAATATGTTTTTTTGTTGTTGTTTTTTTAGAGAATATTGCCTTTGCAAGTAAAATGCATTTTAGAAAAAAAGATGGCATTCATGCTTATATATTTTTCTACATAATCCATCTCAGTCTGACTGTTTTTCTTTGACACCCACACACACACACACAATCACACACACACACAAACACACACACACACAAACACACGCACACACAAAGTCATTTTGATGAAAAATGAGTGGCTGTGTGATTTGGGGATAGCTTGGAGCCAGTCGTGATGTCATTAAGTGGCACCTTGGAAGATAAGGCAAGCCCAGCTTCTGAATAAATAAATAAATTAAAATTATTTAGTTTATTTTTTCATCACCCATCAGAACCCTGCAATCCCAAATCCTGACCCCTTATTCCTGCCCACCCCAACATTCCCTCTGCACACACATCCCAAATGCACCCCTTCGCTGCTGATGCAGTTGCCACCACTGCTCCCTTCCCCCTGCGTGTCCACCAGCATATTGTGGGGGGGGGGGGGTTGGATAAAATGATTGCAGCTTTGTAATAAATAATGCATTCAACTAACACACATTCAGGTGGATTCAGTCTTTGGCTCATCTTGTACACATCCACCGAGAGGAAAAAAAACGTAGAATCCAAGAAGGGGGAACGCTTTTCCCCTGAACTGAAATCGGTGACGGCTCGATAATAGGCTAAAAACAACGAGCACAGGAGTGAAAGAGCGGGAGAGGGAGAGAGTGATGAGGGAGAGGGAACTGAGGAAGAGGAGATGGGGGGTAAGAGAGAGGGAGAGAGTGGCAAGCATATTATAACTCATCCATGTGGATCACCCTAGTAGATTGGGAGCAATCCCTTGTTGAAATTGTCTTCTAAACACTTAGAGAGCAGGAGACAGAACGGAGCGGCCAGCCCAGCTCAGTGTGACTGTGTGTGTGCTCACACTGCTGCTATCCCAGCCAAGGTACAGACACCTCTGACAGACAGCTTGCATGTGTGTGTGTGCTTCTCTCTCTGCTCTAGTGTGTGTTGCCTATCTTGTCAGCCAGCCAGTGTGTGTGTGTGTGTGTGTGTGTGTGCAAGAGTGAGAGGGAAGATGTGTGCATGTTGTGGTGATGGTGATGGTGGGGGGTATTATGCACCCTGGATGTTGCCTCGTGCTTTAAACAGTTGCCTACAAGCCCAGGTAGTGTGTGCCGGCTTCTAAATAAGCAGCACGTTCACCGTCCCCTTCAGGACGGGAGGCGAGGCTGCAGAGTGTGAAATCAGACTAATACGGTGGCGTGGGGCTGAGCAGGAGCAGGAGGAAGCTCCTGCATGACTTAGAACAGAGGGTTAGAGCACCAGCTGAAGAGAAACAGGGGATTGGACAAAAAGAAAAGACAGTAAGGTCAGTAAATCTTCTTGATTTTTGCTCTTTGGATTCAGTTTCCAGCACTTTGAGTGCAGCTGGTTCTGCTGCACAAACTATTGATTGCAAGTTTGTGGGAAGTGTGCTGGTTTTGATCCTGCCAGGTGAGAGCGGGGGGGGGGATAGAGTGGCCTAAACTTTATTTAGCATGTGTGCACGTAAGGGTGCACAGTATAGTTCATTTGTTTACATAACTTTGTAGGAGTCCAGATTTATGAGCAGCCTACGCTGCAAGCCTTTACCTTTTATTTTGAAATTTACAGTAGCAGATCAGGTGTGTGTGTGTGTGTGTTTGTGGGGGGTGGGGGGGTGTTTGTGTGTAAATCCTCTGCTCTGTGGCGCTGAAGTCGAAGAGGAAAATACCACTGGGAACGAAATGGGTCACGATGAGAGTGAAACGCAAAGAAAAGGGACTTTTCATCCTCAGTTTGTGAGGATGACGCAGAGAGACGGCGTTGTTGTTGACAGACAGACAGTGAAAGCACCACAACCAGCAGCCCCCGTGTCATGTGACCCGTCATCCAATGAGCGAGTCCGTGCACACAGAACACGTGACCATGGTGCACACGCACAAGATGGTGTCCACAGCTTCGGGGATGGAAACTTAGGCTCACAGTACAATTTAAAAGTTTTCTTGCATCCTTCAGAAAGGTTGGAACGAGACGGAGTTTCTCTCAGGACATCAGTTCTGACGGATTACAAGTTGGACGTTTGTTCTAAAAGTTACCACTCTTAAGTTTCAAAAAAATCCGACGGAGGATTTTGAGCAACATCTAGCATAGGTAGGTGTCAGCGTATAGATGTGTTCAGCCACACACAAGCAGAGGAAAAGTGAAAAAGCCTGGACGACTAAATTGTCAGCAATACTAAAGACATCAAGAGAAAAATTTCAGCCATCCATCACAGCTGTCGGCCTTTTTCTGCGGCGACAGTGATTTATTCCAGGGCTGAAATCATTTGGAGTCTCTCTCTTTTTTTACTAACTCATTGGCTTTCTCACTTACATTCGCTGACACACACACACACACACACACACACAGCAGCTCCAGCAGTGTTAATAAGTGTTGAACTTGTTCCAGTTGTGCTTATCTGGAGTTGACAAGTGTTGATTCTAGAATAATTTGTTCTTTTACAAAGATGACTTGGCTCCAAAGGCAGCGTTCAAAATATCAAGCATGTTTTACTCGGGTGAGTTTTGGCTTTCACGATGTTTATTTTCGATTTATTTATTTGTTTGTTTTTCTGAGCAAACTAAACTCTGAGAGTTTTGGCAGTGTATGAAAACACATAATCAGAAGGATCACAATGTTGATTTAGCCGTTTTGGATACGCGTCTGTGGAGGCCACTTTATGACGAATGCATTTAAAAGCAATTCAAGACTTTTGAAGAAGTTTATTTTTATTTTTATGCACAATATTCTGTAGATTACAAAATGACTCAAGTTAAACTTCTCTGCATTTTTAGGAAAAAATAAATATTTTATTGCAGAAGTTGATTTCATAAATGGCATACATTCAAAACAGAAGAAAGTACCATAGTGCACCTGACTATAAGCCACGCCCACTAAATAAAACGATAATAATAACACTTGCACATATATCGGCCACCCTTGTCTTTAAGCCACAGGTGTACAAGTTTTAACGAGATATTTACGCAGAAATGTTTTTAAACTTTTAATTAAATACATACAGTAAATTATTATTATTATTTTAACCACATCTGTAATTCGGCTGGTTCAAAAAATAAAAAACAGTAGCCTACCAGGAAGTCACTGATTTCTATTTTCACTGCACATGAGGTTGGAGAACAGATTGTGCTGTCCTCCATCACGCAGCTGCCTTTCGAAACGGGGAGGGGCACCCCGCCCCCCCAAACCCCTCCCTGTTTCATTGGTCCACTGTGACCAGTTCAATAACTTTACTGGTCAGATGTTTTTGTTTTTACCTTTATTTATACAAATAGTCTAATTGAGTCACGCGGACCCCCAACAGAGACGTGTATTGGGCAGCTATGTGAGCACCCGGGGGTGACGAGGCTAAATGTTTGGTAGCATGAAGCTCGTTAGCCCGTCAAAAAAAAAAAAGATAGAAAATCCATAAATTATCCGCAGCTTTGTATAAACCACAGAGTTCAAAGCCTGTGAAACAAGTTGCAGCTTATAGTCCAGAAATTACGGTAAACTTTGTTATTCTTCTCACTAAATTAAGAAAATTAAAATATGTTTGTGTAATTAGTAATTATAATAGTTTAGATAAAAAAACTGCATAATTTTAGTAACTGTCAATATATATCAGGGCTATTCAACTGGCGGCCCAGGGGCCACTTCTGGCCTGTGGGTGACTTCATTCTGGCCCACCAATGAATTCATAATAATATTTTATTTTTATTTTGGGGGGAGGGGTCTGGTTTGGGTTCTTTTTATTGCATGTATGATTCAAAGCAACAAAATAAACACATTTAAAAGGTAACAGATCACTGTGGTTTATTTAATCGCTGGGTGTCCGGCCCCTGAGCTGCTGCCTCTCAGTAACTGTGCCCCCCCTGAGCAGTTTAGCTGAACAGCCCTGATATACATCCTTTTGTCCTGTTCTGCACAGTAAACAAAAATGAAGCTTGTCACACAGTGATGACCTAAATTCTGCGCTCCTTCCTAAAACCCACTCAGGAAGTGGAACTAGTTCCTACGGGGCTGTTGTTGACGTGTTTTAGCATCGACAGCTCGTGTTCTCTTCACTCAAACAGACTAAATGCAGAAACATTAATTTAAACTGAAATGTATGCGTCCACATACCGAGTGTGTTTGTGGGTGAAAATGAAAACCTAAATAGATGCCTGCAACAATAACCCGCCTCCCCCATTTTTTTTTTTTATACCAGTCTCATTTCATTTCCTTTCTTTTCTCCACATCTTCTCTGGTATTTTTTCATTTGTCCGATGATAAATCAGGTCCTCCGTGCAGCCACATCTATAAGTCAGAACTCTGCCCTTGAACCCCCACCCGTCCATGCCAACAAGCAGACACTTCCTTAAGCCTGTTCTTTGCCCCTAAGCCTCAGAGTCCAGACCCGACGACGGCATCGTAAGATTGGCGTGTGCATGAAATGTGTGCGTGCACGTGCAGACACGAGACAATGTTTTTGTTTTGGCTGACGGGTACTGGTCTGATTTCAAACATGATGATGATGCTAGTTTCACAGATGCAGACATGGACAGCTCTTAATATGTTGTCGTTTTCTGCACGCTTCCTGTTGATCTGAGGTGGACTGCGCGTGTCTGGAGTTAAACCAGTTGGGATTGCTGGTATTGCGCATTCTGCTCAAGTCTGGCCTGGTTTGTGTAAATCTGGAGTGAAGAGCCTGGTGTTCGCTCTGATGTTGGCCAGAGAGGTCACTCAGGCTCTGCGAGAGCCAATGCTCTGATTATGTCCTTGTGCACACATTAAGAGATGGAAAATCTGGTTGAGCAAAAATATAAAAGACTCAAAAATAAAAAATATGGACTGGATGCATGCCTTTTATCAAAACAAACAAGCATTTTTGATTTCTCCTAATGAACATAACGGAGGGTTGCACCTGGACTTCATGCATTTTTATCATCAGGAGGATGATTAGCACAGTCCAGGCACAGCACACCTCATGTGAAGCCTGCGAGGACGTCGCTGCTCATACAGTGACTGAACTCAGTACAAGGTCTGGACCTTCCCATGATAACGGGCCAAACTTAGCGCTGCTCCTAAAATCCTGGATTAAAGCCTGCTTTAAGAGCTTAACATGGTCAGTCATTCAAACATGCACCGGACTGAGCGGGTTACCCCGGTTCTCTGTTATCTCCTCTGAAGTTTTACAAGCGCAGACGTCAGCGGAGATCAACCGTACAACCATTACTGCCTGCAGTCCAAAGACTTGGTGATTGTTTTTATACCAGATGTCCTTCCTGACACAACCACAGACCACCGAGCTACCACAGTCCTCTGAGTGGAGCAGAGAGCTGCCGTCTAGGGCGCCCGGGGGAGCAGATGGTGGGGGTTAAGAGCCTTGCTCAAGGGTCCGGAGTGGGTCAAATGAGGGTGGAGGCAGATGTGAGTGCTTTACCTTTCCCACCCACATTTTTGATGTTGTCGGTACGGGGAGTTGAACCAGCGCCCTTCCAGTCACGTGCCCACCTTCTCTAACCTCTTCACCACCTCTTCCCATTTAACCATTATGCTTCATATTTTCATATTTTCCTATTTCCCAGTGCTATCATCTCATTCCCACAAGTGGTAATATTCTCTTAATATTTTAATATTTACGTTTATTAACAGCAACAACATTATTGTTTATTTTTATTCTAAAAAAAATCTAAAATCCTAAAATGAAAAAGAAACAGGATATTTCTTGACTTTTTTCAGTTACACTTTTAAAACAATATTCACTCACATTTTCCACAGTTTTCATAGCTCTTTTGTGTAATTTAAAGGTTCAAACACAAAACAACACAATGCAATACTATGGTGTGGTATAAAGTTTATTCATTTTAAAAAACACAACAAAACAATTCCATAAACTTAAAAAAAATACAAGAAATTTAAAATGAAAGGCAGCAGAAAGAAGAAAACATCTTATTATATCTGCCCCTTTTTTCAAACAATTATTTCAATGATAATAATTTTCAAGTAACAGAACAAAATGAATAATTCTTTCTAATTTTTCTAACTCTAATGCAAAACACATTAAGGTACTTCATATATATATTTTTTTAACAATCCAGTTTTGATCTTTTTCTTAAATGTACACATTGACTTGGCATTTTTCACATCACTCTCTAGAACATTCCACAATCCAACTCCTTGGATTGAGGTAGACCTTCCCTTCAGACTAGTTCTGAATTTTGGTTTGACAAATATCTCTATCCCCTTAAGATTATAACAACTTTGCCTTTTAACAAACTTTCTTTGGATATTTAATGGTAATGTGTTATTTTGAGCCCTATACATAACTGATAAAATATTCATGGAACTTCAATAACTTCAGTTGATAAAATAATGTGCTTGATGGGTGACTGTAATGCTTTCTGGTGATAATTCTTACAGCTCTTTTCTGTAAAATAAAAATAGGTTTTGTAAATGTTTTCCCCCAAACATCAATGCAATAGATTAAATGTGGAACAATGATTGTGTTATACAACATGTACAGAGCTTTATCATTTAATAAACCTGCAGATTATGAAAGTATGAATTATATAAATTCACCTATTATTTTAGTTAAGGATGAACAATACTGGATTTTTGGCTGATATCTGATATGCTGATATGTTAAAACTTATTTGGCCAATAACCGATACCAATACCGATATTTTTCCCCCTAGACCTACTTACAGAGACTACATAGCTTTCTCTGCTGTGGGATTAAAATACTACATTACAGACACGGTCTGTGTCAGTTTGGCTGCTACCAAATGCAAATGTCAAAAAGGGACTGAAAATGATGCAACACTTCAACTTGGATTATGTTTAATATTGAATTTTGTCACTGGGTTGTCACACAAAAACAGCCTTATACACACACACACACACACACACACACACACACACATATATAGATATATAACAGTGCTTTTTATATCGGTGAGTTATTTTAATGGAATAGCCGATGTCCGATACTTCACTTTAACGTCAATACCGATACCATACCGATAATATTGTGCATCCCTAATTTTAATAATACTTGTATGGCAGCGTCTCTTTGCCTAATTCTTCAGTCATCCCTGCGCATCTGTTGGCTTTTCAGACTAATACTGTTTTTAATATTTTTGCAAATGTTCTGTATTTAAATAAATTAAATGTTCTGTATTTACAATAAATTTGATATAATTTGGTAACGTTCATCTAAAAAATTAAATCTCTCATGTTTCCGTGTTTTGGATCAACTTTACTGCTGTTTTTTTTTTTTTTCTGTGGGACTTTAACGGGTGGTTTTGAGTTGAATGAAGTCCATCGTTCATAAAAAGTCCAAACATTTCTCTTATTTCATTTATTTTTCTCACGTGTATATTTTTATTCGCCCACATGGGCCTCCTTTGCACAATGACAAGACTAGATGCTTTTTTAAACTTTGTATCTTAGTTGAGTGAGTTTAATTGGTTCCATGCGAACATCACATGGTTCTCATGTATGTGAAACTGTGAAACATAATTTCATTGAATACTTTTTTTTTAAATATATTTATGCCAATTTAAAATTTTCTTTATGATAAAATTGGAAAGTTAGTAAAAATATGTCAGCGTTCTGCAGGCCCAAGTATTATGTTGTATATACATTTTGATCATAATTTGCTCTTTATCTTTAGTGTTGCACATAAGTTGTTGTAAAACAGTAAAAGCATGCATTTTAAATTATGGGATGGGGGTTGTTGTGGTGTTTAGTTTCACAAAACGCGATGGCTCGTGACATTGTCAGGCACTAAGCTCGCTGTTTAATGGCGGCTGTGAGTAAGAGTAATCGTACGGGAGTTTGGCGATTTGTTGATTCCATCTTGACTGGGCTGCAGTAATTCAGTGGGGGTCGGGGTCGGGTGTTGGGTGGAATGGGGACTTCACCAGCACTGGAATATAATCCGCTGTCCTGACCTTCAAATCATGCAGCGCTGCAGTCGTTTCAATTGGCCTGGCCGCCATTAGCGTGAAATGTCCTCTAACCACTCTGCTGCTGCTCATGGAAGATTTCCTTTCTCCATGAGCAGCATGGCTTCCTTCTTCAGCGTCCCTTCTTTTGCTTCATACCTCATCTCGGCCATGCAACCACCCACAAACCCCAAACCCGACGCCACGAGGGTGGAAACCTCTTGCACTGAGGAAATAAGCCTCCACAGGAGTCGCTGCTGATCATAGCTCATCAAAAGGATGAAACACATTTACTGTTGCTTTTGGAAATCTCTGGCTTGCACCTTATTTGTTGCATTTTTTGGACAATCTTTAAATACATAAATATATTGAAAGGGTTTAATAATTAAAACATGTTTTGGAAATATGGGACTTTCATCTGTGAGTTATTAAGAATAGTGTCCTGTGTTTAAAGTTGAAATAATATTTTGCTGAAACGGCGTAGTTGTTTGTGTAATTTAAAATTACAGATGATTATTGTCACATTTGAACAGTACAAAAATATACATTATATGCATTATATATGTATATATTATACTTTTGGATTTTTATTCTACAAACATTCAAAAGCCCATTTTGTATGTTTTGAGCTGAAGTTGTAAACTTTGTTGGCCAATAATCGCTGCAGATCCTTTGGTCAAGTGCATTGCATCCAGGAAGTATCCGGGTCCTCTTTTATCTTACAAAACAGAGTGAAGTTTACTGACTTGGGAGTAAAATTCACACTCCAAAGCTCAGCGTGAGTTATGTTGCTGGTAGATAGATAGATCAATAATTGAAAGAGGACATATTTGATATGATATGAATATTAAAAATATATCAGAGGGCAAACAACATTCATGGCTGTCTTCAGATCTGTACTGAGAGATGTCTGTCAAATCTCAAGAGGGATGCTTTATTCAGAAGGGTCAAGGGCTTCTCTGAGCTGCTTGATACGAAGCGAGAAGTTTTATTTTTACACTTTGCTGCTTATTTTTAAAAAGTGATGTATAAAGAATCAGCGGCACCTTTTTGAATTATCTTTATTATGAACTTGCTTATGAATTATTTTACCACCACGTTCATTAGAGCAAATATTGCATGAGCTAAACATCATCGCATAAGAATGCACAATTTGCAGGATCTTGTTTTTTTGTGTCTGCACAAAAAAACAAAACAATAATAATAATAAATAAATTAAAAAAACGTACTGCTGGTGTTGCTCTCAGGGATTTTATTTCCACCTGTCATTGTTACATTTCTAAAACAAGCACAATTAGATCTGTGAATCATGGAAACGTGGGTCTGATCATGACAGTTTTATGGAAACACTGACTAACGTGCAGTGAGCAAACTAGTGAAATTCGTTGGAATAGAAAGACTCATCTTCATCCTTTTCTGTGGTTTATTTCCACCCACTGGTTGTTATTACAAGCACTGTTTGTATTTATGATTAATGGCTCCACTGGGGTATACCCATAATGCTATGACCTCAAGGTAAAATTGAAATGCATGCACTGGATGTAGAGCATTTGTATATTATTGCCCAATATACTTAGCAGCCATTACATTTGTTGGCACTGGTGAAAATAAAACAGAAAGGCTATGAGGTTTCAAATCAACAAGGCCACTCTAAGAAATGGACTTATTGGTATTGCATTAAGTTGATTAGACTGAGAAATGAAGACTATTTACAATGGGAGCAGTGTTAAACACTCTTGTTTCTCCCAGCTGGAGGAGTGCATCGACGGTCGGTAGGCATCAATTAAATCTCCTGATCTGTATATCCTGAGAGGCTGGGCTGGTTGTCTTTTATTAAAGCCCAGGCTGTGGCAGCAGAATGTTTCATTTCCTCTCAGAGATTGCCCTCGGTAATGCCGAGTACTTATCATAGTCCTGGAAAAGAACGGCAACAACACAACATTCAGATGTTTGATACCCAGATCAACCTGGGGGCCAGTGATGACGGCACTTCTGAGAACCACAAGAACAGCTTTAGCTGCAGACAAGTTTGGCCTCCCGCTTCTTTAATTAGCATCGATGTGTTTTGGGTTAAAACTGTGTGATGTTATCGACACACTTTATATGCTGTTATGACTCTGGTAAAATACTTTTTTTTCTTCTGGTTTAGGGGACACAAGGTATTTGGGGAATATTACCAGAGGTTGTATGTGTCTGTTTGTGCAGATGAAAATGAAAAATGGGGTCTGGGAAATTCAGGGTTGTGAGGGGGCCAAGCTGTCCCAGGCCATTCATTCTCTCTGGCCCCTCTGTCTAATTAATGGGCCACATTCATACGTGTTATTGCACCGGAGGGTCTGTCACTCATTAATCATGTGACCTTCTGTGGCGCATTTAATGACCTTGGAGGAGTAGATCAGCTGGAGATGGCTGGAGCTGTGGAATTAAATTGTTTCTGGAAGTGGTCATGGTCACATCAGACGCTTTAACAGCCTCTCTGCTCGGGCCCTCTCCTGTTACGCCTCACCCTGTGCCTCACCCAGAGCTCCTCTCTGCTGCTGAGACAGGCAGGGATGTTTCAGACAACTGGACTCTCCATTAGCAGAGGATAGAACGTTAAACGTTGATCCTTTTATAACCTTATAGTTGATTTTTTTACTCGGCAGTCCCATTTAACTAAACACAACAGTGCAAGTTTTATGTATATTGTTTTAATTATCTTGCCAAAGTTTTATGCTACATTTCAAAACATCTGTTTTTCAAATTATAATTTAAAAAAACTTAATTAAGTGGATTTTTTTTTTCACATAGTGTAACTGTGAGAGGAAATAATTCACATTTAAATAAGACTTGGTCTAGTTTGTGTGTAAAACAGACTCATGCAGAAAATGATGTAATTATTTAAATAAGTTACAAACCTCATATTTTACAGTCTTTTGTTTTTCCTTAATATGAACTGAATCATGATTAAAAATAATAATACATGCATCTGTAATTTAGAGAAGGAATTAATGTACAGTAAATAAAACATTAAATTACATATATTGGGGAGTGGTGGTGCAGAGGTTAGAGAAGGTGGGCCTGTGATCGAAAGATCGCCGGTTCAACCCCTGGAAACAACGTAAAAATGTGGGTGGGAAAGGAGAAACCCTGATTTGCCCCACTCTGGGCCCTTGAGCAAGGCCCTTAACCCCCACCATCTGCTGCCCCGGGCACCCCTGATGGCAGCTCTCTGCTCCACACAGAGAGCTGGGGTAGCTCGGCGGTTGTGACAGGAAGGACATCCGGCGTAAAAATAATCGCCACGTCTTCATGCGAGTTAGTTCGCTGAAGACGGTCGCAGCTGAAAATTAGCAAATAAAATAACTTGTGATCAAAATAAGAAAATGTGTGTTCAATCAAAATATACAGACTTGAACTGTTCTGTTTCCATGTAAGACAGTAAGACATGTTGGACTTGATTTAATCTGATTACCGTATATATATATATATATATA
>NC_056499.1:5416648-5425496 GCF_014905685.2 Nematolebias whitei | reverse complement strand
CAGAGATGCGTTAGAGGCAGGGCAGTCGACCGGGGACCAGAAAGTCGTGGTGTCTCTGAGCAAGACACCCAATCCCTAACTGCTCCCCGGGCGCTGAACGGCTGCCCACTGCTCCACCTGGGTGCATCTCAGGTGTGATGGGTTAAATGCTGAGAACTAATTTCATCATGTATGGAAACAGAATGATGACAAAACAGAACCAAGTCACTCCAGATGAAAAGCAAAATCTCATTATTACTTTAATGATGCATTTATTTTGTGATTTCAGCTTTTGAGGTGTTCTGTTTTATTTGAAAACACTTTGCTGTAGAAACGTGGATGTTAATTGTATCACCGAGTGATAAATGAGAAAAAAAAAAAATGCTAAAGACTTATTTTTTTGTTTTGTTGGTGAACAAATGATAAAACCAAATGAGAATGAATATCCACAAAGCTCTGTGTTTTCCACAGGACCAAATTCTGAGTATGTTTTGTGCGTTTAAAAGCAAAATTAAACTGTCAATAAAGTATTTATTTGGCTTTGGAATTTCTAAAATCATTACTACTTAGAAATTTGTGTTCAAAATTAACATCATCAGTGTCAGAAACTTTGCTGATTAAAACGCTTATTGCACCGGCTGAGACAAATACCACAGATATTCTTTAATACCTGCCGCTTTTTAATGAACTTTCTTTAAAGAAAATAATCATTTTTGTGTCCAGAGTTTAAACGATGATCTCATTATGGCTGCCACCTCCTGTTCACAACAGCAGCGTGACAATGTTGGCTTTCTTCTCGGTGACATGGAAATGGAAGGATTTTGTTTATCCCTGTCTTTGTTTATTTAACATTTTGCTCAGCGGGGGAGTTTCAGATAGATTGTTTTCAAGACGGTCCCCACAGACAGCGAGCAAACACACTACAGCTTCATCAAACAGAACAATCTTCAACTTTCCCCTTCTGCAGTGTGCAGGGAAATGTGACTGAGAGGAAAATCATAATGGGATATGATTGAAAATGATCGTCATAATTTTTTTTGCGTGTGTCTGTAACAGTACGCTAGCATTGTTTTTTTGTTGTGGATTTATTTAGACTCATGTGCAAGTGTACCCTTGCACAGGAAGAAACAAACAAAAAAAACAATGCTAGATGAAAACATTTCATTTTCATGTGGCAAACATTTGCAGCTTGGGTTATTAATGGATTCATGTGCATGTGATGGATGGTAGATGTGGAGGGATTGTTTTATGTCCTTACCGAGGAAGCATGAAGAGACATTGTGGCGCATAAAATTCGAGCTGAAATACAGAGAGGAAGCTAAAATAAATCTTCGCGAGCTGAAAAGCGAGTTAACCCCTGGATGAAATGAGTTTGGAATTGAGTTCATTTCACGTGTTTGACTCGTCTTTGTGTAAACGTGAGCCAAGCGGGGGAGTTTTGATGGAAGCAGTGGCATTTTAAAATGTGTTTTTAACAGGAGAAGAAGAAAAAAATCTGTTGTCAAAAAAACGACACACTCGCTGTCAGCATACAGATGTTCAAAGCTTGCAAGGGACAGTCATGAACTTTTGTTAACTCTACTCATTAAAACACATAAATTCAAATACACAGAGGCTGTGCCTTCATCCCGTCTCTCTGCGTTACTGCTTCATCTTCCATCTTCCTTCCACCATCCCATTTCTCCTTGTTGCAAGCACAGGCCTGATTAATATTTTTCACCGTCCCGTAACCATGGCAATAAGGTCACTGCATATGATACTTAATTGAATCTTCTCTGTGCTTTTGTGTGCACTTCCACTGTTCGGACAATAAAAATCTTCCACTGATGACTCCAAGCCCCCTTTCCTGCGCCACTCCCCTCCATCTTTCTTTTCATGTTGTGGCCCATGAATTTATTCATTTGTTTCCTCTGCTACCCCCTTCTTGTACCCCCTCTTTCTTTCCTGCCCTCTCTTTGACCTAGTCTTCTTTGCTCTGTCATACTGGTTTATCCGTTTCCCCTTCAAACACTGTTCTTGTGCTAGCTTGTTCCAGTGTAGAGCCGGTTTTAACTCGAGTCCCTTTTAGTTTTCAGCCACATGCTAAAACACTTGATCAATTGCAGCGCTCCTTTCAGTGTCGGAGTAATCCAGAGCAGGCCCTCTTTCCGTGGCCTCACTGAATTCTCATCTTCTTTTTTTTATGTTGCTTACTCCGCTTTTTTTTTTCCCATGCAAGAATTTGCATCTTTAAATCCGTCTCAGGCACAATTGGTAAATTGATTTCAAATGACACTGATGACTGAAGTGGGGAAACAAAGAGCCTGGCAGCTAGAAACCCATTGGAGACACAAAGTGAGCCGCTGACACAGGTTGCTCTCGGAGCAGGTGTTCTGATTAACGCCTAACAAATTGGAGACTTCTAAGATGTGGACGTAAGTGGGAGACACGTTCCCTCTTCAAACAATGCATGGACTAATACATAAACACAAGCTGACTGAGCCTTTGTGCATGCAAGTATGGGGGGCTAATCCAAGACAGGGGGGGGGGCAGCAGGCTCACTGGGAGAAAGAAACAGGAGTGGATACAAAGTGAAGAGATGAAGAGGACGTGGCTTTCTGTTTGAAGTGCCCTACAATGACAAAATTAAACAAAAACACGCGTTATGAATGTTTGATCGCACTAAATCAAATGAGTTTTTTTTACATATCTTCTAAAATGTTTTGGAAGTCAGACGTGTGTTTCACACGGCAGTGTTGTGACTGTCGTCCCACCTCTGACGCGACAACAGAAATAAGCGACAAAGATAAGAGTCAGTCAAAAACTACAAACGGAGAGTAGTTTGTCCCGATTCCTGACAAGTCATTTTACTGAAAGGTCAGTGTTTTATAATGGTGCTGCCGAGTAATGGAGTTTGTTCCAATAAAACTGTGACAGTGACTGAGACAATTATTCTACTCAAATCAAACAGAATGATACAATAAGGAATAGAAAAAACGAGCACATCAGATTTGACATATGTACCACACCATAAAACGACCATTAGTTGTTCTTAGCTCTGTGAAGTGACAGTATATCAATAATGTCACTGTGACAATAGGACAGGTTTGTTGCCGTCTTTTAATCACTGAACCTCCGTACAGCAGAGGAGCAAGGAGGCACAAGAAATGCGTTACGGCCTGATGTTAATGGGTGTGGTGGGAGCAATGAGACACCAGGGCAACAAGAGGACAATTCTCAGCTGGTCTCCAGCTCCAGACATCTGCTCACGTTGGACCACACTTCCTTTTTTTTTTTTTTAATCAAGTTTCTTCATCTTTGTTTCAAATAAAATTTGCTTCTTTTTTTAACAACATGGATCTGACTACAGTACTCCAAACGGAAATAGTTTTTAAACTGATTTTTTTTTTCCAACTTGAAAATGATTTCAGACACTCCAACAAAAACACTGTTATATCCATGTCATGCCAGTAGGTGGCGACAACAAAGGCACTGATAAAACATAAAATTACAAAGAAGAACATTCTTAGCATGGCTGAAGATTTTTCTAAAACATCTGGAGCTCATTTTAATGCTGGCTATTATTTGCTCTCAGTCATTACATGTTTCAGTAGTTTAATATCAGCAAGTCAGGACAAAGTGAGGCAAATGTGTAAAAATATTTTAAAGACGTTTTGTGGTTTTAGTTTTAGGCACACAAAAATGGCACAAAGTAGATCCATATACCATGCGTTCTCAAATATTTGCCAAGTACCCGTAGATGGACCAAAAATTGATATTTACCCTCCTGCTGCTCTTGAGTCAAAACGACCCACACAGTCTCAGTTTTAGGTCGTCGGTTCAAATCCTGGCCCGTGACCTTTCTTGGTGGAGTTTGCATGTTCTCTCCATGCATGCGTGAGTTTTCTCCAGGTTTCCTCCCACAGACCAAAAACATGCATGTTAGGCTGATTGGTGACTCTAAATTATCCCTAGGTGAGAGAGAGCAAGTGAATGGTCGTTTCTCTCATTTGTGTCCCTGTGATGGACTGGAGACCTGTCCAGGCGTCCCCCACCTCTTGTACAGTGATGGCTGGATATAGGTACCAGTGACCCCTGCGACCCGAAAAGGAAGAAGCGGGTAACGATGGCAACCAGGTCACTCTTGTAAATGAGTCCTCGATGCTCAATGGGATTAACCTGTCTAAATAAAGGTTGAATGAACGATAATAGACGGTCTCAGTTTTAAAACCGAGGCCTCGTGGGCCGTTTCGATTCAAAGGCAGCAAAGCAAACGTTCACTTTCAAACATGCGCAGTGCACAAACACTCAAAACAAGTGCAAACCACTGCCCCCTTCCTTGTTGATAAGGACGTTTGTGTTTTATTACATTTAAAGTTTCATATAAATGGAGCTCTTAATGAATGGGGCATGCGCACGGTGTCTGCCAGCCTTTAGAGCTGAGTGCACACGTCTCGTCCACTGTTTGGTGCTAAAGCACATGGAGGCAGAAGTGTGCCCATCTGCTCCCCTCATGCGCCCCTTAGCCACCTCATTTCTGCCATGTGCTGCTGTAACAGGCAAGCGTTGTCGCAACAAGTGTCTCCACATTTCCACGCTTGCCAGCTTCCCCTACTTGGCAACGAGCCTGCTAAGCTGCCCTGCCCCCTTATGAGAAAAAGACTTGATTGTGCCAAGGAAGAGAGCTGAGGGGTCTGGCTGGGAGGAGGGATGAAGAGCGGGGGGCGTTGATTTACATACTCCAGCTTATGTGACACTCATCTGATTTTTAACAGCTTCAAATTAATTAAGGGTCATTAGTCCTTTTGTTTTGTTTTTTTTGAAGTGGCATGATGTCAAAGTGACTGCGTTCGAAGCACCGTACCCCCTGTGGGAATGTCAGCACTAGGGTCTTTATCTGCCCCCCCCCCCCCCCTCCTTCCCATTCACATCTGCTCTTCTGCCGCTGAAACAGCTTTGCTCCGTGTGTAAACAAACATTGCACCAGCCTGGTGGCACTGGGAGGGAAATGGCTTTGGCAATGGCCCAGCTCTGGAGTGTGCAGCTGGCGGTGGTGCAGTGTGTGCGGAGAGAGGCTTCTTATCCGAACTGTTCTGATCATAACTATTTGTTTTCTTAGAAACAATCGACAAATTCAATCAAACTTGTTTCAGGGGAAAACAAGTAACAAATATGTCACTACGGGAATTTTAAATATTTTAAATTTAAGAGCTTTGCTCAGTAAAGCGACTGGTGCTAAATAACAAAATAACTCCACAAGTTATTTCAATTTTTTGAATTTGTTTAATCGCACAAAAGCAGCAATCTTTTGTATTTTAATTGCTTTCTTTTTGCTGAATGAAGCCCAGTGAGTGAAGAATAAATCATTTTGAAAATATATTCCTGAAAATATTAGCATTCTGAAGAGTGGATGTGATGAAGCAGGTATTCTAAATAAGACATAATGCAGAAAATAACATCGCCTCAAGGTCAATTGCACTGCTGTGATGAAGGCTGGTCCTATTCTTCAAATATTTGTTTCCATATCATCCATTACTCATCTCAGAAGCAGCGCGGTGTTAAGCAACCCTTACTGTGAAAAGGCATCACAAAGAGAAAAAAGACGGGTATGGTATAGAATGTGAATGCTCAAATGTCCATTTTTATGGCGGCACGACCCTCCTCAGTTGGTATAGAAAAACACTTACTGTTAATGTAAATAGCAAGGCAGCATAAATCAGGAGACACGCGCAGCCCGGGAGAATATTGTGTAATAGTTATGGCGAAATGAAGTGGCACTGGGATCAATATCCCACTATATCTCACTCTGGCGTAATGACACCGAGGGAAACAGGAGGCCAAGGGAGTCTAGTCCCTCCACCCCACCACGAGCCCATAAATCTGCCTGACCTGCAGCTTGCTTATTAAAGTACATACACATTCAGCAGCAGCTATCCAAAAAATACAAGCTTACTTACTGACCTGGAGTCAGGGGAATGAATGCTCGTTCCTTGACTGGGAGCAGAGTTTAGATGCTTATTGGCATCACCTAATTATACTATTTGTAAAAGTAAGGAAACGGCATTCAAAGTACTGAAACGAAAGTTTAGATATTCTGATCGCATTAATTATTGTAAATAAATCGAAGTGATTTTCAAACAGTGTGTTTATTAAAACAGTAATTTTGCTACTTTGTCTCTAATTTATCAGACCCTTAACTTTTCTCCAGACTGAACAAAACTTGTTTGCTCACATTTTTTTTGTTTACTCAAATGTTCACCCCTTTTTTTTAATCACTGAGGACTTTGCAGGGGCGTCGTCGATAATACTTCAATAGTCATCAAACAAATGAGCAGATGGAAATTTAAAAAATGCAGATGGGACTATGACACAAATGACTGGTTCACATGAGTGGCAGCTATCCTGTTTATGAGAGAATCTGTGTTTGAGTATTAAACATGCCATAAGCGTAGCAACAATTATATGTGAATGGGACATGTCCTCCCCCCTACATTGAAAAAACATTCATTGGACCCCCACACGCACACATTTACCGTGAAAGTTCATCCAGCGCTGTTTCTACCGCTTGTAAACAAATCCATTCCACCTGATTAATAGGAGAATACTCAAGCCACTAAAAATCCACTCCGGGTTTTCCTGGTTACCGCGTACAGTGTTTCCGCTCATCATATTCCTTGGCAGGGCACTCACTGCGGGAGGAGGGGGAGACATCTGTGTTTTGCACGCTAGCTTAGTGCCACGTTAGTGCTGGTACTTGTTGACAGAGGTGGGGGGTTAGGATGTGTGGCTGAAGCAGAGCGCTACATCTGTAGCATCTTAGTTAACGCGTCTGTATTACACGCCGCTAGCTTAATGCTACGTTAGTTCTGGCAGTTTTCGACTCGGTGTGGGGGGGTGCTAGGATGCTTGAGAGAAGTGGAGCGTGCTCTATTCACACAAGGAGAGCTGTTGGCCAGGCTACTACACGTGCCGTGCTCTCTAAAGTAGTTATTGAAGCAAATGTTTGCTAAATATACTGTAGGTAAACGTAGATGTTTAAAACCCATTTAAATACACCAGAATGCAGGACATGGCATCTACTTTATTCAAGAATTTCTGGGGGAGGACCCCCACAGACCCCCCACCGCCACCACCAGTGCTCCCCCTTCCCCCCATTACAAATGCTTCTGATGCCAATGCATGTATGTGATGAAAGGTTGCGATTGGCTGGTCTTTAGAACAGGATAAGAAAAAAAAAACTTTCTGATGAAGTAAATGGAAGATGAGCTCTGACATTTGTCTCAAAGACGGGAAGAAACGTCTTTTAGACTTTAAATTGAACTTGATTGCTGAACAGACACAACTGGGATATGTTTCAAATGCATTGCGGTGATCGATTGTCAATGTGTGTGCGTGTGTGTGTTATAGGGCAACATGCTATTCTTTCAATTAAACTCAACATAAGCATAAAAAAGGAGAAGGCATGATGTTGCATTCTCAGAATAAAAACAGAATTCAAGCTGCAATGTTTTGTATTGTCTGACAGTGCAGTGCACGTTACAGTGAGATGCGTCAGAGATCTGATTTTGTGCTCTGATAACAGAGTTGATGTTTGTGGAACATGAGGAGTTAAACGAATAAAGTCCAAAGTGCAGGACTGTAACTGCAAAACAAATGTTCCGAATAATAACGATGTAATCATTGTAATGTGCATGACAAATATTTTTTCTTTCAAATTTAGATTTTGTCTGACAAAGAGAATTTTTTAAAATAACTTCCTATAACCCTTGTGAAATGTTTTTTTTTTTACTTCAGTCTCAGATTACTTTATAATAAAATGCAAAAAGAGGGCAAATATACTAATATATGAATATGAATATGAATATACCAATACAATATTTCCCTGTGATTTTTCCGATCATAGTGGTTTTATTAATTAACTAATTTACTTTTAAGGTTTTGATTCAAGTCCACAGCAACTGGAGGACAGAAAGTTTTTGGCAAAACGCTGTGAAAAGTATTTATAATGAACAAGTAAAAGTATTGAGACCCATAGGTAAATGTCTAATTTAATGTACTGTTGACTGTGGACACTGAAGTATTTGTATTTTTTTATGCAGGACCATGAAGACACAGTTTCCCTGCTTTGCACTGGGTAAGTTTTTCTTGTAGATAATTTTTTTCTTTAAAAATGTTTTCTGTCTGAGCAGAACTGGTGATTAATAAAGTGAATTTACAGATGCAAGCTTAGTAGTTTGACTGAGTAGGCAAATCAGCCGAAGGAGTAAAGTTTAAACAAACAAAAAAATGACTTGGAGACAGTTTTTGCTGATATTTTCTGCGGATTATGTCAATGCATCATATTCTTTCTAAACATAATACATAGTAATAACTATGTATACGTATAATAAGTATCGTAATAGAAACATTGATGACATATTAAGTTTAAGCCTGAATAATCTGGAAACTGAAAATACACCTGCTTGTCTTCAACGGACTTTCCTAACCACTTTGGTTTATATATATATATATATATATATATATATATATATATATATTAGTGGTATCGCCTGTGATTAATCACGATGCTTAACTTTGTAAGAGGAACAGATCATGCAGTAAAAGTGTAATGTGCTGCTGTGAACTGGGTAACCCTTCTTCTTCTTCTTTTGTTTTTATTGATGGTTGGCAAACTAATTTAAGTGCATTACTGCCCCCACTAGACTGGAAAGGGGATATGGAGAATAACCAGGTAACCCTCGGCAGAATAGAGGCCTTCATAGGTTAAAAATAGGTAATGTGATTAATCTGCATTATGTAATATTAACGCATTAATCTTTTTAGATAAAGCACATGCGTTAACACGTTAACGTTGAAAACCCTAATGTGATATGTGTATATATATATATAT
>NC_056499.1:5413268-5416548 GCF_014905685.2 Nematolebias whitei | reverse complement strand
ATATATTTCGGGACAATTTAGAGTTACCAATCAGCCTAAGTTTCTGTGTTGGGTGTAAATTTAGCTTACTTAATGTCTTCCAGTGTTAGCTTATTTTTCAAGTTTCAGCTAAAATAAAGTTATATGCTACTTCAGAATTTCACCAAGTTACTGTTATTTATTCCAGGGGAGTTTGTGAGTCTGTCATCAAAGTTTGTTCTGTTTTTTCTTTTTTAACTTTTCTTTTCGGTTCATAAATATCACAAAGTACAGGCTCGTCCATGCATTCAGCTGAGACCTTAAACATAGTTTGTTCATGCTTAAAAGAACAAAACAGTGACCAAACATCCCTCAACATTCTACATGTTAAATGGAGTTATACAATAGACAAAAGTTTGTCCTTTCCTGGTGTCAAAAGCTTCTAAAAGTTAACAATTCTGCGCATCATTGTTCTATAGACTCACATTATTTCTTTTAGATTGCGTGTTGATGCTACATCTTCTCCTGCATGTTGTGGCAATAATTTACATGCCCTCTGGGTCGTATTTAAAGGTGTGTGAACAAATGACTGGAACTGTGCAATGGACTGGAAGATTTTTTTAAATAAATTTCTTGTAAGTGCTTAACTTGTCTGATTTTAAGTTTCTGGTATTGAAGGAAGAACTAATTCTACTAAGTAGGCTCTGCAGTCAGATAAGAGAACGAGTTTGAGGATTTCTAAATTATGAGAAAACCAAAGCAGATCCCAGAATCCACCATAAAATACTTCAGGAAAGAAGCATTGAGGCTTTTTGGATGATTCCAAAGGAATTCATATCTATGGAAATTTCATGCTCTGAAATACGATGTGTGTATTGGAAAAAGAATGAATTACATTTAATTATATATATTTAAAATATTAAAAAATATGTAAAAAAAATGTAAAAGCTGGACAAGAAAGAGGCAGCAAAACCACAATGGTTCTATGGTGCTAAAAATAAAATAAAATACAATCAAACTGTAAAAATATTACTTTTTTTTTTTTACAAAATACAAAGTACAAGCACGTAAACATAACGTGACATTTTCAAATTTAAACATAAAAAAAATTTAAACATTCATTTAATTTTTTTTGTAGTGTGTTCATTTATTCATTCATACATATTTTTGCATCTCAGTCAAATAATAATAATAATAATAATAAAAAAGACTAAAACTGCAAATAGCTTCTTCTCATTAAATCTTTGCTGCGCAGAGTTCGTACTTGCATGTCGTTTGAATCATGAATTTAAAAAAGTACACCTTTTTTCTAATATTTCATACTTCAGGACATTTTTGATAGTATAATACAGAAGGAAAAGAGGAAATTAAAATATATTTGTTGTCTAAGAGAAGATACTTTCACATTTTGAACTGACTCTTATCAGATCTGACTGGAAATAAGCTGATGAATACAGAAATAATAATTGTTTTTATTTAACAATTTCAAGTAATAAATTAAGTCAATCTTTCAAATTGTTGCTCTTTGTTGAACAGAGGGTAATTTCAACAAAACAATTGGTTTTATTCGGTAAAAATAATTAATTATTTAAGTTCACATCAATGAAAAAGACACTGAATGTTGATGTTTATTATAAAATTGATTGCTCCTCGTTATATTCAGCCCGTGAATGTGGATGACCTTTTAGAGTAATTGTCCCTTCTTCTGTGAACCTGACCTCTAACAAGCCTAAAATAACTCACACACAGTGGACCCCCCCCCTCCCCAACCACCCCCACCTTCTGATCTCTTCAGTTTGTCATGACCTTGAACCGTGTTGCCATCCACTGGGCAAAATTACCTCAGTCTGGTTCTGTTAGTGTAAAAGTTGACTATAATGTGAAAAACAAGTAGCAAGCAGCAGAAAACTTGTTAATTTATTTATTTATTCATATTTTCATTTTATTTTAACCACAGGTTAGACCATTTTAAAAGGCCCAATGTTTGAAAATCACATGTAAATGTGCCTCACCGAATGACCTTTGACCTCTTTGTGTGTGGATCTTTGACAAGTGGCTGACCCATAATCTTCTTCTGAACGATTCGACAATAGAGAGGCACATTGATCTGACTAATTCTCTGGCAACAAGCTCAAGAGTCGGGTACACAACAAAAGTCCTCCTAGATTGAACCCTATTTCCTACTTTTTTAGTTCCCCTTATTTTGAAAATGCAACAGTTGTTATGAAAGAAACTGAAAGTTCAACTGGGTTTCTTTTTCAGAAACAGATCTTTAACTCTGAATGTTAGGAAACACCTTGTATCTGTGACTTTCCTTCCCTCCATTGATTACAGTGACGTTATCTATATGAACGCTCCTACAAGAACCCTGCAGATGTTGGATGCTGTCTATCATGGTGCACTAAGATTCATAACTGGCTGTGATTATCGTACCCACCACTGCACCCAGTATTCACTGGTTAACTGGACATCATTAACTTCACACAGACTCTCCCACTGGTACATTTTCATCTTTAAATCACTTCTTGGTCTGCTGCCTTCATACATCTCCTCCTACATGTCTCTGCGTGAGTGCAGCTACAGCGTGCGCTCTCAGGACATCATTACCTGCAGTGTTCCCTCAGTGAGGACTGAACTAGACAAAAGGACCTTCTCCTACTCCGCTCCTGTTTCCTGGAATATCTTGTAAAAAGATCTGAAGCTCTCGACCTTTGACCCCTCTAAGTGGCTTTAAGAATCTGTTGGACTCCTGGCAGGGACCAATGCAGACATGTTCCTGTTTTTAGTTTTCTACATTCCCCTTATAATCTACTTGTTTTATGCTACTTTTTTTACATCTTATTTTAATTTGTAAAAAAAATAATCTGTATACCTCTTTTATAACTGTCTATTGTTGTCGCTGTTGTCCATTGTTGTCATCATTCTTTGTTGAAATCAGGTCTCTCTTGTAAATGAGTCCTCGAGGCTCAATGGGATTTACCTGTCTAAATAAAGGTTGAATGAATGAATGAATGAAAATATTCCACTACAAAACATGATGGAACATGGTTTTGTAGAATTCCTATAAGCGAACAAGCTTACTGCAAATATGAGCATCCAGCATTATATATTTTATTCAGTGGCTTCAGATATTATTACCCCATTAAATGGACGTTATCGTCCCTCCTACCTCCTAGCAGTTGAAAAGTTTTGTTTGTATCGTTGATAATAAGCAGCGTCGCACCCGGGTAAATCAGGAATTGGTTTTGTTTTTGTCACCTTCATGTAACCCTTTTCCTAAACCTAACCTAGACCCTAAACCTAACCTAGACCCTAAACCTAA
>NC_056499.1:5388211-5413258 GCF_014905685.2 Nematolebias whitei | reverse complement strand
TAAACCTAACCTAGACCCTAAACCTAACCTAGACCCTAAACCTAACCCCCAGACCCTTTACTCTGAACTTAACCTTGCGAGCCATCAGCGCTAACAACATGTACCTTTAAAACCCACTAGGAGGTACAGGAGGGGCAGTCTGCACGCTACATATGGAGATGATAACTGATAATGGGCCATTTAATGGTTGATAACATTCGAAACGGGTGTTTAATTTATTTGATTAAGAAAAGTTAACAGTGGTAACAACTAATACATTAGAAAACAGCAGCTGGGACATTATAATGGTTGTTGACAGTTAAATGTTTTCACGGTACCATACTACATTATAAGGTTTCTTTGTAAATGCACATTGGAACATTTCTTCAAGGGTGCCTCACTGTTTGGAGGGCCTTATGGCATCACTACTTTGTCCCCTCCCCACAATAAACAAAAGAATAAAGAACTCAAAAACTGAGACATCTTGATGAATGCAGAAAACACAGAGCCGAGGTGGTCTGGGCAAAAGGTGAAATAAGACTCATTCTTTGGGTTTGCAGGTGGAAGTGTTGCTTCAGCAGTGGGATTAGGACCATTGTCCTGCTAGAAGGTGAACCTGCGACGCAGCCTCCAAACTCCGTCACCAATACTGAAGTGACATTTTCTTTTTCCACCCTCAAATTATGTGCTTCAGCTTTTTAACTCCTGAGACGAACAGGCTACATAAGTGCTTTCTGTGATCTTTCTGTATAATTTCCTCATTGCTTTGGAATTTATATTATTTTTACATTTGATTAAAACAAATCTCCCAGTTATGTTAAAAGGGGCAACATAACTTGTTTTAACTAAATCCTAAAAACATGAAACTGGTTTTGCTGCTGTTCCAGCATCAGGTCTCTTTAGGTTCGTGTCCATGATCTTGGTCTACTGACATGTTAGTCCGTTCTTCAGGATCACTGCAGCTCCTTCAAGTTTGATGGGTGCTGCTTGAACAATCTTTAAAACAAGTGATCGATTTTCCACTGAATTGAGGTTTGGTTCACCATTCTGGGATATTTAATCGTTTGCCCTTACAACCACTAGTGTTGCTTCATCAGTGTGGATCATTGTCCTGCTAGAGGGTGAACCTGCGACGCGGCCACAAAACTGGGGGAAACTCCAAGTTCCTTTCAAGTATTTTTGCTTCATCCATCTTTCCTTTAATTTTGACCAGTTTCTCAGTCCCTGCTGATGTCAGCACGCTGCCTCCACAGTGCTTTACTGTGGGCAGTGGGCAGATGTAACTAAGTACAAGTTATTTGTTACTGTACTTAAGTACATTTTTCATGTATCTGTACTTTACTTAAGTAGAGTTAAACGTGGGTACATTCGACTTTTACTCCACTACATTTTACGTTAAGTATCTGTACTTTCTACTACACTACATTTCTATAATGCGTTGCGTTACACGTTACATTCACTTTGAGTTTTTATTTTTATTTTATTTGTTCGTTAGTTTGAAAGTAACCAACGGCGAGAGGGGAGTCACTGCAAAGTGGGCAGGTAACGTTACACCTGCCTCCCAAAAGAGACGGACTGGACTCAAAAAACTTTGAAAACCAACTTCTTCTGAACTTGAACAATAAATTATTGCTGCAATATTAAAATGTGTCAGTTCATGGGATGTTAGGAGACAAGAGATGTCTCCAAATGTCTCGACACTCGGGTCCAAGTTTTGAAAATGGTGTCAGGAAGTTAAAATATTGTTCACTATTGACCCATTACAAGGTCGACTAGACAGTATTTGATGACAAATTGAAGTTGAAATGAACAGATGTTCCTTTCTTAGGTCTAATGTTCCTTTTTTCAGGCAGACAACTTTTACTTAAATGTGTTTACTGCAGTTAAAACGACGCGTTGGTTTTGCTTTGTGTTAAATAAAAACGTTCAAAGGTATAATCATTCCTCTTTCTTATTTTGCTTAATGACATTTAACTCTGCAGGTCATCCCTGAATTCAGACACAGAATCACAAGTCCAGGTGTGAACTGTGTCACAGAGTAAACACAATAAAAACATGTATTATCTGCAGTCATTAAAATGACTCAACACTATTAATGAATTACAGAAAATATACGTACGGTAGGCACACTTAATGATATTGTAAATCATTACATTAGGTGATATATTTAACAAGTACTTTTACTTTTAATACTTTAAGTATTTTTAAAAGCAAGTATTTACTTTTACTTAAGTAAAAACATTAATGTGGTACTTCTACTTTTAATAGAGTACATTGTTGTCTGCTTATTTGTACTTTTACTGAAGTACAGTGTTTGAGTACTTTCTCTACCACTGACTGTGGGTATGGTGATTACAATAAAAAAGATGCATTGTGAAATAAATAACACATTAGAAATCATATGGCAAAATCAGGATATTACTTGTGTTTCTATTTTTCTTGAAATAAAGCTTATGCTATAGAACAGGGCTATTTAACTAAATTGCTCAGGGGGGCCACAGTTACTGAAAGCCAAGAGCTCAGGAACCAGACATCCAGCAGTTATTGTCATTAAGTAAGTTTGTTTTATGGTTTAAAATTAAGTTTTCTTTAAAAATGGACCCACTGGTGGGCTGAACTGGGCTCACCTGCGGGCCTGATTTCGGCCCCGGGCCGCCAGTTGAACAGCCCTGCTGTACTTTGTTTAGCTACACATCTACAAACTAGAAAAGTATTCCTTAATATGTTTGCTCTCCCTGCTCTGCCTGGGCAACTGCTCTCCTCTGGGTTCACCCAGAAACAATTTGCCAACTCGAACATCTGGCCAGACAGAGGAACAGAGAAAACATGAGGAAATTCTCCTGCTGACCACCAGTTCCCCCATCATGCTTAATGAAACCATCACTCTCCCCTGCTCTGCTGGATTCTTTGGAAGTGACTGGTGGTGGAGCAACATCTGGAATGAGCAGCAGTTTTCTTTTCTTGTGTTTTTTTGGGGAGATTTAGGCCCCCGATAATCCGTCTCCCTCCTCATTAAAGAAGCTGAATAAACACAGGCCTCTTCCAGTTGTTCCTATGAATTTCCTTACCAGGCGTCAGGAGACCAAAGTGGGGGCTACTGGATCAAAGCTGCCGGCAGCCGTGTGTGCGCAGAGAGCGATAGTGCGTTCCGGGGTTGGGCCCATTACCTTTCTCCCTGGGAACCCTGGAGACTCCTAGGTCACTTAGCTGTCAGCTGTTTGGCTCAAACCCCACAGAGGAAGAGGAGCTCGTGCAGGAGAAGAGGAAAATGCAAAAGACTCGTGAAACAGCAGCTTTTGTGGTTGGTGCTTTGTATTGCTGCAGGAGGTCATTTTAATGTGAGCGTTCAGATGAACTTGTAAATTGTTTTGGTTTCTATTTTAGAAACATTAGGACAAAAATTAGAATCTGGAACCTTGGCCACGTGAATTAAAGCTGCCTCTTGTGATCAAAAAAGACAAGTCAGGGACAAACGGCACACAGTGCAGAGAGAGGGAATGTCACAAGTGGCCCGTTTCATTTTCGAATTGTTTCTCCTCTAATGCATTTAGTTAAATGATTAAATAGTTACGCAGTGATTAATGTTATTTAAAACCTCTGAAAGCCTCTACTCACCTTGTCAAATGCATGATGCAAGTTCGAATACCACTTTAATTCACTGAACGTAGTGTGACAATAATTTTCTCATTTCCTGACCATACTGGCACTCAACTTAGAAAGATACTGGTTTGCTTGAAAAGTTTTAGTGCTACTATATAAATGTTAATATTGATAACAATCATCCATCCATTATCTTTCACCCGCTTCTTCCTTTTCGGGTCGTGGGGGGATCACTGGTGCCCATGTCCAGCCATCACTGTGCGAGAGGCGGGGAACACTCTAAACAGGTCTCCAGTCCATCACAGGGACACTCTGGACAGATCTCCAGTCCATCACAGGGACACCCTGGACAGATCTGCAGTCCATCACAGGGACACCCTGGACAGATCTCCAGTCCATCACAGGGACACCCTGGACAGATCTGCAGTCCATCACAGGGACACTCTGGACAGGTCTCCAGTCCATCACAGGGACACTCTGGACAGGTCTCCAGTCCATCACAGGGACACTCTGGACAGCTCTCCAGTCCATCACAGGGACACTCTGGACAGGTCTCCAGTCCATCACAGGGACACCATGGACAGGTCTCCAGTCCATCACAGGGAAACTCTGGACAGGTCTCCAGTCCATCACAGGGACACCATGAACAGGTCTCCAGTCCATCACAGGGACACTCTGGACAGGTCTCCAGTCCATCACAGGGACACTCTGGACAGGTCTCCAGTCCATCACAGGGACACAAAGAAGTAGACAAACAATCATTCACTCTCTCTCACCTAGGGACAATTTAGAATTACCAATCAGTCTAACATGCATGTTTTTGGTCTGTGGGAGGAAACTGGGGCCCTGTGATGGACTTGCGACCTGTCCAGGGTATACCCCGCCCCTCGCACAGTGATTGCTGGACATGGGCACTGGCGACCCCCGTGACCCAAAATGGAATAAGCGGGTAAAGATAATGGATGGATGGATGGATGGATGGAGAAAACTGGAATACTCGGAGAAAACCCACGCATGCACGGGGAGAACAAGCAAACTCCCCCCAGAAAAGTATCTCCGGACCAGGATTTGAACCAGGGTAACCTGCTCACTGAGAGGCAGCAGCTCTACCACCTGCTCCACCGTGCTGCATAAAAATAAACAAACAAACAAACAAACACGTAGCAGCTATAGCAGAGAAATCAACAATTAAAAAAGCTCATGTTCTGCACAACTCAATCAGAAAGATGATGAATCCGAACAAACTGCAAACCTTTTCTCTAAAGAAAGGAAAGATCGCCGGCATTAAACGGTCAATGTAATTAACTTGGCTGGCTCCAAGCTGCACGATGGCTGCAGCAGCTGCTGGAAATAGCCACAGTGTTTGTGTTTGTGTATGTGCGCTCTGTGTGTATGCGTACAAATGGCCCCGTGGTCGTCATCAGGCCCCCATCAACCCCTCCATTAGTTACTGAGCTGCGGGTCTGTGTTAGCCTACCTGCGCTGAATACAGATTAGGATAGGAGCACGGACAGCAAGCGCAATGAAGACAAACATGCATGCAAGCTCTCACAAAAGATAACATCAACATATTATCTAGTATGACATACGCTGACATATTTTCATACACATAATTATACCGACTGCATTTTTCAGATCTAAGTGACGGAAATGTTGCTTCATATGCATAAAATAATGGCGAAATCATTCAATTGCTTCAGTTTACTCTCTCTGGCTGATAAAAAGCATACGTGTGTGATTAGTGCCCGTCAGTGAACAAACACCAGCGCTTGTAGAGAGCACTTCATCTGATGGAGGCACATCATAGCTTACACATTCTGAAATAATGTCACACACAGAGTACACACACTGGCAGCCCTGCACAAAGGCAAACATGGCTGCATGCGTCTTTTCTTCTTCTGGTGTCCCAGACTCACGGGCTGAGATGAGGAATGTGCCAGCAGTCGTTACACAGGGCCGAGCAAACACACCGCCGCCATGCTTACTGATGATGTTTTCACGTGTGCCACCTCTCTTAATCCTTGTGAGTTTACAGGCATTTAATGAATAAACAAACAAAACAAAACTAGGGATGCACGATATTATCGGCATGGTATCGGCCGATATCAGCGATAAAGTTAAATATCGGACATCAGCCATTCCATCAAAAAACTCACTGATATAAAAGGTGGTTTTTGTTAAATATATATATTATATATTTATATCGTGTTGCATCCTTTTCAGGTAACTTTTTGGCATCTGCATTTGGTAGCAGGCCAAATTGACAAAGCCCATGCAGAATAATATATTTTAAATCCACAGTAGAGAAAGTGATGTAGTCTCTGTAAGTAGGTCTAGGAAAAAAATATATTGGTACTGGTATCGGTCAAATAAGTTTTAACATATCGGATATCGGCAAAAATCCAACATCGTGCATCAATACGTAAATGAAATATTGTAATAAATAATACCTCAAATAATGTATCATCGTGCATCAATCAATAAAACAATGCAGTTTGGTTTAAGGTAATATTTCAAATCAAATGCCTAACAAATCCATTTTGAAATAACCCAAAGAAGCAAATGATTTTAGAGGTCATTAACTGTGAAGTTAAAAATATTTTTCAAGGTCAAAGACCAGGTTGAAAGCTTGGAGTTCATGTAGGACCTGCGTGGCTTGAAGACTGAGAAGGGGGGTGGGGGGGCGCGAGAGGCCGTGTGAAGGCTTCTGTGTGTCTCTCTCTGGCAGTGCAATGGGACTCTTGGGAGACCTGGGTCAGGAGGCCATCCCTCAGCCTCCACCTCCACCCCCCCACTCCGCATTACGGTGCCATTTAAAGCCACCCAGCATCTATTTCCTCCAATAAAAGCTAATAACCTTTCCTGTTGGAAATCACGGCAGCTCTCGAATCCTGGAGCAGAGGCCCGACTGGATGGCATGTAATTGCGCTCCAGTCTCCCCTTGGTTTATTTTTTGCAGTGTTTTGGGTTTGATATTTTTCTCTCTCTCTCTTTCTCTGTCCTCTTGGTGCTCTGCGCTTTGTGGCTGATTGCCGGTGCAGCTCACCCTACACTCAGTAATCAGGCAGGAGCTAGAGAGGGGGCAAAACAGCAACTCAAGGACCTTTTATAATTGGGAGGGATTTGGAGGGCAGTCGGACTTTACATTTGGTGACAGAATTGGATGTATTGGTGAATGTGCTGGCTGAATAACAGGCGTGCCGAAGCCCCGTCTGCAGTCAAGTCTCCACGAGGCAGCTATGAATAGTCTGCATGGCTTGTATATTAGGCGCTATCAACCGCTTGTCATCTGGACTGAAATAAGTTTGGAAACAGGGTAAATCAAACTGTTCTCCAGTTTTTATTTTATTTTTTTTATATATAAATAGTTTTTGGACACAAACCTTGAAAATATCCCAACAAGTAAATAATTATTGACAGTGAGTGAAAGAATATTCATAACGTGTTTTGCTATTTGTTGATTTTTGTTTGGAATTTGATTTGATTTTGCCACTTTTGACAAAGATAATTGGAAAAAGATTTGGCAGGACTTAAAATGATACAAACGTAACGATATGGCTGTCAACAGGAAGTGAGTAACATTGCTCGAATTATTGCCGTTTCGTTCAGGAAAGCCTGCATCATCGGGTGCTGGGGGTCTTGGATGCAGTCTGCATGAAGTTATGGCAACATGCAGCAGCTTGGGTATAAATGCATGTCACAAATATATTTTTTAAATGATGCAACACTTTCTTTAATCTTCAGTTGTGTAAAAACAAGTATGTAGAAAAACATCCATCCACAACATAACCTCTTAGCATTTTACAACAATGGAATATATGAAATATTAATAATCATAACTTTAAATAAAAATATATGAACTGAATGTAAATTATATCCAAGGGTAGATAAACAGGTTCAGTGTGCAAGGTTATCCTGCAGTAGTTACTGCGGAACTATTTTTGTCTAAATTGTAGAAACTTTTCACAAACTAAAGTTAGCAACATGTAAAAGTTTAGGCTTGGCAAAAAAAATGTTTGTAGTTTCACTTTGAGTAAAAAAAATTAAATGCTCAAAATAATTATAAAGAGATGTTTTTTCCAATTGTAGGGGAATCTGGATTTTGATCGCACAGTTTAGCTGCTCTATTTTACTTCCAAGTGTACAAAAATATCATTCAAGTTGACTTAAGGTTGTTTTTTTTTACATTTTTATGAAATGCAGTGACTTTCTTGTTTTACTTCTTTCTTACTTTCGAAAAACATGAAATGCAAAGAAACACCTGACTTTATCACTCACTGCAGCAACCTTTGAACCAAAACACTTTGTGCAAAACATCCAACATTTTATTTCAGTAACTGATTATATAATGTGAAACAAATTGATCTTAATACAAATATATGATCAGTTAGTTAAAAACATTTGTTGGGTATAAAATACTTGTTAAAATCTTTGACATGTAATGACGCGTTCAGACTTTTATCGCATGAAAATATCACAATCGAAGAGGCTAAACTGCTGTATCACAAAAAAGGTTAAATCATCTGGACAAGTTTCTTTATGACTGTTGTAGTAATTTCTATTTGTTTTTTCCTGTTTTAATAAACACGGAAGCAACAAGCAACAAGGCCAAGCAGCACTTTGGTTGGTCTTGTTGCTGTTTTAAGTGCTCTATAAATAAAGTGGCATGGTGTTTTTGCATCCTTCAAACTTAAAGCTGTATACAGATGAGTTTACAGACATGAATCTGCAAATGTTTGCTTTGTCACTTGCATACTACGTGAAGTGATCATCTGAAATTGTTGTTAGGTACTTGCCCATCCGTTATTTTTATCTGCATCTTCCTTTTCGGATCACAGGGCTCACTGGTGCCCATATCCAGCTATCACAGTTCGAGAGGCGAGGGACACCTGGACAGGTCTCCAGTCCATCACAGGGACACTTCGAGACAAACGAGACAAACAACCATTCACTCTCGCTCTCACCTAGAGACAATTTAGAGTTACCATCAGCCTAACATGCATGATTTTGGTCTGTGGGAGGAAACCGGAGTACCTGGAGAAAACCCACGCAGCACAAAGAGAACATGTAAACTTCACCAGAAAGGCCCCTGGCCAGGATTTGAACCGGCAACTTGCTCTCTGAGCGGCATCAGCTCGTCCAACTGTGCCACTGTGCTGCCCTACTTGTCATCAGATTTAAATACATTTCTTGCCTGACTTTTCCACTTAAAGCACTAAACTTGCTGAGAAACTTAAAAATTTCAATCAATTTGAGAGTTAAACACCATAATTTATTAATAATTATGGACCCTTTGTGCGTATAAAAGGTGGCTATGTGTGTATATACTACCTCTTGTGCATTTATGGTCACGTCTGTGTATCCTGATAACATTTAACTAAAGCGTCTTCAAGTAGTTGTTTTCACTGCACTGCAGGGTTTTCATTTTCAGCTTTTTATATTTGTATATTTTCTAAAGTTGTTCCTTAGTGTTAGATTATTTATCCTCCCTTACAACAAAATACTAATGATGGCAGTGAAGAGATGCTCTACACAGGCTCTTCTCTTAATAGGACTTTGCTGTGCTCAAAGTTTTTTACCTCCTAATATGTGGAAGTGACTAGAAGTGCTCACCATGAAAACAAAGCAGGTCGTCATGCAGCGCGTTTCCCTTTTTAAAAACTGGTTCAGTTTGAAAGTGAAGCCATCTTTGATTTTTATCTGATTATCCAGCACTTGTAATCACACACTGTATGTAAGAGCACCGTGTGTGTGTGTGTGTGTGTGTGTGTGCGCACGCTTCAAGATGCGGTTTTTATTCCATGATGTATCCTTTACCACCTGCATAAATAAAAGAAGTAACTAGAAAAAACTGAATTATTTAGAAAATGTGATTTCTGCCCTTTAACTACAGAACACGGCGGTGCTCCTTTTATTACTTCTCTTTGCTTCGTGTCATATTCACAGACTTTAGAGGCATTTTTTTAAAACCAAACAAACACAAAAAATATAACCAGTGATTTTTGTTAAAAAAAAACAAAAAAAAAAAACAGTTGAACCTTCATTTAACAACCATAAACAACAAACTCAACTTTAATGAAGAAAAAGCATTGTAAGCTCAATCATCCAGCTAGAAAACAACAAAAAAGGTTAAATTGTGTCATCTGGATCAGTTTCTTTGAGGGAGAAATGTTTCATCCCCCATCCAGAGGACTTCTTCAGTTTGTGGTCTACCAACCAGATCTGTCTCTTCACTGCTGTTTCAAGACAAACTTCTGTTGGAATCTCAGAATTAGGCCTTTAACACGTGCAAACAGAGCACAGCCGTCCAAAACAACCAATCATCATGTACAACAATCAGATGTTTTAGGTCAGGTGGTCAACTTGCTTCTCAGAAACAGCCTGAAGACAACCAAGGCCAAAGTGGTTCAGAAAAAAATGTCGTAAGCTCAATCTTCCAGGTAGAAAACAACAAAAAAGGTTAAATCGTGTCATCTGGACCAGTTTCTTTGAGGGAGAAACGTTTCATCCATCCAGAGGACTTTTTCTGAACCACTTTGGCCTTGGTTGTCCTCAGGCTGTTTCTGAGTGTTGGCCACCTGGCCTAAAACATCTGATTGTTGTACATGATGATTGATTGTTTTGGACGGCTGTGCTCCGTTTGCACGTGCTAAAAGCTTCCTTCTGAGATTCCAACAGGAGTTTGGCTTGAAACAGCAGTGAAGGGACGGATCTGGTTGGCAGGCCGTAGACTGAATAAGTCCTCTGGATGGGGGACGAAATGTTTCTCACTTGTTGTGCTAAAGAATGCTAAATAAAGTAGGAAATTACAATTTGATGTAATCAAAAACAAACAAAACAACAACAACAAAACAAACAAAAAAAAAAACATTTAGATCACTTTTCATTCCAAATCTGCTCTGTGATTTATGTCCAGATGTACTTTTGCTGTTGCAGAAAATGTAGAAAATGTGTCAGCTGAGCAGTCGGTCGTCGTGGTTGGTGGATTTCTTTGTGATGTCAGAAACGTTCTCCGTCATGGAGAGACCGGGCAGCAGGCAGGTCAGACGGGCAGCCTTTGTGTCTGGGATGCTCGTGTGTCAACAAACGCTGCAACAAATCATCCTGCAGCGTTTTCATGCAGATTTTACAACTTTTGTAATAACGTTTCTTTATTTGATGCGAACACTTTCACATCCATTTCTAACACCACAAGCGGGCGGACGGGCTGTTGATTTGAAAATCCCAAAAGACTTTTTTTTTTTTTTAAATGTTATAAACACAATGCATCAGGAGTGACACTTTTGTTTCTTTGCTGCTGTTTTTGTTCAATTAAGGTCAAAACGAAATAACTTACATATTTATAGTTGCATATTTTGATAGTAAAGTAAAGTCAGGACGGATTCGTCTAGTTCAAGAAAAGTAATCTGTCCGGGGGATCTGACTACTTTGTTAGATTTTTCTACCTGGATTATTGAGCACCAGGATATTTTGTCTGCATATAAAAGTAAAACAAAAAGCACATTAGTTTTATAAATGTAAAAAGTGTAACAAAGTACCTGAGCTTGAGGACTTTAGGTCAATTCAATCAACTGAAGAGGTTACATCACCCAATAAATGATTCCTTGATGCTTTTTTTTTTTTTGAGCTTCGTTCTCTCGTGTGCTCCTGTTTTTATGTTTTAAACTATCACTGCATGTTTGTGTGCACACATCCTTAATTGCATTAAGAGGATGACGCACTTTCTTACTCTGTTTAAGCTCATTTTAATTGCCTCTGAACGGTGCGCTGGGGAAGCAGGGACTGATGTGTACAATGCGGACATGCAATTAGCTAGCTTTCATAAGATGCTCCGGGGGAAACGAGAGGGTTTCAATTCATGGAGGAATTTCACACACAAGGCAAAAATGCTGTTTTGTGTCACCGCTGTGGTGGCATCTTGATGGAATGGCATTTTCTTCATTATAAAAATGAGAATTTCAGACAAAGCAAAATAAAAAGATCCACGCAGAGAAAAAGAAAAATGCACAACATTAGAGGAGGACACACAGTAACACAGAAGGGAAGGTGCAGATATGAATAATATGATAAACAGAAAAAAGATCAAATATAGGTGGTGGTTGATGCATGTGGCCTGATGAATTTTCCTTTGGAAACGTTGGAACAATAAAAGAAAAGCTCCAGAAACCTTTAGGCCCACACATTTTACTTAAATCCCATTTTGTCCAATAAGACTCATTTTAATGAGAAGCAGGTTTTAAATGTTTTTCTAGCAGGTGTACGGGAAAACATTTATAAATTATGAAACAAAAACACATTTTTATGGTGAAAGGCTTTGCTCTTTAGTTCCACAAATGGGCCTCTTGTTTTATTTTAGGATAAACTTTGTCCATCGTCAGACTTTACGATTATAAAACAGCAATTTATTAAATACGTAAGTTTAGTTTATGTTAATTTTATTTGTCCCATGTAGTCTAGAATAATAGTAAGTTGCTCTTAAAGCATGATTCGGTGACAATCTTATATTTAAATTAAGACAAGTTAGATAAGAATTTACAAGAGTAAAATTTAAATAAACTGAACAATGCACTGATGAGGGCCTCGTTGTGACACAGCAAATGCTTTTAATTCCATTTAATGCACTCGGAGGCTCTAGAAGCACTTCCATCTCTTGTTGTCCTTCCTTTTCCTTCTGCTTCCTTTATACTTTTTCCTGAACACCACCCCCCCCCCCCCCCCCCCCCCCCCCCACCGCCATCCTTTTTTTTTCACCCCACCCCGTCTCGGACAATCCGTCCCTGCTCTTCCTTCCTCTACTCTCTCCTTCTCTGTCTACCTCATCCCAGCTCCATCCTCTCCTTGTCCCTCCCTCTACTCTTCTTCATTTAATAGTGGACCTCAGAGTGGTTGCCATGTCGACCAGCCGGCACATTGCTATGGCAACCACTCTGAGCGAGACGAGGCTGCTGATTAGGGAGAGATGTCTAGCGTTGCCTGGCCAGTGGAGGTTGGGGGAAGAAAGGGGGAATGGTGTTGGGTTGTTGGAAGTGTGTGTGTGCGAGTGTGTGTGTGTGTGTTGGGGGGGGGGGATTTATGTTATATTATAGGCCTGATCACTGATGTGTTTCTCTGCGTGTATGCTAGTTTTGTTCTTATGTACCTCCTAAAAAATGCAGAGATCACTTTTTTTAACAATAAGACAAAAATATGTTACATTATATTTCATATCACAGGACAAACCTGCAGCTTCTAAACATCCTCAGTGTTCACCACTTATAATATGTGGATTAAAACATCAAACCTGAACACGTTTTGATAAGCGTTGCTTTAGTTTTTTTAGTCAAAACATATCAATGAAGAGGACTCCGCTCCCCCGAGTTTACTCAAATGTCCGAAGTGCTGATTTACTTTTGTTTTAGGAATCGATGAGCAAAGTTGGAAACGCTGCTCTGGTTGTATGTGAGGAGAATCATATCTGGTGTTATGACATGTGAGGGATGGAGCAGGGAGGACTTCTAAAAAGCTTCACCCTTCTCTAAGAACACTAATGAACGCTGTGGAGGATGCCTGAGACCTCCCAGATCCATCAGAGAAACTAATTACAAGATCCAATTAAAAAGAGAGAGGGAGAAGATGGGGAAGACAGAAGAAGAAGAGAGAACAGATTGGGGGGGGGGGGGTGTCTCTCTCTCTTCACCACTGACCCAACCGAGCCGTCAGCTCATTCAAGACAGTAATTATAGCTTATTTATTATTCATCCTCGAGCTAAATAAGAGCATGACATTTCAATAACAATAATAAGGGCATAAAAAAAGGCAGCTCAAACTACAGACTTACTAATTGCAGTGCTCAGAGATTAAACGACCGGAAAAATGTTGTTATTTACTTATTCATAACATCGAGACCAGTCAGAAGAGCATACCAATGCACTTTGCTGGAAATGAGTCTAAAGGGTTCCCTCATGAGACTGGTGGGCATAATCCTCAACCAAACCAGTATACTGCGCTTCCCTTAACAAGCAGGATGTGAAGCTCGGAGAACGTCTTAATCGCTTTCATCCGCTGTTGGTTTTTACAACAAGTGGGAAAATCGTTTGAAAAAACGCTGTAAAATCTGCACACGAAGACATTTTATTCAGGTAAAAGTTTGCAAAACTGTTGTGATTTTATTATTTTTTTAACCATATCATAGTTTTTTAAAAGGTTTTTAGTTTATCACCTTACCATGTGATGTAACATTTTTTTATTTTATTTTTACAAGCTCATCTTTGCTCTTCCTGTAACTTGAACTTGAAGTCTATTTAGTTTGCCTACTGGCCTCATCAGCTCTGGCAGAGGTGACGATTATCACGTCATCGTGAAGTGGAGACGACATGACGCTCATCACAAATTATAGATGAGTTTTACTGTGTGGCTCAACCGAAGTCTGCAAACTCCTTTCCTTAAAGCTCCCTCTCATTTACTGTTGAGACTAAAATAAATTAAACTGCACATTTAAAAAAAAAAGACAATTGTGCATTTTATCACTCATTACTGAATCCGTTTTTTCTTCAGTTCTAAGTAGATTTTCCAAGATCACATGAGTGAAATTGTGCACCATTATCTTTATAAGTAGTTTATTGTTTTTCTTACATGGATATTAGGCGACAAAAAAGCAAAAGAGGAAATTAAGAAAGCCAGATCTGTCAGTCTGTTAACACTGACAGCTGTAACAGGCTGTTTGTCTTTGATCACACAGAAAGCACTTTGTTGTTTTCTGTCATTTACCTGCCGGGCACTAAGAATAGCTGTTTTTGATCAAACCACTCATACATTAGACCACATTGCTCTTCCATTATGGCGCTGTGCTGAGAAATTTAAAACAGTGAAGATAAACAACAAGCAATGGCTCGTCTTTGTTTTTATCTGTTTGCGTTTATGTGTTCTTCAGAGTCACATGAGAAGTCCTTTAACAGCAGCTAGCATTGTAAACCTGCAGTCCATTGTTCGGTTCCTCGCTTCATTTTCTATGTAAAGTCTTTGTCCTTGGATCTCGGAGGAGTTTTATTAATGTTGGGTGACTCGAGCAGCCGCAGACTTCAGGCCGTGTAAATGAAAAGTCAATATTGGGAGATAAGTAAAGGCATGTTAAGAGACACATTTATTGGCACAAATGTGTGTTTTTACCTTTGATTGCTTTATCTTATGAAACAGAAGACTGTGCAACTGTAGAGGTGCATCTTAAATGTTACACTTGCATCAGTGCACATGTTTAAATTTCACCACCTTGACCTTAAACGGCAGCCTGGTGAACAATGAGGGCCAGAAGGGTTCATTCACAAACTAAAGATTACACTTTTGTTTCAGATTTCCCTCCTCTCAAGTTTGACCGTATTTTCCGCCGTGCACATCGCACCGCCCTATAAGTCGCATCAATCCAAATATGTCTAATAAAGTGGAAAGAAACATAAATAAGTCGCTTCACCGTATAAGTCGCATCTATTAGGCATCACCGCTGACGCGTCGCGTTTGTTACACGTCACTGCTGACAACCTGGAAATGTGGGCCGGTGTTGTGCCAAAAATCGACTGGCTGTCAAATGGCAGCAGCGGGAGCGTGCACGAGAGGACTTTAACAAGAATTTAATAAGATTAACACTTAAAACAATTATTTGTTTGCTCAAAATTACAGCAAAGGTGTGTCTCAGTCTAACTTTTCCTTAATAAATGCACTTTGACGGTCAAATCAGCTGCATTTTAAAAACTGATACGTGGAAGTAGGCGTGTGCACGAGAGGACTCGCCGTGCATTTCGTTGAAATTTAACAAGATAAGCACCTAAAACAATTATTTGTTTGCTTGAAATTATAGCAAATGTGTCTCAGCTGATTTGACGGTCGCTTCAGGCGAGCTGGACAAAGATGGCAGGCTATGGCAAGCCAATTGTGTCATTAATAGCCACGTTTACCTTTTACATGATAACGGCATGCCATATTCGTCAAGTGCCATCTAGTGGCTGAAAATGGTAGTGTTCAATATTTTCAGTCAGAATGAATGAAAATGGGTAAATCTCAGCCAAATATTTGTTTATAAATATGTGAAAAAGAATCCATAAATACGTCTGTTCGATGTATAAGTCGCAGAGCATGTAAATTATGCACAAAAAAAGGTGATTTATAAGGCGAAAAATACAGTAGTTGTGTGACTTTTTGTAGAGTCTCTATTCCAAGACGAGGAGGCTTTTTCCACTTATCAGCTGATACAAGACATGTCCTCAGACAGAACTATTGATTTTATTGATTGATTCATTTGTGGCGTTGCCTCCTAGGATCTTTGTCAAAGTGACGCTGAGCTACAGTTGAGGTGCTTCGTGGGAAAAAAGCTGGGTTATTTGTACCGTGGCAAAACAAATTAAAACAAAAAGAGGCAAAGCTAGAAAATTATTTTGACATTTCTCATTTATTTTTAAGATCCAGCCTAATAAACTGAACATTTCTGCAACAACAAGGTGTTTTTTCCAACACGGATCACGAACCTCACTTAATTAGCTTTTCTTTTTACTCTCTTTCACTTAAATGATGTGGGAAAGCAACCACATGATTACACACATGTAGGTCAAGCTGAGAACCTCACAACACACAAATACACTGGCACATTCCCAGAAATACACTGACCAGATCGCAGCCCCTCGGGGCTGTGGGGCAGTTGCTTGAGCAATGTCTCCCCAGGGGTCTGATATTTTATAGTTTGTGTCCATCAGTGCTGTAGCCTGGGGCACCAGGGTTGACAGTAAGTGCTCTCAACACTAGTGACACTGATTCATCTGAGCCATGATACAGATGAGAAGAAAAAAGGGAGTGAGGGGCTCAACTAGCAAAGAAGCATAAAACACAAAACGACTAGATCATATTAGAATTTAAATGAGTACAAGGCATATTGCCCAGTTTGTCTTAGTTTATTAAAGTGTCAGTGAGCACCAGATTGATCCATGTTTAGTAGCCGGTTTAAGGTTGTTCACTAAAAGTCAAAGGGCTGTGATGTGGCGGCCCAACACAGGCTAGCCTAGACCAGACAGGAGAGATTGGCTTGAGGAAGAGACTCCAATCTAACGTGGCATTTCAATTTCTCATTCCTCCTTATGGCTGTGCTGTGCACTGCTGAGCCTCTTCTACATATATATAAGGAGGACGCCTCTGAACCCCAGCCTTCTAGATGCGCATACTAAGCAATCAATGTGTCACCTCTTCCTGACAATCCTATTTTTTTTTTCCTATGGCGGCCATGCTCATTTTTTCTTGTCAGCAGAAAGTAATTTGCTGTATTGTGATTCAGTCCTAAAACTTGGTGACGAGGTGTCTGATAAGTCACTACCTCCCCCACACCCCCAGCCTTCTCACCTCCTCATATACAATATGGAAAATCCAAAGGTAGCACCCCAACCTCCATTCTGTCTACACCCAACTGCACCCCCACGCCCACTGTCCTCCATCCACACCAAGCCCACGCAGTTGCATCGAGGCAGCCTGCTAAATTAGATAAGCAGGGCTGTGGTGCAGCACCCCTGATTAATAAAAGATGCAGTGCTCCCTGGGGAGGGCCCCTTTGAGGGCCGAGCAGAATCTGCCCACAGACAATAGAGTTAGCTCGCTCACAATGAACAGGAAATGGAGAGAATGGACCAATCATGGAAATATAACATTTAGAGCAGGACTATCCTGTGACCCCCCCCTCTAACATTACCAGAGTGGTTTATTAGATAATAACAAATGTTAAAAGTGAGAATAATAAAAACATATATATCCATTTATTTGGGAAGAATTAGCATATGTTGAATAGCACAGTCCATTTCCGGCTGTTTTATGAAATTAGCAGATCCTTGATCAGTGAAGTTTATCAATTATAATTTTTTTTTTTTTTTTATTCTTATTCCCACATTTTCAACAAGTCAAGTCAAACTATTAAACAATACAAACTCATGTGTAATTATTAAGATTAGGCACGGTTATATTTAAACCACAATTTGAAAACATAAATGGTAAAATTTTAGACAACGGACTTTTAAAAGCACGCTGTAGCTTTGCTTTTATTTAAAAAAAAAAACACTTTTATGATTTTATGATCATAAAATGAAACTTCAGACAGAAGTTATCATAAATTGAAGAAACGGTACGCTAAAATAAAGATTCTATTCTATTTAAAGGATTTTTTTTTAAATAATAAGACAGAAGTTTTTTTAAAAGCCACTGCAGAAGGTTTATTCATTTACTTTTCATGAATTGCTTCCAGTCTTATCAACAGAATGAAGATATGTCAGTGTGACATTTTAAAGTTAATTTAGTAATTTAACGTTAATAAAGTTAATACCAATACATCATTCATTCTCAAAGGAAATTAAAAATGCTCACTTTATACTGAGCTATGAAAAGCACATTCAAAATTAGATCAACAATTATAACAGTCATAGAATTTAAACTAACTGCAATCATCAGATTTAGGATAAATCCTATTTCCTTGTGATATCTTTATATTTTGAATAATCTATTGGTCTTTAGTTTGAAGTCAAGGGGTAACTATTGAAATGTTATCCTTTGAAACTGGACGCCATTACTGTAGATGAAAACCAATCATTTTTTGCTGATATCTTTGACATCTGATGATGAAATATGTAAATTTCAGTTCAGTTCAATTTATTTATAGCTCCAAATCACAACAGAAGTCGTCTCAGGACACAGAACAGAAACATTCACAGACATAATAAGACAATTGGTAAAAGTTCTTTATCTAAGGAAGCAGATTGTGTTGAATCTTCACTTCGTCACAGTCTCCCATCCTGAGCGAGCACGAAGGAGACAGTGGAAAGGAAAAACTCCCTTTTAGCAGGAAGAAACCTCCAGCAGAACCAGGCTCAGGCTGAGCTTTGACCAGCTGGGTTTGAGAGGACAGGAAGTAGAAACGGACACAAAATGACAGGTCCAGGTGAACTTTCTATAGGAGGAAATACAAAAACATGTTAAGATAGAAATAATTACAAATACAAACAGGTAGAGCAAGTAAAGACAGCAGAGACAGGAAATGAGGTCAGTTTGTCCTCCAGCAGTCTAAACCTATAGCAGCAGAACTAAGTGATAGCTCAGGAAACCCAAGCCGACCCTAACTATAGGATTTATCAAAAAGGAAAGTCTTAAAACTGGACAATGTGTCAGTCTCATGGACAGGAACTGGAAGTTGGTTCCACAAGAGAGGAGCCTGAGAACTGAAAGATCTGCCTCCCATTCTGCTTTTGGAAATATAGGAACCACAAGTAAGCCTGCAGTCTGAGAGCGAAGTGCTCTGTTAGGAAAATATGGAACAATAAGATCTCAAATATAAGATGGAGCTAGGTTGTTGAGAGCTTTGTAGGTTAGAAGTAAGATTTTGAATTCAATTCTGGATTTGACAGTGGAGCCAATGGAGAGAAGCTAAAACATAACTTTTTTTTTTTTAGTTCCAATAAGTTCTGTACCTTCTAGCTCAGGACAGACATTGGCATATTTTTTGAGTGATTGATTGATTGATTAATTTTTTTTTGTTTTGCTTGTTGAAGAAGATTTACAATGATTCATAGTGGTACCAAACAAATAAAACCCAAATACAACTAACTAGAAAAACAAGTAATACTTGTATTCTGATGCATGCTCAATAATCCAGGTAGAAACATCTAAAAAAGTTAATTCTATTCCTCTGGACATTCAAAAAACAAAACAAACAAACAAACAAAGAAGAAACGTTTTGTCTTTCATCCGAAACGTTTCTACTTTTTAATTTTGTTTTATTTCGCTTTGTTTTTTGAATGTCCACAGGAATAGAATTAACTTTTTTAGAAACAATACTTGTGATAATAATAAAAAAAAATACTAAAGAATATAAAATCCATTAAAAGTTTTAGAATTTTGCAAGCATATCTTGTAATAGCTCATTTAAAAACATTCCTGAAAAATCTGTCTGAAGGTCAAGAGATCCTCATCACTTCCTGTTCCCTCAAATCTCAAAAGAAACAGGACAAGACATTTGTTACCAATAGACCAGGTGTGTTTTTAATTTGTAACAGTACAATGTTCCATATATTTACATGGAGGGGCAGGAATTAAAATTTAAGTGGGAAACAGCTGACAGGGAAGCTGGTTTTGTTACGGCTTCAACTTCCAGGTTCCAGTCCATGATCTACTTATTATTTAATGACTATGATCAGGACACCTTTAGCATTCGGTGTGAACACACACAACACAGACCCATTCCCAAAAGGTAGAGATAAGGGATTATATTCACTCTTAAGCCTGTGAGTCTTTTTAAAAGGTCACCTGTACAAACTGAAAATAAAAGTTGTGGATCTTAAACTCGTAGTTTGCATCAAATTATATATTGGCAGAATTCTCTAAATCTAAAACAAATAATCTTAAATTTACCACAGAGACAAAGACTGTTAATTATATTAAAAAATACTTTTTTTCTATCAATACATGTTAAAAAAACACAAATAAAGCAGTTTTAATTTGTTGTCCTTTAAAACATATTTAGCATTAAAAGATTATACTGTATACAAACTCAATTCAATTCAATTCAATTAAAAATACTTTATTAATCCCAAAGGGAAATTAAATGTTGTTGTAACTCGTTATCCTGGTTTTATTAAGAGATGTTATAGATGCTGATGGTTGTAGGCAGGAAGGATCTCTTGTAAAGATCCATTCCACAGTGGATCCTAAGAAACTGGCTGCAGATGCCGTCCGATCCGTCCACCCAGACTCGGCTGGCCTCTCAGTTCCTCCGGGCAGCAGGACCGCCAGAAGGTCAGGCAGAACTCCTCCCAGAGCCATGGCCACTCCTCCCAGCAGCCTGTTGAGCTCCTCGTCGCTGTGGACAGCCAGCTGCAGGTGCCAGGGGATGATCCTGTCCTTCTGCTGTCCGTGTTTCCTGCCAGCTCCAGGATCTCCGTGGTCAGGCACTCGAGCACAGCTGGCAGGTAGATGGGAATGCATCTACGGCACCTCCTTTTCAACTCATTTGAGATTTGGGGCTGTAGCTAAGATATTATTTGAGCTTGTGAGATATTACTCAGCTGCTCCTGGTTGTAAAAAAAAAAAAAAAAAAAAAAAAAAAAAAAAAAAAAAAAAAAAAAACCTTGTTGCCATGGTTACGCATCATAACAAATGTCCAAAACTAAAACAGTTTCAGTAAACATCCTTCCAGCTACGCAGCATCTGACACCAGAGGAATCAATCATCTAAAAATGTGATTTACATCCAGCAAAAGAGGAATTAAAGATTCCAAAAGCAAAATCTCAGAATTAAGGTCACAAAACAACTCCAACATGCAGCCCAAGCGGCGCAATTCCAGAACTACATGCGTACATACATACATTTTCTTTCAAACCTTTGTGGTAAAGCATAAAAACAAAACTGTTCCCATCCACAGCCTCATGTTGTTGCATCTTCTCAGTTCTACATCAGTCCTGTTCATATGTGTCGCCTGATGACTTGGTTACCAGGAGGATATTCTTCCTCTCACTGCTCATGTTTATAGGTGAACCAGCAGCAGACCAGTTGCCTATGGAGACCACTGCAATCAAGCCGATATAACTACCTGGGCTCTCTTTTAAAAGTGGGCATAAAATGGGCATTTTAGCTGTGTATCTTATGACTTACAATAATTCATTCCAAAAAATTCCACTGAAATCTGCCATGCTAAAAGGACTACATCAAGCTTTTAACATTTTCCGTACACACAGTGCAAGGGAGCGCTGTGTGATGTTGGTATGATTGCTGCATGGATCAGAACCACTTGAGCATTTATCTTTGAATAACCCCCTACCCCACACCTCACCCACTGCACTGAACAATAGTGAGACGGTTCTAAATTTCAGCAAGATAATGGCAGTCATATCGAGATGAACAAAGGTCAAGGGTTGGCTTGTGAGGTTCTGATTGGTTCAAAGCATCACATTGTCCCCCCCAACAGCTCCCCACACCCCCAGAGAAAAAAAATGAAAAGCAATATTTCATTTATAGCTTCACCTTTGTAGACTGTGAAGCAATTTTAGGTGATGAGGAGGTCCAGATCTGTGATGATCAAACGATAAACACAAATGGTGGCTGCATGTGATGTCACGCACAGATTCTTCAAAACTGTTTCTTCTGATCAAAGGCACACGCTGTATACGTTTTCTGTGTGTTCCTTTTTAATATTTAGAGATTCAAATAGATCTGCTGTTCCTTCAAGCAAATTAGATTGATGGGTTTTGTTTACGTCTGTATAGGATGCTGATTTAATGTTGAACCTGCTGACATATATTTACTGAGCTACAGCTGCAATACTTTGCATTATTTAAAAAAAATCTTTCATGTTCAAGAAAATAATTTAGTTTTCATTCAGCTATTTTCTTCAGTTTATAACTCGGTATGAACATGAGTCATACCCAGCAACTTATTAATAATATAAGCTTCTTCATATTAATCTAAAAAATTCAACACAGAAGAAACTTCACGTGCCGTATTTTCCAGCATATAAGTCGCATCAATGAATAAAAGCATCATGAAGAGGAAAAAAACATATATAAGCTGCTTTGGTGTATAAGTTGCATTTATTATGCATTTATTAAATGATCAAAAAAGCTTCATTTCGCCTGGGCGGCACAGCGCCATCCATCCATCCGTCGTGGCTGGAGCCGCTAGCTCTCCAGCGTTCCTCCACCTGCACCACCTGAGTGAAGTGAACACACACAGGAGGACTTCCTGTTGCAGCTCTTTGAAATTTAACAACACTTAAAAACAATTATTTCTTTGCTCGACATTATAGCAAAGGTGTGTCTCAGTTTAACTTTCCTTTATTAAATGCACTTTAGTTGTCAAAACAGCTTAATTTTGCCTGGGTGGTGCAGCGCCATCCATCCATTCATCCAACCATCGCAGCCGGAGCCGCTAGCTCTCCAGCGTTCCTCCGCCTCCACCAGCTGAGTGAAGCGAGCGCGTACGGGAGGACTTGCTGTTGCAGTTCTTCATAATTTAAAGCATCAGTCAAAAATTGTATTATGAATATGGGAAATAAAAAAAACGTATGTAAGTTGCTTCAGCGTACAAGTCGCAGGACTGACAAATCTATGCCAAAAAAACGACGACTTATACATCGGAAAATACGGCTTTATCTTATGTTTATGCTGCTTGTCAGTTTTTGCATATTGAACTTGGCCCCGGTCTCTACGTTTTGTTGATTTGAATTTTTTTTGTTGTAATACCACCCTCAGGATCAGATGCATCACATTATGCATTGACCCAAGCTGGATTTTCAAAAAGCTGTTCAGCCAGTGGTAGTGGCCTGAGCTTGTGGAGGAAGGAGCCCTTTAAGGTCACTGCAGCGGTCATGTGATAGGCTAGTGGAGCCCCCTTGGGCCATATGACAAACTGAGCTGCCAGAGCGAGGTGTGTGTCAGGGGTGTTTTTCCACAAAGCATTCTATAAAAGTGTAACTGGGCTGTATTTGCCCTTTCCTCCTGCTCTACGTTCAGCCAACAGGCCCCTGAAGATCTCTTAAAAAATGCTGATCCACAGAGCTGGGCTGATGCTCATGTAATCCTTCCAGCGCTGCTCCACCTTCTCTTATGCACCCTTTCCCCCACATTCCTTCACTCTCTGCTGCGCTGGTGTGAGGGACAAGGTGATGGGAGGAGGAGGAGGCTTGCTTGGGCCCCCCCAGCTAATTATCCACATTAGTGCATGACTAAATAAATTTTAAGTGCTGCTAATTGCTTGGCAGTGAAAACAATAACTGTTTTTTGCCCAGAGGCTCCAGGGTTGTGAGATGCTGGGGCACCAGGGGCCTGGGGATTTGGGGGCCCTGGCACTGGGCCAGCAGAAGACACCAGCACCATCAGTCAGCTGCCTCATGTGCTCTGCGTTCATGTTGAAGTCACACACCACTTGGCACTGTTGATACATGTGCCCCACACCCACCGAACAGTCTGACAGTAACAGACTCCCTGCAGCCTTCAGCAGCGAAGAATAAGCCGTACATGACAAGCTCAGACAAACCCAGTCTGTCTGTGGAGCCATCATACATCACTGCATTAATAAACATGAATTAGTAATGGCACAATTAGATGGGGCTGTTCTGACATTTACTGGTACAATAATGGTGCTCTCCTCTCTACAACCCCCCTCCCCCCTTTGGCCTTTAGTGGAGCGCCATCAGACCTCAGACTTTCATGGCGGGTGGAAGGGCTAGAATTGTTTCAGTCTATATACAATATCTTCATCCCCCTTTTTTTTTTTTTATCAGGCTTTGCTTTCATGTTTGATATAAACAGTGAAAGAATGAAAATTTCCGTGTTGGTCTGTTTGTTCTCAAGTGCGCATTTATTGTAGTGCTGGACAATAATTTGATATCGATATATATCGCGATATACTTTTATTCAATAACGGTGAAATGAGTTTTAATCACATATGCAATATTTCGATACGATTACAGCGTTTCACTGATGCATTTCTTTTTCTGCTCGGGTGGCAGCGGCCGCTTCAGTTTCAACCTGAACAGAAAAAGCTGCGGCACAACTACGTAAGTGCGTGGTGACGTAGATGTTACGCAGAGCTTGAGTCCAGAAGGAGTCAGCGGTAGCAGGCTAGGCTAAGCTCCAACGCATGTTAAGTTTTCGCTTCAAAATGAGTTCCCATGACCGTCAGAATGTGACTGAACAAGCTTTCACAAGCAAAGAGAAAGCAGATGACATAAATGAGAAAAAAAAAAAACTAATTTGGTGGTGTGGAAGTGGTTCGACTATCCAAGATCTGATAAACTGCAGGTTTCAGTGTGCGGCAAAACTTGACTGAGAGTTGTTCCAACCAGCGGTGGAAACACATCTACTTTGTTCCACTTGATATAATATGCTGAGAGTCAGAAGATGCAGCACAATTAAAGTTTGAGCCAACGTGTCCCTGAAACAACACCCCCAGCTGTCTCAAAAGAAACCCATGCAGCAAACGCATGGGTTTGGTTATATTGTTGTTTAAAGTTATACCTATTATTAATGACAAAGTTAAGAGTTTTATGTTTATTTGACGTGATTTCAAAATTCCTTTGAAGGCTAAATACAAATAAAAGGTGAACATTAATGTATTTGTACAATTTGTGCAGTTTTTCTGAGCCTTTTACATTGTTTATATCGATATCAAATCATATCGTTATCGACCAAGTTTAAGAAATATATCGTGATAAAGTTTTGGCCATATCGTCCAGCCCTAATTTATTGTATATGATTGTTTTCCCCTTAGGTTGTAATCTGCTGTGAGTGTGTGAAGAAAACCTTTGAACAGCTTGGGATGCAGAAGCTGCCGAGACCCAAAGGTGCGTTCAACACAGAACTGTTGGTAACCTTTCTGCACAGACCAGGAGCTAACAAAGCATGAAATTCTACCAGATTTGTGACACTGTCACACACACACACACATATATATATATATATGTATATATATATATATGTATATATA
>NC_056499.1:5342252-5387811 GCF_014905685.2 Nematolebias whitei | reverse complement strand
ATCAGAGGTGGAAAGAGTACTGAAAATTTGTACTCAAGTACAAGTACCGTTACACTGCTTAAATTTTACTCGATTACAAATAAAAGTGCTGGTGTTATAAAATACTTAACTAAAAGTGTAAAGTACTCCTCAAAAACTACTCAGAGTATTCATTACTTTTTAACCAGTTGATGTTTTATTGTGTTGTCAATAGAAATCATTCAGTTTGATTTACTTTAAATAACAGCAGCTCATTTCTCAGACGCTCCGTCTTATTGTAGTACCAGTTAAACAGATGGCAGTGACGGTATTTAAGATCTTTGCATACTTTGCCAAACTAGTAACCCACACATACAAACAATAAAACAGCAATATCATACAGGTAGTTGTAAAACCTCGTTTACCACAATATGTTTTTTGAGATTAGATGCTGAAGTCTTGTAAGCTGCTGTCACCGTAGAGATCAAACACAGTTTTCATCTGGACGCTGTCTCCTTTTCACCCTCTGCACATGAAACATTCCTCCAGGTACGGCCACGTGCACTCGTCCTCAGCCTTTACCTCGTCATTTTCTCTGTTGACAGTGCTGTTTATCTCCATTTTGGCTTTGTCTCCAAATCTTCAGCCCATAAATGATTTTACTCTACGGAGTTGTCCTTTGCTTACGTCATAGGTAATTGGTGCGTTCGCGATCTGAGAGCCTTACTGGTACAAAGATGCAGATGAATGGTTTGAGTATTAATTCAAACTGCAGCTGTACTCAGTAGAGACTTCTGATATTAAAAGTATCAAAATAGATTACATGGTCTAAATTGTATGAGTAAAATTACACACTGGGATGAGGAGCGAAACATCTTCTGTTACAAATAAAGTCCACTTGTTTCTGTATTGAACGTTTTTTTGAATACACACTTGAAAGAAATACTCATAAAAGTACAATTATGACCTTTTATAAAACTGTCCTTTTTGAACATTCTTTACTATTATCTGCCTTCTTGTTTCAAACTTGACTCAGATGTGGTATAATTCAAATTGTGTTCTCAAAATGGAACATGGCCAATCTTATTGTATCCATCCATCCATCCAGTATCTTTACTGGCTTCTTTCTTTCTGGGTTGTGGGGACTGATGTTGCTTATGTCCAGCAGTCACTGTGCGAGAGGCGGGGTGCACCCTGGACAGGTCACAAGTCCATCACAGCAATGCATAGAGGCAAACGACACAAACAACACCCTCATCCAAACCCAGAGACAAATGATATGCATGAGCCTAACAACTGAAGGAAAATGTGCTCATGAGATTAGCATGTTTAACTTTAGCATTTGGGTGAAAGGATGGTTTTTAAAATGTGCTTTATTTAAATAAATACATCTTGGCACAGTTCTTTTTTGTCCAAGGTTTATTTTGTTTTAAATGCTGGGTAATACTTCTCAATACTAGTTTGAGGAAACAAAAGCAAAACTTTTCAAGTAAAGCTCATATTGCTCAGAATACTTATACACTTTTAATCAAAGGTAATAATTAGTTCATTCAGTTCTTTTTTTTATTTATTAACTGTATTTTTGCGTGTTTCTTTTAACATTTTTAATGTTTCCCTTCCCCATTGCTTTGCCTTTCTTTTTTCCATCTTTAAACCAGTAGCTTCATTATTGCAGTGTCATTCTTTGGCAGGATTTCCCTGCATTCCCAGGGGACTCGTGTGCTTTTGTTAGCTTTTCTGTGTACACACACGGCCTAATTAGTTGATTAGTTCGGCTTGACTGGCTTGTTAATTGAATAGTAATTTATATTTGATGTGTCTAATGAATAACCTAATTTATTCGTTGGCACCCATCCAAAGGTTTGCTTTTGACAGGAAGAATCAATCTGAAAGAATGAAAGGAAAGATGAACATGGTTCAGTGCACAAGTGTTGCTTTGATAGCACATGCATTTAGTGTTTAAGTAAGGTGATAATACTTGACTTTATCTTCCTAATTAGGCAGCTTTAAACACAATAGCTCACTGCCAATGTGAGGAAAAGATCCGTAATAAAAGCCTTTTGTTGTTATCTATTATTGAGAAGAGAAGACTTGTTTTCATGCAGTTTTATACACATTGACAGAACTGTACTTTGGAAAACATGAAATAATGGAAAATAATAGTGTGACTATTTTGTCAAGATATTTAAGGAATTATTAACTTTATTTGTACATGTGGCAGTTTTGAGACTGATTTTTTTTTAATGTAATTTATTACAAAATAAATCTGGTCAACCTTTGAGCTTGTTGGGCTTGTTGCCTGCCATTTTGTTCTCATGAATATGTTTGCTTTATTCTTTCTTTTTTCACATATTAGAAATTATTGCATGTCTTCTCTGGAAAAATATACTGGTCTAACATCACTTGACCAGATCACCGTATAACTACCTTGAACACAGACACACTGTCCGGCCATTAACCTGCCAGGAGCTGGAGCATTAGTGCCCACAGCGCTAATGGCAAACCAGTTATGAACCATATGTGCACCAAATACGTTGATCCTTTAACTTTAGTGATTAAACTGAGTTTAATTTGAACTGTTTTGGGAATCAGCTACTTGATTACTCTAAATCTACATTTCACAGCTCAAAGCAACATTTTGAACATAACACCTTGACTGAGAGGACAGACCAGTTTTAACCAGTGGGTCCAGTTTAGCAAACTTTAAACATTAATGTTACACAGATTAATTTGGGATGTTGAGTACGAAGTGTGTGATACACAAGTTATGTATCTTGTTTCTGATGCATCTGTGCTTTTTGTCTACATGAACAGAGACCAAATGAAAATGAAACTGAACAATGTTGCCAATTTCTTTACATAAAACAACTTCTTGTGGGCAGTTCTAGTCGTTTGAAAAATGTTAAAGTAAAAAAAAAAGATTGTTCTAAACAACCAAAAATATCTGACATTGTTTTAATCCACTTTTATGTTTTAACAGTTTTCAGACTCAATGATCAAAACCTGCTTATAAAACTTTTAGAACTAAAACTGGGATTTATGTATTTATAATTCCACCATCTGAGATTCTGTGTAATGTTAACAACAAAGTCCATGCTCAACAATCCAGGTATAAAATCCAACATTTTTCAGTCAGGTCATCTGGACAGTTTCTTTTTTTTGTGCTGAAACGTTTCGCCTTCGATCCAGAAGGCTTCATCAGTCAAGGAAACGCACAACAAAACTGATTCTTCCTCCAACAGCTTACTCCAAAGTGGAACAAACCAGTTCTGCTTGTGATAAGATGGTCTCTTTGGTACCTCCTTCATTGCCAGCCCTCTTCCTTGTTGACAGTCTTGTCAAACTGGTTGAAAACAACAAAGTCCATGCTCAATAATCCTCAATAAAATGTGTAATGTTAAGTTTGACAATTGTAAAAACTGACATTGTGATATAAGGGGGAGTGGTGGCACAGAGGTTAGAGAGGGTGGGCCTGTGATCGGAGGGTGGCCGGTCAACTCCCCGGTTCAACTCTTCAGACCGACAAAATCAAAATGTGGGTGGAAAATGTCAACACCTGCCTCCACCCTCATTTGCCCCACTCTGGGCCAAGGAGGAAGGCCCTTAACCCCCCAGCTGCTCCTCGGGCGCCCTAGATGGCAGCTCTCTGCTTCACATGTGTGCTCACATGTGCAATGGGAAAAATGCAGATAATTAATTTCCCCATTGGGGATTAATAGAGTTCAATAAATAAAAATAATAATAACACAAGATTTAGATCATTCTATCGGTGTTGTACACATTGACGCTAAATTTATAAACCACGCCTTTTTCCTTCTTCTGTTGTACAGAATTAAAGCAGAATGTGCCACTTTTAGAGACTGTGCACGATGGAGGGGTGGAGCTGAACCCTCAAAAACCAAAGTCCCAGCTACACACCCTCCTAACTCACTGAGACGCTTAACGTCCACCTCCAGTCAAGTCTCTACCATATCTTATTGTTGCACACTGTTAGCTTATCCAAAAAGCTTTTAACAGTGTATTCTAAAAGGCTCATTGAACTTATTTGATTGTGTTGGATTGGTTACCCTACTAATACAAAACTTCTTTACTTTGACGAAAAAGGTATGGATTGTTTATTATTAAAAAGTTGTGTAAAAAACGTCTTTTTTTTTTTTGTAAGAGTTAATTTGATTGTGATACTTTTCATTTTTTATTTCCTATGATGTAAATATCTAAGAGAACACAAATTTTGTAATTTTATCGACATGCCTTACCTTTGACGGCTCTTAAATTTGATGGGTTGCCATAAAAAACCAGCCATAAAAAAAAGTCTACACTTTATATATTAAATCAGGCAAAAATGTTAGTAATTGCCAAAACAAAAGCGTCTTGTGCACATTTTGTGCAGAGAATAAAGCTGATGAATATTCTTTGTGGAGACATTACCAAAGTCTGCTGCCCACTGTTCATTTGCACGGCATTGATTTACAAGTGTAGCTCAAGTGTTGCACATGTACAAACTCTAATTCAAATGAACAACAAAGTCCATGCGCAATAATCCAGGTATAAAATCCAACATTTTTCAGTCAGGTCGTCTGGACAGTTTCTTTTTTTGTGCTGAAACGTTTCGCCTCCGTGCCTCTGATTCAAAGGATTTCTCAGTTACTCTTTATATTAAAATTCATTCACTCTGGACTTTGAATGAAAACAGCCTTGGCAGCATTAGAAAATTACTAATTGGAAGCAATTAACACAATCTAACAAGGTTAAATCAGGTCTTCTGGACGGATTCTTCTTGTTGAAATGTTTTGTCTTTTATCCAAAAGGCTTCTTGAGTCTGAGGAGCTGCAACAAACTCAGTCTTATAAATGTCACCTTCTCATAGTGGATCAACCAGTTTGCTGCTGACATCCAGAACTAGCTGTTTACATGTTAAAACACTTGACTTATACTTGTTAGATTTTTCTACCTGGATTGTTTAGTATGCATCAGGACAATTAAAACAATATTTTTCCCCAAAACATACCATATTTTCTGGTGTATAAGTCGCTCTGAAGCAGGGGTCTGCAAACTTTTCGATCAAAAGAGCCATTTCTGCCCCTTTGTTCATTAAACGTGTCCGGAGCCACAATACCTGCTACAACTGGGAATCTCAACTGGTGGCCCACAGATCACTACGTTTGTTGGAGGGCGCTTTTCTGGACAGGTGATTTTATAAAAGTAACAGTTATTAATGTTTTTACATTCTAAGACAAAATAAAAGACAAGATTATTGTAAAGACGGGAAAAAATAAAAGTTTTTGCCCAGTTTCTAAAAACTAAAACAATAAACTACAAAGTATGAATTCTTATGTGACTTTTTTTATTGTAGAAAAATTACGTATCCTACTTTGAAGAAATAAAGCATAAAGTGAAAGTGAGTATGTTTTACTACTTGTAATGTTTCTAGTGTTCATATATTTTCTAAATAAATTACAGGAAACCTGCTAAAACTTGTCATTTTAGTTGTTGTTGTAACAACCAATAAAATTCAGTTTTATGTTGGTTTTGGTCAAAGCTTGAAAGAGCCGCTGTAGAGGGACCAAAGAGCCGCATGTGGCTCCAGAGCCGCAGGTTGCAGACCCTTGCTCTGGATTATAAGTTGCATCAGTCAAAAAAAAAAAGCATCATGAAGAGGAAAAAAAAAACATATATAAGTCACTACGGCGTATAAGTCGCAATTATTAGTCATCTCCACTGACCCATCACGTTTATTATGTGCTTATGTAATGGTCAAAACAGCTTCATTTTGCCTGGGCAACACGGCACCATCCATCCATCCATCCATCCATCCATCCATCCATCCATCCATCCATCCATCCATTTTGGCCAGAGCTGCTATCTCTCCAGCGTTCCTCCGCCTGCACCAGCTGAGTGACGTGAGCGTGCACGGGACTATTTGCTGTTGCAGTTCTTAGACATTTAAAGCGTCTGTCAAAAATTGCGTTATGAATATGGAGATAAAAAACATATATAAGTCACTTTGGCCTATAAGTCGCAGGACTGACAAAACTATGTAAAAAAAAACTGTGACTTATAAATACGGTATTGTTCTTTGTTTTATTAACAAACAATGGCAGGATTTTGCTTATGTATGTTGTTGACCACTTTTAATTATTTTATTTTATTTAACAATTTATCATTTTCTTTATTTAAAAAAAAACATCCTTTTTTATGTTATTCATGTTTAATTGATAATCGATCAGCTAGGGGTAAGTGCTGTCCCACTCTACAAGGATAGACTTTATTCTTGCACACTGCGTGTGCCCCTTGTCCTTGATGAAGCACATTATTTGTGGTTTAGCTCCTCGTTCACACAGAAGAGAACCTGTAGGCCTTTTCACTGAGCGCTCCCACACCAAGTTCCCAGTGCAGTGAGTTCATGAGCATCAAGGTCTTTCCCTCCAGTATGTTTGATGGTTTTATCCTCCTTCAGATCCTCAATTATGCAAAAGAGCATTACATCTAAATTCAATCAATTGTAACTTGACTTCCTCTTTGCATCGGGGGATAACGCCGAAAGCCTTCTGACTTCTTCAGAGCAGAGCAGAGCAGCTTGTGGCCTTGAATTTGTTTCTGGTGTCCAGTGAGTCATCTGTTCAGCACAATTCCTACACCATTTAAAATAACAATTAAATCCAATCTTTTAGTGTCATAAACATCTCAAATGCCAGATATTTCCACACAAGTTCACACCAGCAATGATTTGTTGTCGTTAGTCTGTATTAGAATTAATTGCGCAATATTTTATTTTACTTTCTGTTAGAAATGGTCGTGCTTTCTTGGCTGTGGATGACTTCATTCAGGATACAGATAAATGTATTCCTCTCCTTAAAATTCTTGATTTTTCAGGAAATTGAAGTTTTAATGTTTCAGTAACGACTGTGTGCTGAAACATCGCTCTTCTTTGTCGTCGCCAAGGCAAACCGTGGATAATTCCAACTCCTTCTTTAAGAAAAGGTTTTGTCCTGGATACAACACACAAAAAAATGAAATGCGATTAGAAATAAACTTTAAGATGTTTCTTTTTTATGGTAGAACTCCACAACCTTTCTGGGAAAAGAATCCCCCATGCAGTCATGCACATGCAGCAACGTACCTGCCTGACATGGCTGCATGTTACAAAAGCAGGCCAAACTAGAGCAGGATTTAGTTCAGACATTTGGTTCCTCTGCAGAGCACAAAGTTCTTCACACTTTATCGTCATTAGTCACCCTTACCCCGTCCCCTCCGTTGATGAAAAAGTAATTACCATTTGTTTTTTCCTCAGTCCCAGTGGCTTGGCGGCTTTTTCCTGAGTCTGCCTCCTCACCTGCCTCCATGTCAGCGTCTGCCTCCCTCTCAGACTTCTACCTCTTCTCCCTTTCTCTGTGGCTGCAGACTCCCTCTCTTTCTCCATCCTCTTTGCAGCCTCTCTCCTTTGCTCCTCCCACCTCTGAGCTCCAGGCTGTTCTGGGTTTTAGACGGATCACTCTCACAATGTCTGATCAATACAAGTATTGATCTGCTGGCAAAATGTTTATAAAATCATTATGGGCAACTGCAGCTCAGTGGGGAGTGTGGGCGGGACGACAAGATGGCCTGCTTGCCATGCCATTTGTCTGTAAAGTGCCTGCGTGAGCCTGATTGGCTGCTTGTTTGATGCCTTGCCCGAGACAGGCAGACATATTTGTTTGTTTGTTTTTCATTCAGCCTTTATTTCTACAGGTTAATCCCACTGAGCCTCAGGGACTCATTTACAAGAGAGACCTGATTTTAACAAAGAGTGATGACAACAGTGGAACAACAAACACAATAATAGACAATCATAAAGGATGCATAAAATTGAGATTTTTTTTTAACAAGTGAAAAAAAAATGTAACCAAAAAAACAGCTAGGTTGTAAGGCGGTGTAGAAAACCTTAAAAAACAGGAACATGTCTGCATTGGTTCTTGCCAGGAACTTAACAGATGTTTGAAGCCACTTAGAGAGGTCAAGGTCGAGAGCTTCAGATCTTTTTGCAAGATATTCCAGGAAACAGGAGCTGAGTAGGAAAGTTCAGTCCTCATTGAGGGAACACTGCAGGTAATGATGTCCTGAGAGCGCACGCTGTAGCTGCACTCACGCAGAGACATGTAGGAGGAGATGCATGAAGGCAGCAGACCAAGAAGTGATTTAAAGATGAAAATGTACCAGTGAGAGTGTCTGGGTGACGTTAATGACGGCCACTTAACCAGTGAATACTGGGTGCAGTGGTGGTACGGTAGTTACAGCCAGTTATGAATCTTAGTGCACCATGATAGACAGCATCCAACATCTGCAGGGTGCTTGTAGGAGCGTTCATGTAAATGATGTCACCGTAGTCTAACCCTCCTCAGATCATACACCTTTCTTCATTTTGATTCTTGTAATTTACTTTGATTTCATCCTCTCATTTCTGTCTGAAAAATAAAAACGTTAACCTTAAAGGAATGCGTACCATCTGCTGCCTTGCATGACGACATTTTGATCAAAGATGTTGTGCGAACAAATTATCTGTTGGGGATGACTCAGCTGCGCATCAAATGGCCTTGGATTATCTCTTCATAACTGCTGATGTAAGGAATGTTCATTAGACAAAGATAATTGCAACATTTTGATGTAACATTTTCCCGAATCAGAACTTAACAACTCTGCTGTGACCCAGAGTCAACCTCACCAGTCTGTATGATTCTGCCAACGCCCCTCCCCATCTGGCACCAGTCCTGCAGCCCCAAGCCCAGACACTGACTCAGACCAGAAGACACAGAGCCACCCATCTTCTTTTAGAAGCAGCGTTAAACTAACTGTGGGAGATTTTACACGCCGCAGTAACTCTTTAAGTGTTGCATGTTTAAATGTGTGTGGAGCCATCCTTACAGATGTACTCCAGCTCACCAGCCCTAAATTCCCAAGAATATTATTTGCACACTTGCTTAGACAAACACGTCCGTTTACAAGCACATCTTAAAAGTGTCACTCGTACATGTGCTGCAGAGTGGTGATTACTCGAACACATTCGGAAGTGGCCACAGACCATTCATTACCATAACATGTTGCAATGAAGTTTAATCCCTCATCATGTTGTCTGTGGTTAGAGAGTGGTGTGTGGCTGTTATCCTCCCCATACTCCAGATGTCTCCCAGGCTACATCTCTTCACCACGCTGAAGACATGACATTCTGGATTGCATGTTTAGACATCCCCTTCTTTTTTTTTTTTTTTATCCCAGTTTTTTATTTTATTTCCCACTCATAAAATTATTTTGACCTCATTCATCTTTGTTTCTTGCCTTCTTCCCTGATCCCGTTTTGCACCTTCTGTTCCTTCTTCCACATTCCCTCCCATCTCCACAAGAGTGTGTTATTTATTTCATCTGAACGCAGAGGTTCTTTGGTGCATGCTTCTCACAGAAATCAATTTCAGCTCAGACAGCATAACCAAACAAAGCACTACACTCATTTCAGCGCGGGCAGAGTTGTAACCCATCTCTCTCATTTTCTCCCTCCTGCTCCTTTATTGGAAGACATTTTGTTCTCACTCTGATGCCATTATGTCAATCACTGCAGACATGCCGTGATGTGTGGATGCAGCTGCTAAATGAGTCATGGCAGGCAAAGATCATTAGAGGCCGCAGAGTTAATATATGTGCTCCTGTGAGGAGGCCTTTTTTGCATATTGTCACCTTTTTACTCTTTCTTTAAAACAAATGTTTTCATTTTTTGTTCTCTTTTATGAATGTTAAGATGCACAGGGGTGTGTGAGGCTTGTTGTGTCTTTAGGTGAGAACTGTCAGCAGAAGTTCTGCCGTCTTACACGATGACGGCATATAGTGCAAACAAGAAGCAGAATTCACCCACCGCTGCACGAATGAGAGAGCCGCTCTCTGCCAGCCGCTCTCTTTGTACTGTATGTGAGAGCAACAGTTAATGCAGCTGTTGGATGGGTCTCTTTCCTTGCTCTGCCTTTATTGATTTGAGCCAGACACAGATACAGACAGAAAGAAAGGGCCTTTTCAGGAAGAAGTTAAATGGTCAAGTAGCGGTTGGAGGGTGGCTTTCACCACTTTATTGACGAAGTGGAAAAATGTCACTATTATGGAGGCCCTTGCAGCAGATAGCGAGCTGATTGGATGAGTGGCCCCCAGGTCAGAGTGGAGCACGTTCCCCCTGCGACAGAACAAGAACAAAAAAGGGCATAATGATCCGGTTGAACTGAAGGTGAGGTTTCTCCACAAAACAGCTGACTTTAGGCAACATGTGTCTGCGTAACGTAAAGGGCTTGGAGTGTGAACAAAACGATCCAATCTCTGATGGACTTCCTCCACCTGAACTGTCTTCTAGCTTTGCAACTTCTGTCGATCTGCTCCATGTTTCATATTTTACACAAGTTGATGCACAGATGTCGAGCTTTTACGAGCGGCTCGGATGTTATCAGTCCTTTAAATGGCCGTTTAGTTGTTATCATCCCCATATGTAGCGGTGAGACTGTCCCACCTACCTCCTAGTAGGTTTAAAGGTACGTTATTATCGTTATTATTGCTGATAATAGGCAGCGTCACACGGGGGTAAACCAGGAAGTGTTTTTTTTAGTTGTTTTCAGCTTATGTAACCCTTTTCCTAAACGTAAGCTTACACGTGACCCAGAGGACCAACCCTAAACTTAACCCCCTTACCCTTGTGCCTAAACCTAACCAAGACTGTAAACCTAACCGCCAGACCCTTTACTCTAAACCTCACCACGTGAAGTTATTATGAGCGGTAACAAAGGTAAAAAACGCTAACAACGTACCTTTAAACCTACTAGGAGGTACAGGAGGGACAGTCTGACCGCTACATATGGGGATGATAACCACTAATAATGGCCATTTAATGACTGATAACATTCGAAGCGGGTGGCTTTTACTACGGTTTCATTGCAGTTGATAAAACGTGAGGAAACGGAAGTCGAAAATGAAATTTTTATCAATTCAATTCAATTTGGTTCATTTATATAAAATAATGAACAAAATCCAGTGAACAAAACTGTCAAAAGCAGAAAATTAAAAACATTTTAGGAGGTTGGAACAAGAAAAAAAAGCATATTTAATCAAAAAGTTGTTTTGTATTTTTTTTCTGTTGTGGCATATGTATCATCCTGCACCTTCACATGTTGCACCCATGCTCCTTCAGACAGGTGTCAGACAGTCAAGCCCCCCCCCCCCCCCCCTTTTTTTTTTTCTTCTCCTCAGTCTCCTCATCTTATACTTATTCTTATACATTTTATTGTTGGATGTAACTGGGACCCTGTGTACATAATTTCGCTCCACCACATGTACCACATGAGGTGCAAATGACAATAACGTATCTCTGACTTTGACTCTTGCTTGCATCCAATTCCTAATCTGAGGGTCTGAGTTGTGACGTGAGAGACAAGTGAAAAGAAAAGACACATTTGAGCAATAAAACAAAAGTTGATCCTACTGACAGCCACTTCCAAGACACCACTTCAAGAAATGTGACATAATAACTTCCAGGTACAATGTATAGCCGATGCAAGGCTGCACAATGGATCATCGTTTGAGATAGCCTTTATTGTCCACTTGGGGGAATTTGTCATGGACTCAGGTGTGTATACAGTATTGCATAGTAGCAGCTGCCTAAACGGGCAATAAATACACATACAATTCATATAAACAGCTAAAAAATAAAAATATAAAAAGGTGCAACAGTTTAAAAGACAACAGAGAACACCAAAGTTCCTGTTCTTTGTGGAAAAAGCTGCATTTTTCTATCATAGTCCACTAATCAGTCATTTCATTTTTATTAAATTGCAGAAAAAAATATATTGGTGAGTGAAAATGGCAGCAAAATACACAGTGAGATTTTTAAAACAAAGCATGGTTGTACAGAATATGTATAATAATAAAAAATAAATAAAATTAGGATGACTTGTGAGTCTGAAAGCCTTTAATAAAGATGCAGTTATGAGTCCTGACAAATGGCTCAAACACAAGCGCTGCCTGCTGACGTCAATCAGTCTAATTAGCCCAGCATATCCTCCAGTTAGCTCTTCCTAGAAGCACGAGACAGATCTCTGGAAAGGTCAGCACGCCACAGTAGAGACAATGCAGCGCCTAAACAGAGGTGAAATGGTTTCTTTTCCAAATTGATTCCAGTTCCGATTAGAGAAGACTATATTGTGTTGAGCCACTTAAAGACGTAATGGAAAGGCAGCAGTTGCTTTTAAGGGGGCTTTTAAAACAAGACATTAACTAACACAAACTACTCTGGTGACATCTGGATCAGGGCCCAAAGAGCAGCTTGTCACATGAAAGATCTCCCTGTCTCTATCTTCATCTATTTCTGGTTTCTTTCCCCCGTTTTTCTCTGTTGTATCTCTTTATCTCCCGCTCCGCATGAGGCACAGTATGTACATTCACATGTGGATGCACACTCATAGACGAATGAAGAAATTTCATTATAACTCTGCAGGAAACTTTTTTCCTGCGCGCTATAAAACTTGCAAAATCACTTTTCTTGTGTTGACACAAAACTGTATGAAATAAATATTTTGTCTGTGCTCCAACAAAAGTAAACCAAGTACCATTAACACCAGACCCCCAGGGCATATATATCTTTTTACACCCTCTTTATAACTCTTTTGACAACAGGCATGTCACAGCCTTGTATACACAGAAGGAAACATCAGAGCTCGCCAACACCCACACACAGGAATCTGCATACTGCACATTCACCACCTCCCTTATGCTGAATGCATAATATATGTAATGAAATAATGTTTCCAGTGGGGATGGTTGTGGCTGCAGAATGAAGATGTGTGGTGAATATCAATGTGACTACCCCCCGACTTCTTGGTTCAATTGGTACGTTGGTGGGGGGTAAATGAATATGTGGAAGTGGGAGAAGCGATATCCCCCTGCCCAAAGCTAGAGAGAAGGGTCCACACAGATAGAGGAGGGGTTCTAACAGCCCCCCACAGTTTGAATAATCCTAAAATTTGTACACTTTCACTGATGGTGGTTAAATTTATCAGCGCTTGTCACAAGTTGTAGTTTAACAACGCAGGCAAGCAGGTGAACGTCAGACTCGTACGAACAAAAGACTAAATGTGCAACCAAAGACTATGTACTATTAAAGTAGATAAGGTGTTGTGAATTTAACAATGACCAGGTAATCAGAATAACAAAAACTCTAGAAAAGTAAGTACTGTAATGTCCGGACTATTGAGCGCACCTGAAAATAATCTGCGTCCAATAAATTAAAAGTGAAAGCACAGTTCTGTACATGTATAAGCCGTGCTTGAATATAAGCTGCAGGTGTCCACGTGAGATATTTACACAGAAAGATTTTTTTTTTAACTTTTAATTAAAAACGTGCCCGTAACATACACAAATACAGTAAATGTTATTTTCTGAACAGTGCCTGTAACACGGCTGGTTAAAAAAATAAAAAATACAGTAGCCTACTAGGAAAATCGCTGTGCTATATGACGGTCCTTTTCGTCTCATAAATCTGAGATGGTCCACGTCCAAAGTCCTCAATGTTGTTTTTGGTGGCGATTGTTTTCGCTTTCAGTCGGATATGCACGGTGGAAACTCCTCGACCGTCCGCTCTGTGTGTTCATCCAGTCTTCAAGAACATTTTCAAGTTTGGGCCATTTGTTTTTTTAACCTCTGAAAGTTTTTATCGTCTTTTTGCATTGATTCATTTCTTCACGCTACCATCTCCAACATCTTACCATCGATCAATGGCGGCAAGATTACGTGCAGCAGCTATATTTCCTTCTTCGACAAACAGGTCAATCACCTTTAGCTTGACACTGCATCATCTGCATTTCTTTGTGTGTTTTCCATGATGAGGGTGTGTATGAAGCGCAAAATAACTAATCTGAAGAATTTAGTGTGAGTGCATTTGATTTACGGTAATTTGAAGTTTCATTGGTCCACTGTGAGACCTGTTCAGTAATTTCATTGGCCAGATTTTCTTTTACCTTTATTTATACAGGTAGTCTCATTGAGTGATGAGAACCCACCCCTCAAGACAGACCTGAATTGGGCATATAAGTGAGTGCCCGGGTGTGACGAGGCTAAATGTTTTGGTGTCATGAAGCTCATTAGCCCATCAAAAAAATAAAAATAATTAATGAACTGCAGCATTGGATAAGCCACGAGGTTGAAAGCCTGGGAAAAAAGTAGGGTCTTATAATCTGGAAATTACAGTAAATAAATAACTCTCCCTTAGAGGTAGGGTGAGAAATTCAGTTATCCAAGAGAGACTCGGAGTAGAACCGCTGCTCCTCCACATCGAGAGGAGCCAGTTGAGGTGGTTCGGACATCTGGTAACGGTGCTGTCTGGGCGCCTCCCCAGGGAGGTGCTTCGGGCATGTCTGACTGGAAGGAGACCCCAGGGAAGACCCAGGGCATGCTGGAGAGACAATGTCTCTTTGTTGTCCTGGGAAGAGCTTGGAGTTCTCCCAGAAGAGCTGGAAGAGGTGGATGTGAAAAGAGATGTCTGGACCTCCTGGCTCAAGATGCTGCCCCTGAGACCTGACTTCAAAACAAGAGGAAGATGATGGATGGATGGATGGATGGATGGATGGATGGATGGATGGATGGATGGATGGATGGATGGATGGATGGATAAACAAAACAGGAAGTGGGGATGTCAATACTAATGTTAAACCAAAACCAGCATCAAACCAAACATAGTTTGAAGAAAACCAAAGAAAAACTTTTATGTCGTATCAAACTACACCATTTCCACCTAGACAGTTCTGTCTAAATACAGATCACTGATTACTTCTTATTAAGCAAAAAATGCTAGCAATATGGCACAGACTATACTCCTCATATAGGCCAGAAAATCAATACAATGTATGGAGAAACAATTTCACTGTTCTAACCTATTCAGAACTCCACATTCTTCTAAATATCTCAATGAAAATGATTAAGGGGACAAATTACATTTCCCCTCGTGCATCACCTTGACTGACTGTAGTGTGCTCATCCATTCCATCTTTGTCTGACTCAAGATGCTGCGTCTATGTCAGCCAGGCTTTTGATGTTTTAAACATTATCATTAATAATGTTTTCAGAATCAGAATTAATTACATTGCTCCAGTGTCCTGTTCTCTTCAACTTACAGAGAGGCATGAATAAATCAAGACTAACCACATTTGTCTTGAAACTTTGAGGTCAGGAACTGGTATAAAAAATGTTACGGTGTCTGTCTCTTATGATCATTAGTAACTGAACAGAAGATGACTTATGCGCAAAACAGCACAAAACCATACATACACACACAAATATATATATATATATATATATATATATATATATATATATATATATATATATATATGATATGATATTATATGAAGAGTGGCCCTGTGATGGACTTGCAACCCGTCCAGGGTGTACCCTGCCCCTCGCACAGTGATTGCTGGACATGGGCACCAGCAACCCCCGTGACCCAAAATGGAATAAGCGGGTAAAGATAATGTCTGGATAGATGGATGGATGGATGGATAAAATATTGCAACTGTCAGGGTGTCCACTCTGTGATGTCATTTACTGCAGGATGTGGCAACTTTTGAATGAATTTGGATCAGTTGCTAGAGAAGTATTTTTGCAGCTTCCAGATGTTCTGTTATCTATAATTCCCAGCTGTGTTCTGAGAGGTTAAATGGGCTGGAAAGTTCCTGTCCAAGTTCTGTTATGCTCATCAAGCTCGGGGAAATGTAATTAGTGCCTTTTTGAGCTCGCATTGCTTAGCAACTCACCCCTAAACAAACACACGAATGAAAGTCCCTTCCATTTTCTTTTAGCCACACCTCCTATAGATCAAACACCTCCTCTGGAGTGGCTTTGACCATATCCATGCTTAAGGGGCCCTGTAATCTGAAGACTGGGTGAGGAATGTATGAAGCATCCAAGGAAACATGAACTGCTATTTTCCCACAAGTATGAAAAAATAGCGACTACGTCTCTGGAATCTTTCTGACGCAATCGGTTAGTGGGATGGCTTCTGTACATTTGGGATTTGGACAAGGGCACAGGCCAGGGTGTTGTTAAAGTATTTGGTTTAGAAGATCTAAGATGGGCCTGAAAATGAAAGTACGCTGCTGGTGAAGGTAAAATCTGTTAAAGAAAACCAGAAGGAAAAAAAAAAAACATCACAGAAGCTGCTGGGAAGCCCCAGCTGGGAGCAACGCATTGTTCCTGATTATTTCATTTTTTACAGGCATCTATGGGGAACCATATTAATTGTTTGTTGGTCAAACTATCATTAAAAAAATAGATGCCCGTGTGGCTTTTCCAGAGCTGCGAGAGGGAGCTAACGGAGCAAAGGCAGGAGAAAGCATCACTGAAAAGTCCCCAAGTGCCCTTTGTAGAGACCCAAATTGGCTCCACAATTCTTCATGCATTAGAGAGAAGATGGAGTTCCCAAACACAAAAACAGAGCAAACTTCAATAAGTCTTTACTTATTTCCTGATCTAATTATGCCTTTCCCCTGTAATCGCTGTTATATTCATCATAGTGGTGCATATTTATACGGTCTGTTTTCATCATAGTAATAATGTCACTCTGGGATTTCCCAGCAGAAAGACAAAGCAAGAGATGCGCGTCAGAGAACGTGTGGGAAGTTAAGGATGCCACACCAGTGGCCTCACTACCTTCATGCAAATTTATTTTAATCTTTTTTTTCCAGACTTCCTCTGAAGAGTACAAAACCACAACAATGAACTCAGCCCTAACCTCTAGTTTTGTCTGGGTCTCAGCTGGGTCTCAGCTGGGTCCTGGAGCGGGCACTGAGCCTACAATTATGGGGAGTGGTGCCGCAGAGGTTAGAGAAGACGGGCCTGTGATCAGAAAGGTGCAGGTTCAAATCCCGGTACCATCAACATCAAAATGTGAGTGGAAAAGGTGAAACACCCACATCTGCCTCCACCCTCATTCGCCCTTCTCTGGGCCCATGAGCAAGGCCCTTAACCCCCACTGTTTGCTCCCCCCCCAAAAAACAGGTCTCTTTTGAAAATGAGTTCTCGTGACTCAATGAGACTACCTGTAAAAATAAATGGTAAATAAAAAATTAAAAAAGTCATATGTTACTGAGCTTAAAAACCTAAAGAGATTCTTTCTTTCAGTCTTGTTCATTCTTTCTTTCTTCCTTTTGTTCTTTTTTATGTTCTGTCATTTGTTCTTTATTTTTCTTTTTGTTCTTTAAATCTTTCTTTTATGTTCTTTCTTTCTTTCTTTTTCTTTTTTTCTTTCTTTCTTTTGTTCTTTTGTTCTTAATTTATGTTCTTTCTTTATATTATTTTTGTTCTTTATTTTTTCATTCTTTCTTTTCTGTTATTTTTTCTTTCTTTCTTTTATTTCATTCTTTCTTTATGTTATTCATTCTTTCTTTGTGTTCTTTCTTTCGTTCTTTCTTCCTTCCTTCTTGTGTGTTTCTGAATCCACTCTCACTCCAAGTGAGCCCGGTTCCTCCTGTTTTCTACCCCCACAGTATTTGGATATATATTTAACACCCACATGTGAGGCCTGGTAGAAATGTCTGGGGAATGGAAAGGAAAACAAGCATGCCCTCTGTCCTGGCCCTTTAGTGCTGCTCTGCTATAAATACCTCCGGGTGGTGCGCCAGTTCCAGCACCAGTGGCATGGGAACTTCTCCCCCCCCCCCCCGCCCAGTCCACTGCTTGACCACTCATGTCTAGTCTGGGAAGGTTTTAGCTAGCAGGCAGGCCTGAAGGGTGGGCGGGTGAGAAGGTGTGTGCAGTTCAAGGAAAAAGAAAATCCTGACAGGACTTTGTGAAGCTCTGATGGTCCTCCTGTTTGTTTTGTCTCCTCCTCTTACGAGCATCCCCGTGTCTTCTCCCTTTCTCCTTCCCTGTCATCTTCCTTTTCAGAAACACTTCATGTATACTGCATTTATTCTGTTTTGCCTTATGAAGATTGTATGAATATGTGCTTTTCAAAGCTCTAAAAAAAGATATCCCCTTTTTTATGCTGCAGTGAATTGTTTGTTATGTTACTCCCCCCCCAAAATTGATTTAGACTTTTCAAAGGTTTGTTCTTCACAGCGCTGTCTCCCAGTGTCGATGCACGACAGGCTCAACTCATATTTTCAGAGTTTGAGGTAATAGTTTTAAACTGACAGACTAAACAGACTCCCCGGCTGTTCCAGCTCTTCAGAGTGAATTGATTCATGTACACAAACACACACATGAACACACACACTGGGTGACTGGCTTTGTCTCCTGATTATTCATTTTATTTTCCTTTTTTGGAGCTCAGGTGTGTACGTTTCAAAAATATGAATTCATGGCCTCTTTTGTGATGTTCTTATATACCTAACATGTCCGCGTAGTCCCAAACAGCAAATGCAAGTCAGGAAACGTCTAAGTTTTAGCAACAGAACTGAAAGTTTTCATAAAATAGTATGTGTGTTAATAAATATAAATATAGTGTGCATGTTCAAGTGTTGATCACGCTTTTTATTTTGTAATTTAACAAACAGAATCCACAGATTGAACGTCTACATTACTTTTTTTTCTTTTAACACTTTCTAGCTGTGTTACTCCCCCCCCCATCTCATTTCTCTATTTCACCCCTACAAGTCTCACTTGTTATTTTTTGGTACAAGGTCTTTTAATTAAGTTTGACATAAGCACAGGGATTAAGTATGCGGTTGAGGAGGGAGAGAAAGGAGCTCTGTTACAGTCTCAAGGCCAGCTGTAAAATGGAACCAGATTGCAACACTTGGAGCTGGAAAGTTTGGACAAAAAAAAAAAAAAAAAGAGGTTTAGAGCCCGGCCAAAAGACTACTGAATGTCCAGCCAAAAAACGCTAATGTGAAAACTCCTCAGGCAGAAAACTAACACTCAGTCTGATCCAATGATAATTTCATTTTCTGCTAAAATACTGCTGTCTCCTCGAGCAATATATTAACAGTTGTCTGCCCAGCCAGAAGACTGATAAACTTACGCTGCCAAAACCCACTGCCAAAAATCATTGTAGAAAGCAAAGTACTACCTAGTTAACTACACATTTATGATCTGAGTCTGTAATCTAGTGCTTCCTTCAAGAAACAACAGCTAATTTGTGTGCAAGTTTGAACTTTATTACTAAAACCTGCGCAAAGCGTATATTATCAAAATGTCATGGTAAATTAAGTTTAATTATTTTGACAAGTGAGGACAAAACGTTCAGCTTTGTTCATTAGCTACAGGACAACAATATTAAAAAGTCGTTTAAACTGAGCCATAAAGCAGCAGAAAAACAAAATCATATGCTATCACTCAATCGGTGACACCAAATATAGAAATATAGGCTAAGATCAGCCCCCAGTGCACCGAGCGTGTCAATCGGATTTTCTTCTGTTCTGAACTCTGAGAGGTCTCACATGGAACTTTGCATTCTTAAATAACTCCGGCAAAATGCTTTAATCTTAATGAGTCTGAACAGCAAATCTCTCATCTGCAGCAAAAAGGATTAGGAAAGAAGAAAAAAAAAGAGAAACTAGACCGACGTTCCACTTTGATGAATTGTGTTTAGAAAATCCTTGGGCACGAAGTTTTCCCGGTGAACAAAGCGTTAGACGAAAAACGGATGCTTTTAAACAACACAACTTATCAGAGAGAAACAGAACATGCATTTAAGTGAAAACACAAAAGCTGATTCCGACTCCCCTGCAAATGATAAAACTCCTTTCTCCAATCTATTTCGCTACTTTTGGAATTGAACCTGGAGTAGCTTTGCACAAATTACGGGCATTGTGCTTTCAGTGCCTCATCAGTGTTTATTTATTCTGCCTGACGCATTCTGTCATTGTTGAGAATAAATAAATGACTTCATAATTTTTTGGCCTCCTGGTAAAAGCTTGAAATGGATGAAGCTGTGATGAAAAAGGAAGCTGATGAACGCAGGCAGTTTAAGCGCCAAGAGATGCTGCGTCTGAAACTACAGAACTAAACTGCAGCGGGTTTTTCTCGCCGCTTAAAGACGATGAGCTTTTCTCCTTTATTGTGGAATCTTACTTATTTAAGCATACCATTATGCAGAGGTGTTTATTTGTATTTGATTAATGCATTATTGATAATATGTTAATGTAATCCAAATCAAAGCAGTTCAGTGTTTACTTGATTAATTATTACGCTGTGGTGTAATTTCCCCAAACAAGCTCTCTGAGTGGTTGGGGTTAGAGAATTAAGCTTTTGGCTAGTTCAGAACGCTCAAACTACAAAGAGCCGTACTACTCTGGGACCTGGTCTCGGTTCTCCCTTTCCAACCCTGCACCTACCTCTCTAAATGCCCTCAGGCCTTTAGAAGACCGACTAATTTCTGCTGAATTTTTATACATTTTTTTTTACCTTTCCATCCAAATCAGGGCTCCTCTTTGTTTTCTCTCTTGAACCCATGGATATTTTGCTGATGCAGGTCAAACCTTGATCCATATTCATGAGAAAGCGTCAAAACATAAAATACGTGTTCAAATAAGAAACAAAAATCCATGTTTTTTTTTTTCATACGTGCACACGTTTGTTTCTCACACAGAAGTCCTTGTCTGTCAGGACGTCAACCTGTTTGCAGCGTCATGATGAACGTTACCCTGCGCTGCGTCTATATTGATCTCTCTGACATACGCTCCAACATGTTGAGTGTAAACACCTGGTCACCAAAGTGTTCAGTTGAATGACAGATAACATCTGGGAAGGCTTCTGCTATCACAGGAAACATTGTTCCTATCTCCGCCCATACACCTTGCTATCCCCTTTAGCCCCTTCCTCCCCATTTTCTGCTCATAAGCACATCCTTCTCATTGATTTTCCATTAACCCCTTCTAGACTGTGAGTATCTGCCCACGCAGACATCAGTGGATTGATTAACAACATAATGACATCACTATTGCTGCCGGTTCCCATCAGTCTGAGCAGGTCTGCAGACTGACCCTCGTCCACACCGGCATGTTTCAGGCCTTCTTTGTCCCTCGCCCTAATCTATTTATTTTTCTTCTTTATTTCTGAAACCCTTCTCAATATTCTCTGTTTAATTTATTTTCCTCATTACCGTCTGTCCTCTGCATCCTCCTCCCGTCTGTTTACTGTTAAGTCCTCCGCAGCTCCCAGACTCAGAACAGAAATGCTAAAACCTTCATGAAAACGCAGCAATCAGTGTTCTTATTTGCTTTCACAATACTACGATAAAACACACGTGTGCATGTTCTGTGTGTGCAGACATGTCACTGTTGGACATGTCAGTTATGTGCTGATTCTTTTTTTTTTAATCACTTTTAGATGGGACTTGAGATAAAATATTATTTTAATGTTTAAAACTCAACTCTACCTTTCTGTAGGAATATTGTTTAAAAACTCATCACTGGTGCTCGTACAGTTGATTGAAACATTTACAGTTTTCATTTCTGTGGGTTTAATTTTCGTCTTTTGCTAAATAAACTGTTTATTCAAATCTACATCTGCACAAAGAACATCATATTTGTCTATAGTTTTATTTTTTATTTTTTTACCAACAGTTTTGGTGGCAGAACAGCCAATACAGTATGTTTTTGTTCCGTTCTGTTGTTGTGAGCCACAATGGAAGCAAGTTAGAAAAAGCCCTTCATTTAAGCACGGCGTGCCTCCATCAGTCCTAGTCTCTGATGTACAAAGAGCCCAGAGGAAGGAGCTTCACAGCTGTTTGTAAATTATGAGAACAGGAAAGGTCAACAAAGTAATGCAGTGAATATTTTTTTGTAACACATTTTCATCTCTCTCTCTGTTCCGTGGTGAAACAGCAGGGCTGCGCCCTGCCTCGGTAGTACTGGTGCATTTAAATTACTGTTCTTGCCTGGAGAATAATGGTGAAAGCATAACCTCATTGTATTCTTTGATAAACTCTGGAAAATGCACGGTATGAGCTGAGGAAGGGGCACGGTTTAGGGGCACAATTGCCTTGCAAATCTACCATGGCAAAGTTTTTTCTGGGAGAGAGTGAGGGGGAAACGAAGGAAAAGATTGTTAGAAAGAAGGAGATGTTGGAGAAGAAGGTTGAAGAAGAGAGAGAAGTGAAAGGAAGATGGAGGATCGTGCATGTGGAGGGAGCAGGGAGGTCTGTTTTGCGGGGACACGTGTTATCTTTGGGTGCACAGGTCTTTGTTTGCAGGGCAGAGAGGTATAGATTTCCTTTCCATGTCAGTGCCGTTATTTGGGGCTCAGCGCTGAGGGGACAAAAGCGAAATAATCCACCACTGATTCAGGATTAATTTTCAAGCTAAAAATATTAATTCCCAACCAAAGAAGAGGAAATGCAGAATCTGTCAAAATGCTCAAACAAATAAAGAACAAACAAAAAAAAGCCAGACATTTGACCAGAAATCTCATTCTGAGTCTTTCATACGAGCACATTATTTCACCAGGTCCTGCAGTCTTGTCTCAGCATTCTGTTTGATTTTTATATTAATCTTCATAATGATTTTCTATAGAAGAGTGAGAGCTGGAGGAAGCTGAAGAGCTGCATGTTGTTTTTGGCCATTCTTCTCACTAAGCTTTGGATTTAAGATGTGGATTTGAATATTTATGATGAAGAATAATGGAGGTTATAAAAATAAGTCCCCGCAGAGCCAGGCTGTAAGTTATAGGGGTAAGCAATGCCTCCCACATCAAAGGAGCCTGGAGATGTTGACCACTATATGTGATGCCAGTTAAAGCCCCATATCTCTCCATCACAACCCAGTGGAAGGTTTGATTCGACTGAAGATTTATGAAACAAAATTGTCATTCACTCTGAGACTGCGTGTGCAAAATGTTTTAAAATTAAGTCATTCGGCGGAATTTTACTTTTGGTAGCTTTAGGGAACAGAAAGAGAAAAACAAACCTGCCCTCAGGGTGAGATCATTTGACTTGTTTCAAACGTCGCTGGATTTGTTTTGAGATTGAAACAAGTGACAGTGTTTGTGTCTGACATGCGAGCTCCTCTTCTAGTTTTAACATAATATCACTTGATCCGAGAAAATGTTTTAAACATGCTGGTTTGCATTTAAAACAAGTGACTCTTTGCCTCCCAGCTCCAGTTGTGTTTATCTTTTGTAGAACCCTTAGATGCTACGATTCCACGTCGGCGTCACGAGAACAGTTCTGAGCTCCTTTTGAGCATCTCGGCAACGCAAGTCCCAACAACTTTATTGGTGACATGACGGCTCGAGAGCTTTAAAACTGTACGTAGAGTTCACTGCTGTCAGATTTTCATTCGTTTTTATTTACAAAAGGGCCCATGCAATCACACGTGAATTAAAATAAAGTTTTTATATTGAATTAGTAGAATGGTAAGAAAAAGTCGCCATGCAACCCTTTTTTCTTAACACACATTCAATTCAATTCAAAAATACTTTATTAATCTCAAACGGAAATTAATTGTTGTCGTAGCTCATCCTGGTTTCTTTCAAGAGTTGTTATAGATGCTGATAGCTGTGGGCAGGAAGGATCTCCTGCAGTGAATCTGAAGAATCTGGCCACAGATACCGATCCTTCCACCCGGATCCAACTTGCTGTCACAGCCGGCGGACCTCTCGGTCCTCCTGGGCAGCAGGACTGCCTGGATGCTGGGCAGAATTCCTCCCTGAGTGATGGTCACTCCTCCCAGCAGTCTGCGAGCTCCTCGTTGCCATGGACAGCTTTAAGAACTGCAGCAGAGGGCGTGGCATGTAGGGACATCAGTGACTGCAGCTTGCATGGGGATATTGGTGACTGCATCCGTATCTGGATCAGTCTGGATTGGCAGACTGATGGTGCTGGGGGATGATTCCGGTCCTCCCATTGTCACAAGCCGAGTTTCTCACCAGCTCCAGGTTCTCAGCGGTCAGGTACTCGAGCACCGCCTCCATGTTGACGGGAATTCATCCATGGCACCTCCTTTTTAACTCACTTGGGAATGTAGTTGAGGTATTTGAGCTTTTGAGATGTTAATCAGCTGCTCCTGGTTGTAAAAAAAAAAAAAAAAAACTACATTGTTGCCATGGTTACGCATCATAACAAATGCCCAAAAGTAAAAAGGTTTCAATAAAAATCCTTGCAGCCAGATGTGCAGTATCCGATACCAGAGGAAGTAATCATCCAAAAAAATGTGATTTACATCCAGAAAGAAAAGGAATTAAAGTTTTCAAATGCAATAACTCAGACAAGAAGTGACAGAGCTGCTCCAACATGCAGCCACCCTGAGCGGCGCAATTCTAGATCCTCACTGTATGCATCATGCACAAGTAATCCCACACTCAAGGGCAGAGGCCTGTTGTATACCAGCCTGCAAAAACCTTTGTGTTGTTCAGAGAGGCTTCATGGAGTCTCCAATCATTGATAAGCTCTAATATATAAAAAAAGAAAATGTAAACGCCATCTTTTATACATTGCAGCATAATGTGAAAGGTCATCTTATCTTAATCCTCAAATCAGCAGCATCCAGGCCCCTGTTTCATGAAGTTAAAGACATAATCTAAGAACTCACTCTAAAGACAGCCTTTATTATCTTCTACACAAAGTCCAATCAGAAGATGTCATTAAAGTGTGCCATGAATGCACTGTAAGGAATGATTATTTCTCTTTTCCAATCGCCTCCAATCATATCACAGAATCAGCTGGACTGTGCGCTCATGGTGTGAAGCTTTATTATGTCCAGTGATTAATCATCAAGCACTGCCTTATCCCTCTTAGACACACAGCATAGCCTTTTCATAGAAATGGAAAAATAGGACATAAAAAGCTTCACTTTCATCAAGACGGTGTTTACTTGATATTCCAGCCTTACGCTCACTCTCACCTTTACTTCTGCAGAAGAGAATGCTCCTGATATAAAAGATATAAATATGATGGTTTTGTGTACTCTCTAATGAGAATCACGGTGTTGTTTCAGTGGACATCTCTAAACTTGGCTCGTTATCTTTAACTCACGAGGTATACCGTGGTAAAGCTAGTTTTACGTAGGACATCGTTGAAGCCACGGAGCATGAATGTCCAATGTCCAACGTAAAACTAATGTACCGCGGTCGGTCCGTATACTGTGCTTAGAAACCAAAGTACATCGGTTAGTACAACGTAATTGTCAATTTATTTAGATTTTTAAGCATATTGAGCATTTACAAAGTTCTCTGATGCTCATATTTCTATAAGTGCACAGCAAACTTTGTATTAAAATTGTGTTATAGAATTTATAAAACAGCATTAAAGCAAAACATGTTCAAGTATTAACAGTAAGTACAGAAGTATTAATTATACAATCAGTCTCTGGATAAGTGAATGTAATAAACAAGCACTGCATACAGATAGATTGTTACGGAAGTGTTTAACTGCCGTTGAACTGACGTCATGTATCATTGGGCACTTTCAAGTGGGTATACTGAAGTTCTTAAGCTTCTCTAGTGAGTATTCTCCGTATACCCACGTATAATGTAGACTACACCACTGATGTCATCTGTTTCGTGTGCCCTTTCTACAACTTCCAACAGGAAATTTTTAGTGGCCTAAAATTAAAGTAACAATGTATATTTTTTAAAATGCCAAGGAAATCGAGACTAGATTAAATGTGCATCTACAGGTCAAAAAGTTTTTTTGTCTTTTGTGAAAAAGTTTGAGTAATTTGTTCTTTGAGGATTCTTTGTTCTAAAATAAAAGTGTGTCGAATGTAGACAGATGGTGAAATATTTATTTGGTGACTGTAGATCAGGTTAAATTGTTGTTTGTCACGTTTTGTATTCCACGCCTAATTTGCCTGCGGTACAGTTATTTTTTAGGGGGGGGTGGGGGGCTGGGTGCAGGGTTGGAGAGCATCAAACACATATCAACTTTAACAAAGTATAGACTCCCTCCTGTAATTAGAAAGAAGCTGTAAACAGCCGTGCACGTCTCATACGGATTATCTATAGTTTATGACTGAGTGTTTGAAGTTTTAAGGCTTTCTGAATCAGCACTGCTGGAGCGCTGCTCTTATAGGACATTGTTGTCTTCAATTATTTTCAGTCATATTCCCGTCTGTAAGAGGCAGAGGATCATTTATTATTTAAAGATGCAATCGGTGCTGTTTATCTGTTTTTTTTAAATGGGTTATCTTTTCACATTGCATTTTTTTTATTAAACGAAACAAAGTGTAATAAAATGCAGTTTGAAACAGATGCCTGTCTCTCCAGTGCAAGAACTCATCTGCCATTAATGTGATTGAATATGTACGGTGGCAAGCGGTTGCAGAGAGATGAGAGGTAACGAGCAACGGAGATGCTTTAGTATGTACGTAAAGGGTCTCACGCAGACATCAGCTGGAACAAACACACACAGAGTTATCTGATCTGTTTCTATCCTTATTTAGTCTGAGAAAAGACAGATGGCTGGAAAAAATGCAGCTAAACAATTTTTTCTCAGGTTTTAATTTTTTTCCCCAAATTAACTCAAACAATCAGAAAATTTTGAATGCTTTAAATTATAGCAGTACCAGATCCTGTCCTGCAGCAACATCGTTTTGTTCATTCAACCTTTATTTAGACAGGTAAATCCCATTGAGCCTCGAGGGCTCATTTACAAGAGAGACCTGATTTCAACAAAGAAAGATGACAACAATACACAACAGCGACAACAATAGACAGTTATAAAAGAGGCATCATTTTATATATATATATATATATATATATATATATATATATATATATATATACAAATAAGATGGCAAAAGAGTAACAAAAACAGCTAGATTATAAGGCGAATGTAGAAAACTAAAAACAGGAACATGTCAGCATTGGTCCCTGCCAGGAGTCCAACAGATGCTTAAAGACACTTAGAGAGGTCAAAGGTCGAGAGCATCATGTCTTTTTGTAAGATATTCCAGGAAACAGGAGCAGAGTAGGAGAAGGCCCTTTTGTCTAGTTCAGTCCTCACTGAGTGAACACTGCAGGTAATAATGTCCTGAGAGCGCACGCCGTAGCTGCACTCACGCAGAGACATGTAGGAGGAGATGTATGAAGGCAACAGACCAAGAAGTGATTTAAAAATGAAAATGTACCAGTGAGAGAGTCTGCGTGAAGTTAATGATGACCAGTTAACCAGTGAAACTGGGTGCAGTGGTGGGTACGATAATCACAGCCAGTTATGAATCTTAGTGCACCGTGATAGACAGCATCCAACATCTGCAGGGTTCTTGTAGGAGCGTTCATGGAAATAATGTCACCTTAATCAATGGAGGGAAGGAAAGTCACAGATACAAGGTGTTTCCTAGCATTCAGAGTTAGACAGGATCTATTTCTGAAAAAGACATTCAGTTTCTTTACTAGATTTTCCACATGGAGCTTAAAAGAGAGATACCAATCTTCTTGCCCAGTTGATTCAGCCGGTCAAAGCAGATGTCCGCTTGTCCAGTTCCTGGTTCTGCTGGAGGTTTCTTCCTTTTAAAAGGGAGTTTTTCCTTTCCACTGTTGCCATTGTGCTTGCTCTGGATGGGCGACTGCGATGAAGTGAAGATTCAATGAGTCTCCTGGCTTCCTTAGATAGAGAACTTTATTACCGGTAATTGGCTCTTCTATGTGAATGTTTTTGTAAAGTGCCCTGAGACAACTTTGCTGTGATTTGGCGCTATATAAATAAACTGAATTTAATTGATTTTTTTTTTATCCTGAATCCCCACAACTCTTGTTGTGGACTCTGCTGTACCATCATTGTAGTTACTTCCAATCCTTAACTTTACGCTGAAGACTCTGCCCCTGAGACCTCTGTGTTGAGAGATCAATCCAAGCTGCCTTAGCTGAAGCAGACAAACAGCGATCAATACCTGATAGGAACAGTTCACCTGGGTCAGGCGACCTTGTTGTACACCACTCATGGCAACTGTGTTGAAGTCCTCGCGGATTCCGGGTGACTGACCCCTGACGACCTGGGTAGATAAGGTCAGTCTGGTCCGGGTGACCTCGCACTGAGAGGCCACTGTCCAGTTAGTCTAGCTGTCCTATAATGAAGTGGCCCGTATTGCCTTTCTGTCACTCAGCAATTACTTGGGAGAGATATAGAGTCATAGATAGGTGCTGAATGCAAGGTGGTAGCCACCGAGTCACATTCGTGAGGCAAAGTACCGGTAAAGTGACATGTAAACTACTCTAATATTGGCTCGTAATGACTGGGAGCAAAATGGATCGAAAGTAGTCTGACAGTTGCAGCGGGACTGCTTTATATTTGTGTGTGGGCACAGACACTCGTTTAGTTTGTTGTTTGCGTTCATAATTTAATGTTTTAGCAGATGTTTTGCAGAATAAACAATATTCTCAGTAGCCTTCGTTTTACCCCATTATATTTAGCAAGTTTAAAGCTGTCATTAAAGCAGGTGTTACGCAACACCAGATGAATGTTTGGTCCATGGGGAGGGAGTGACTGACAGCAGGTGTCCCTAATGTATAGATGAAGCAGGTGTACCATGGAGCAGTGACCAGAAATGAACACATCTGGACGTGTTTCCTTTGGACTTTTGCTCTCTTTGTCACAGGTCATAGGCAAAAAGAATTCCCCAAAGCATTTGAGCTGCTGCCATCACAGACTCGGTGCGTTCTTGTATCTGCTAACTATTTAGTCGTCAGTGATTTGGTTAAGTGGAATTGACTTTTATCTGTGCTGTGCTGTGGGGCTGCCACTGGCAATTCAGAATCCCCCTTTCTCAGCTCCCATTTTAGTCTGGTGTCACATCCAGCACATTGCTATTGGCATCTGAGCAAAGCCTAATCAATAGCCCAGGTCAGGGATCGCCTGCGGCTCTGCTGTGTGTGGGCTATTGATCCGACACACACACTCCCACAGGTCGCCCTCAACGTACCAGGAAGTCGTGGCCCTGGACGAAGCGCAAGAGATAGGAAGAGTGGGATGACAAATTAACAGCGCTGCTTTCTGTCTGCTGGAACTGCTGACAAAACCTTGTCATAAAAATAATTTAGTTATTGATTAGCAAGTGGTGCACTGTATTCTCTTCATTTAAGACAGTTTAAATGGAACATCATTCAAATTGATATTCTGAGTGCAAGTGAGAGGACTGTGAAGAGCTGAGTGGACAATGAGGTCACAAGGAACTTATTTCAATTGAAAGTCCATCACAAGTGTCATTCTCTTTGTCTCCTCTCTCTTCCTCCCTCTCTCCCTCTCTCTCACCATTATTTGTTTCTCTTCGCTCTCTGAATCCTCTTGTCACTTCATCAGACCTGCAACCAACGAGACTCTGGTTATTTTTGTTGCAGTTTTAAATGTTATTCCCAGAGCTCCTTATCAGCACCACTCTAGGAACTCTTGGGAACAATTAAACATGAGCTTAACCTTCAGTGTACCACAGAGGTTAAAAAAGAAAAAGAAATCTCACATTTTTAAATGAATGTGGCATCAAACGAGCTATCCCTCGGTATTCCCAAACAGTTACAATCTCTGTCACTGTGGAACTATTGGGGCACATGGCATGGATATTTACCCAACTTCAAACCAACTAACTCTCGTGGAATGTAAAGGATTTTCTACGTAAATGTTTCATATATGTTTTTATTAGGGATACAAAGTATTATCGACATGTATCGGTATCGGTCGATATTAGTGTTAAAGTTAAACACTGGACATCGTCCATTCCATAAAAATAACTCACCGATATAAAAAGCGCTGTTTTTGTATGACAACCAACAAGGATACCTGCAGCGCCAGCACAACGTGATGTCATCGCCCACGCCTACCTGATCTGATCACGGCAGAGAAGAAGTCAAAATGCACTATGCACTACTACTTATGCACTTTTCACTTGTCACTTGTGAACAGGTTGAGTTTAGATTTGTGAAAAGTTACAAATTTGCACTGTTCGAGTGTTGTCATTGTGTTAGAGAGAGTAAATATCATGAATATATTTGTCATTAAACATAATCCAAGTTGAAGTGTTGCATCATTTCAGCCCCATTTTTGGCATCTGTATATCACATCAATATCGGTATCAGTATCGGTTATCGGCAAAATAAGTTGTAACATATCGGCATATTGGATATCGGCCAAAAATCCAATATTGTGCATCCCTAGTTTTTATATAACGTGAACTGGCAGTTGAATTGTATTTTCTGTGAATCGTTGCTGTCAAACACTGAAGATCCTCTGCACAACAGGCAATTATATATGCTATTACAGGAATGTCTTGTTCCAGTTACAGGGAAATTAAGTTTCTCTGCAAATCTTTTTTTTATTTTTCATTTGAAAAGTCTTCAGTGGTATGAGAAAAAGAAATTACTCACAGCACTTCATTTGCTGTTAAATGTAATCTTGCAATCATGCGAGGCCATCCTGCAGTGGTTGCATCCAAATAATTATAAATTAATTTTGTTGACTCTGAAAACAGAGGATTAATGCTGAGGTCGTGATGGAAACCGTACTGGTCTGGTTTACCTCTCCTGAAATGCATTTATAGTGCGCTCATATTTTCGGGATAAGGTACTGAATTGTTGGGCTCCTGAGAAATTGCCTTGGACCGTTGTTGTTGTTTTAATGAATTCCAACTGTGTTCAAAACATGTTTCTAAATCTGTTCCTCTTTGTCTCTCTTTTCTCTGTTTCCTCTAGTCAATGGCATCATCGTGATTTGACGTTGTGACCTCGGAGTCCCTAAATCCCAAAACATATAGCTTTGGAAATCCTGGAAATACCTGGAATCCTAGGATAATTTCACCAAAACTTCATCAGGTGCCCAGGCACTGGATCAATAGCTTTACGTCCTTTTTTATTATTTATTTTTTTTGTGTACACAAAGAAAGAAAGGCTGAATATTAGCAATAGTTGCTGGCCATCCACCATCGCTTCCCCAAACCCGCTGAGACCAAGAGGGCACGACCTTTCTGCATGCTGACTTCAAACAGACACTTGAAAAGGAAACACTGTCAAAGAGGCGTTCGTGCATCAGGAGCTCAAACCATAAACCCCATCAGGTAAGTCTGTGAAGACCCCGTTGCTCTTGCTGTCCAAGACCAAAGCTCTTTAACATTTTCAGGGCTTTGAAGCTAACCTTGCCCCCACATGGTCATTTTACCATTAGATTTGGTGTAAAAGACATCAGATAACTGCCCAGTGTTCGTTTTCTGCACTTTGTTCATCCAGGATTAGAGAGTCTGAAGTTGTTGGACTTGTATGGTGAATGAATGTTAACACTGGCTGCTTTGGTGTTAGGGTTTGACTCGTCACCGGCTCAAACTTGCTATGGATGACTTGTTAAATCCTATAAGTTTCATAAACGCGTCTTCTGAGGCTCTTTCAGAAACAGGACATGTGACTTTCCTGGCTGTGTCATCTGGTGAAAACAGCATTGTGCCATTTAGACACTTTGGCATTATTCACAATCATATCTTCACTGACACGTATCCATAAATGTAAAACAACAGGAAAACATTAGTCGTTTTTTTCTACCATGTAAAACACAATTAGCTTCACAAAGATGCTGTGGTTGCGTGAAAAGGAGCGGTCACTACATATCTGCTAAACAGTTGGTTTGGTTGGAAACACATAAGAAGATGGGTAGATTTCTAGAAAAGAAGAGTTTTTTTGTTTGTTTGTTGTTGTTGTTGTTGTTGTTAAAGTCAATAAAGTTATTGGGTTCTGTTGTGTTAAAAAAGTTGTAAATAAGCAGAAAGGTCTTAGTATGGTTATTGTGGACAGTGCTGCTCCCACATAATGGAAAGAGCTGAGGCAAACGTGATTGCTATAACCTACGTGTTAACGTTGCTAGTTTGTTAGATTACACAAACCCATGCAAATTTTATTAAACTTTGTAGAGAATTTTAAGTAAAGAGGAAAAACAAATTTTCAATATAGATGCAGTTCAGCAGTTCTGTTGTCATAAATCTAACTGTTCGGTTTATTTGTACAAACATCCATCCATTTTCTTCCACGTATCCGGGGTCGGGTCACGAGGGTAGCAGCCTAAGTAGGGAGACCCAGACTTCCCTCTCCCCAGCCACTTGGTCCAGCTCCTCCTGGGGAATCCCAAGGCGTTCCCAGGCCAGCTGAGAAACATAGTCCCTCCAGCGTGTCCTGGGTCTTCATATGGGTCTCCTCCTGGTGGGACGTGCCTGGAACACCTCACCAGGGAGGCGTCCAGGAGGCATCCTAACCAGATGCCCACTGGCTCCTCTCGATGTGGAGAAGCAGCGGCTCTACTCTAAATATCCTGTTGCATGCTTAATAATTCAGGTAGAAAAATCTAAAAAAAGTTAAGTCTGGTCCTCTGGACATTCACTTTTTTTGTTTGTTTTTTTGAACATCCAGAGGACCAGACTTAACTTTTTTAGACTCTACCCTGAGTCTTTCCCGGATGATTGAGCTTCTCACCCTATCTCTAAAGGAGAGCCCAGACACCCTGCGGAGAAAACTCATTTCGGCCGCTTGTATCTGTGATCTCGTTCTTTTGGTCACAACCCAAAGCTCATGACCATAGATGAGGGTAGGAACGTAGATCGACCGGTAAATTGAGAGCTTCGCCTTTAGGCTCAGCTCTCTCTCCACCATGACAGACCGATACAGCGCCCGCTTCACTGCAGACATCGCACCTATCCACGTATCGATCTCTCACTCCATATTTCCCTCATTTGTGAACAAGACCCCAAGATACTTGAACTCCTCCACTTGGGGTAGAATCTCCTCCCTGACCCGGAGAGGGCACTCTACCCCGTTCCAGCTCAAGACCATGGCCTCGGATTTGGAGGAACTGATCCTCATCCTGGCCACGTCACACTCGGCTGCGAACCGCTCCAGCGAAAGCTGTAGATGACGGCACGATGACGCCAACAGGACCACATCGTCTGCAATAAACAGAGACGTGATCCTAAGGCCAACAAAATGGATCCCCTCAGTACCTCGGCTGTGCCTAAAAAATTCTGTCCATAAAAGTTATGAACAGAATTGCTAACATTTGTACAAACAGGATCTGTTAAATCATCATATGAATCCTCCTTGCTGCATTTTTCTGATGCAAAATACTTCATGAACAAAATTTTCTTTCACATTAACCCATTGCTACATTACTTATATCTTCATCAGAATAATATCAGAAATGTGTTACGCTGCTCGTGGCATTTCAGTGTTACCTGCTTCAACAGAAAGTTGTCTTGATCATTTAGACCTAAATGTATCTTAGAAGTATTTCATATGGTGGAAATATGTCGGAAAGTAAAACTAATGAGAACAAAATCAAATCTAACAATATTCTTGAGCGGGTGCTGGTTATAAAAAGACAAATCATGAGCATTGGATGAGAACTCTGTAAGAGACACATTTTTATGCTAACGGTTTACTTTATCACAAGTTTTTTTTTATTACAAAAGCAACAGAGTTTTTATATTCAGCAAGCAAGAGTTGATGACAAGTCACTATATTAACTTACTCTGCTTGTTAAAGGAATCATATATATATATATATATATATATATATATATATATATATATATATATATATATATATAATCAATGTTGTGATTTTTTTTTTCATATGAGTGCATTAATTTTCACAGTAAAAATAAGTTGGATATTTTTTTTAATAGTTTAGCTAATCAAGTGAAACCTTTAAAAAATGTTGCTTGAATCAGCAGGAGACTTCCAGAGATTTCATTCTTTATTCATAATTTTAATGAGTTACCATGATGTGAAGAAGCAACAACAGCACACATTATTTATTTTTTCTTGCATTCTTTTTTTTATTATTATTATTATTATTATTATTATTTTTTGCTTCATCTTAAAATAAAACTCGGAGACCAATGTTTATCATCGTGGCGCTGATTAAGGCATGGTCTGCAAAGTATTTTCAGTTGTGTCTGAATTCTGATTGGGACGGTCATTTGCCTTACAAACAGGGAAACAATAATGGAGCAGAGTAAAGGAGTGAGAGGAGTTTCTGTCTGGGGGAGAGTAACCTCCCTCCCCTCCCCAGCCTGGGCGCTGACGGAGCGGTGCTCCTCGCTCAGGGCTCCGGGGCTTCGACACTCGACCCTATTCTTCATGTAGGCTGCACTCTGTTCTTCTACAGTTGCTGGGTTGCTCCCTTTGTGCCAAGCCTCCCCGCCGAAAAAAAAGAAGACATGCATGATTTCATACATGAAAGATATATGTAATTGGACAGCAGGGCCAATGCAATACATTTACAATTCTAAACAGAACATGTTGGAAACAGTTTATGTATTCCTCTTCTTACTCAAATGTATTCTCATACAGAAACATAGGATCAGAAAGTAACTCAGTTATTGTTGCTGCTATATCTATAAATCACACGTGGATGTGCAAAACACTCCAACATTTATCTCCTTATCACGCTATCATTATGATTCAGGCAGTTTGTGGTAGCTCAAGGAAAGAAAAACAGTCAATTTTAATGTGTACTAAAACATTTTATTGTAAATACAACATTTAGGCACTTGGAATAATCTCGTGCTTGTTACTGATGTTGCACATGACAACAAAATATCACTTGTATTATAACACACCGTGAATACAGTCGTCATGTCTTGCTGTTCAACTTATTAAATTTAATAATGAAAGCAATAGTTATAACAGTTTCCGCTTTATTTCAGTTCAAAATGAATTAAATGAATGAATTTATTTCATCTAACAGAGAGTGTTAGATGTTCTAAACTGAAACTAGAGTCTTCCGCTGTTAAATAAAGGAGACGTGTTGCAGAAACAAGTCGAGCTGTACCGTACAAGGTGCTTGTTGTGAAATTCAATGTCTGATTTAAAAATGAATACAACGGAACGAGTAACGGCAAGAGAGTGGGCAAAAGTAACCAAAGCCATGAAATTCATGCATTTTTATTTTTGAAACCACTAAAACGTACAATTTTAGGTTAATTCAAGCTGTTAAAAAGTGAATGAATGTGTGATTTAATGCACATTTGTTATCCTGTCAGGTGTCAAAAGAGCACATCAAATCACAGCCGGACAGTTGAACTCAAACGAGACGAGACCTTTAGGAATAAAAATAAATTGTGTTGGTTTGTCCTTTTCTCTATGAGCATTAAAACATGTTGGAGATCTGATTGATGCACTGGTACTTGCTTTTTAATTCCTCCTAACATGCTAATTAGTGTATATTTCACCAGAGCGATCTACAAGGTTTATTTTTTGTTTGTTTGTTTTTTACAGTGATTTACTCTGTTTTAAATCATGTATTTCAAACACAGCAGACGCAATGAAATAAAAGGTGAATAAATAAAGGTAGCATTTTTATTCCTGAGGCTGCTGAATGCAAATATTTTGTGAGCTATTAGCAGGTTTCATTAAGTTATTTTATTGCAAAAGGCTTTATGTTGCCCTAAAAAGCTGCACTCTCATGAGATGTGTTTTTATTCAGGAGTCTTCAGTTTTTCTTCATGCAGCATCAAGAATATCATGAAATATTGAGCTTCATGCAGCTCGATTTACGATCAACCTTCAGTGGCGTATCTGTCATGCAAACGTAAACGCCATCACCGTTAACTTCTTTCACAAGCTCACATCTAAAACAGAGAAACAACTCTACTAGAGCCACTCGGTTTTATTGGCTCCAGGAACACTTTAAGGCTGCATGGGGGGCCTCACCTCTGCTGAGGTGTTTTATGCACGGGGGGCCAAAGCAGTTGATCGACACCGAAAGCTCTTTGACCTTCGCCCTCCCAATTCACCACACAGAGCAGATACCAGGGAGGCTGCCGCCAGCCCGCACAAAGTTTAGAGTCTGAGGCTTCCAGGGTGTGAGCAGACACGCTCACGTATCGTCTTCCTGGCACTTTTCATCACGAGAGGCTCAAACGGAGCGACACTTGTTTATTAACCAAATGTTGTCTTGCAGGGGCGATTCTAGAATCTGCCCTTTAGGGGCGCTCAGCCCCCATTTCTGACAATGGCGCTTTGCTCAAAGAGTTCGGTGGCCAGAAGCATTTGCAATGTGGAGGAGCCACTTTGGTGGGTATGGGAGGGTTCTCCCCCAGAAAATTTTGAATAAAGTAGATGTCATTTCCTGCATTCTGCTGTATTTAACATGTTATTAATCATCTACGTTTAGCTACATAAATAAAACACTTGATTCAATAATTATTTTAGAGAGCTCGGCACAACAAGAAGTAGCCTGACCAACAGCTCTCCTTGTGTGAACAGAGCACGCTCTGCTTTTCTTACATATCCTAACCCAGCCCCCTCCAACCCCCACTGATGTAGCTGTCCGCTTTACATTACCCAACCTAATAAATGCTTTGTATAAAATCAGTTTAGTTTTAACTGATCATAACAAAGACTAAACTTATTCAACCAGAAGTTGCAACATACAGTATATCTAAATACAAAACACACAAAACAAAGCACAACTAGCTTTAACCTTTATTTTGACCATTAAGCATGCAATGTAATTCATCCATCCATTATATTTACCCGCTTATTCCATTTTGGGTCACGGGGGTCGCTGGTGCCCATGTCCAGCAATCACTGTGCGAGGGGCGGGGGACACCCTGGATGGGTCGCAAGTCCATCACAGGGACACATAGAGACAAACGAGACAAACAACCATTCACTCTCTCACTCACACCTAGGGACAATTTAGAGTTACCAATCAGTCTAACATGCATGTTTTTGGTCTGTGGGAGGAAACCGGAGTACCCGGAGAAAACCCACGCATGCACGGAGAGAACATGCAAACTCCACCCAGAAGGCCCCTGGACTGGGGTTTTGAACCAAGGACCTGCTCGCTGAGAGGCAGCAGCTCTACCAGTTGCGCCACCGTGCTGCCCCATGCAATGTAATTATGACAGAAAATGGAGGATTTACCTGCAGTTACCTTCATATAGATGAACATGTAGTACTTCCTGTTTATCGCTGTTCTATTCAACTGCAGGCCTTTAACCATCTTTAACATATTTCCAGACTCCGTTTAGTTTTTGAAATGTAACAAACTGTATCCCATCCTCTAAACACTCAGGGTAACGTTGTCTGAATTACATGTTCCCCCCGACAACGTTTAACCATTTTTCTGATGATTTTTCACAAAATCCCTCTGACTGCAAGCATTCGTAATGCAACCCCCCGACAATGTTGTCAGGGAAAAAGGGGGTGGAGCTCCTGCAGGTAAGGGGCGTTGCACTTCGAGACAAATTGAGGTTGCTGATTGGTCATTCGCTGACGAGCCTGCTGGGTTGATTGACAGGTGGTATTGAGGACCTGACTCGTGCAACAAAATCATAGCTTTTACTGGCCTGTTGAAGTGTTGCCATTTATTCCAGATTTATTAAATATTTTGATTAATCTAAGGTTTGAGAACTGAGTTTCTTACAAAATCATAGTGATGGTTTCTTAACTTTTCAGGGGTGCCGAGTTAAAATTTAGGGGTGCTTGAGCACCCAAAAAGAGGCTAAAATCACCACTGTTGTCTTGTCTGCATGATCAGTTCTGCCTCAACTGAACAGAAACAAACTGTGTGAATGTTTGGATGAATGTGCACAGGAAAGTGTCAGTGTCATAATCTGAATACAGGAAACAAAAAAAAATGGTCTCCATCCATCCATCCATCCATCCATCCATCCATTATCTTTACCTGCTACTTCCTTTTTGGGTCATGGGGTCACTAGTGCTCATATGCAGCAGCCACTGTGCGAGAGTTGGGGAACACCCTGTACAGGTCTCCAGTCCATCACAGGGACACCTGGACAGGTCTCCAGTCCATCACAGGGACACCTGGACAGGTCTCCAGTCCATCACAGGGACGCCTGGACAAGTATCCAGTCCATCACAGGGACACATAGAGACAAACGAGACAAACAACCATTCACTCTCTCACTCTCATAGAGAGCCACCGCTCTGCCCAAGCTGTCTTTATATTTGTCAAATGTTGAGGCTGTACATAATTATTGTTCTATGAGCATCATCTTCATTCTTCTGTCACTAATTTGGATAAAAAAAATATACTGTGTATTTATTTATTTGTTTGTCTACTGTATTTAAATGTAATTATTAAACCACTTCCGCCATTCAATGACCCATCAAAGGTCAAAACTCGAATCTGTTGCCGTCTTGTTTGACCCAAACAAGACAGATGACGTGATCCAGAGGCAGCGAGATTTAGATTTGACCCCAAGGGAAAGTCCTACATCTGTACTTGCCTTCTGCGTTGCTTCCACTTGTCATCTTTCATCTCGTCGCGGTGGTTGGGACCTCTTCTTGACATCGTGGAATGTAACTTTCTGTAAGTTTGTTACGTTTAAGTGCATATGCAGGGAGCCCAAAGTGGCATTAAAATAGTGTTGGCTTTGTTATGTATGATCCCCCCCCCCCCCCCCCCGTTTTGTTCTGTTTGGATAGGTTCACCACTAGCGAGCATGGAGCTGTTGCCTGAAGTAGTCATATGGCTCTGATTTGGGATCCCTCTGTTTCACTGAGCCTCTGTAAAGCGCGTAAAACCCCACGAGTCCCGCCTTTCTCTCACCCAGAGTCTATGACAGCAGCTTTCCGGATTTCTCCATTATTCACCATATCATCAACCTGAAGTGTGCAATATTTGAAGGCCTGATCTCTGCTTGTTTCTTTTTTCGGCTCATGCACGCAGCATTTGCTTCTAAATGATTTCAGCACTGGTTATTGGGGAGAGTCTGCTGTTAAATTCTGCTAAACTGTGAAACTGTTGTTACATTTCAAAGTGAATTGTCTTGGTTTTACCATTTTATATCAAAACTATTCATGTTATGCTCTTTCTTTTTATGATTTTTATGATTATTTTTATTGTTTGAGTTTTGATTTTATACCAGACACCTGAGAGAGATTGAGATCTGAAGGTTCCCATCAGGCTGCTGGTGAAACTGTTTTTTTTTTTTTTTTTTTTTTTTTTAAATACATACACAAGCATAACATTTGGAGACTTTCTTAGAATATTCTTATTTTTATATGTTTAATTGTGATATCAATCTTAATTTTGTAATGCATTTTAAAAGTAATACTTTTTATATGTTAAAAAAGGTTGGACTTAAAAGAAAAGCATGAGACCGATGAGAAGGGGTTCCATGCACACAAGGTTGTTGATAATAAAAATAATAACAACAATAATAATAATAATAATTAGAATTATTATTATTATTATTGTTATCCATTAGTTAAATTTTATATTCAGTCTTATGTATATTTTCTCAATATACTATATATATATATATATATATATATATATATATATATATATATATATACAAACTCTCTCTCTCACACACTCTCTTTCTCACACACACACTCTCGCTCTCTCTCTCTCTCTCTCTCACACACACACACACACACACACACACACACACCTAGAAATACAAACAGATGGAGTCAGAAAGAGTCAGTCACGCTTGCTGCATTTTTATTCTTTTTGAGAATGATTCGTGCGTGTGTGTGAGTGCGTGTGTGTTTATTTAACTTAATTGTGGTGAATAAATTAATCCCAATCCGTAAAAACAGCAACAAATGGCTGATTTTTGCCACACTTTCTTCATATTGACAAGAACAACAAAGGGTTAACGCTGCTGGTTCCCCTCTTTCTCTAAAACTCAGATGTCCAAACAGTTTTTGTGAATAATGCATAGGACCATTAATAAAATAGTTCTGGCAGGAGGGGTGACTGGATGATGTCCCCTCTTGTTTCTCATGTAAATGAAGCAGACTGACCAGACGGTCATTTCTCCTGTTCCAAAACTCCAAAATCAAAATCCTCAGTGGCCAGCTTGGATTTTTATTATTATTATTTATTTCTTATATTTCTTTTTAATTTAAATTGTATTCAAAACAGGTTTCCCTCCCCTGAGTTGGGTTGTATCTCTCCACAATGTTTATGAAACACATTTCCATAAGAATTATTTCAATCTGAGAGGATGAATAACAAACAGGCAGATGATGCATCTTCTTTTTCTGGGGATTTTTAACATTTTATTTCAGCAGCATTTTGTTGGATCAACAGACAAAAAAAAAAAAAAGAACATCAGTAGCATACTGCAGGGAATATAACAAGATATAAGTCATAAAATCAAGAAGAAACCGAGGGGGATTTCAATCCCAAAATAAAAAAAGCACATTTGTAAAAATTCATCAACACAGGTTTCAAGAATTTCTGCCAAAGACTCAACAATAAAAGCAGTGCATGTGGAAAAACACTGATTTACTGCAAAGATGCTGCGTGACTGAAACAAATCATGTCTAAGGGTTTCATGAAACATGGGACAGAAACCAAAGTCATAAAAATAAAAAAAACGGGAAAAATGCATTTCAATTTGTCAAACAAAATATTTATCATGCATGAGACGCACCTTTAAAAAATCGGCAAAAGGATTTTTTAAAGGGGGGAAACATGGGAGATATTAAAAATCAAGTAAAATCGCCGAAGAAACAAATAAAATATGTTTATCAAAGCGCTGTCCTCTGTCCCAACAGGACCGTGCACGAGAGCAAACACGGTTTTAACTGAAATAAAATAAAATACATATTTGTTTTGATGTGTGCATCTCTGCAGAATGTCCCTCTGTTTGAGGTCAAGTTCAGGCAGTTTGCGTTTCCGCACAATGTTTCCTCATTTTGGAACAATTACGCACCGACATTAATTTGTTTATATTTTATTCTACCAAAAAAAAAAAAAAAAAAAAGGTACGGGATTCCCAACAGCCTTCATCTCTCCACCAATGGTCTGTTGGGTAAAATATTTTGGGAGAGTTACAAAGAATAAAAATTCAATTTAAAAAGAGTCCAGATGAAGAGGAAGATGCGCTCGTGCGCAGAGCGCTCCGCGGGCGTTTGGCTGCTGATCCCAGCGGTCAGGCTGAACATAAGAGGGCGCTCCCTCTGCACCTGGCTGAGCTGACCCCCCCACCCCCACCCACCACAAACGCAGGCAGAGCCGGACACCAAACTCCACATGAGGGATGGAAACGTTGCAGCCTGCTGCACACGACCCAGTCAGGAGAAATCACACAAGGAAATATTACAAAACACACGCACCTTTTTTTAATTGAAACAAAATCCTGAGCAGAAAATTAATGCACAAAAAAAAGGTTAAATCACGTCAAAATTAATGCACAGAATTAAAATAATAAAACCTTGTTTAATGCCTCACCTCACAGTAAGGACGTGGTTCAAGTCTTGACTATAACACGTGCAGCTTCACCATAAGAGGACAAAAATACGCACGTGATTATTTTTACTCTACTTTTATTTAACATAATTTAAATAAATGTTTCAGAGCATAATTATGCTTTCATAAAAACTCTGATCACATTTTCCTCTCTGTTTTAAACATTTCTGACCCCCCCCCCTTTTTTTTTTAGCTGCAGCCATACAAACATTTTAAACTCCCAAATCCACATGAATTAATCTTTATAACTTTATAAACGTATAAATCCTTCTTTTGAACCTTTTTGCCAGACCTGCTCGTGTTCTCCATTTCCCGTTGCGCACTGCTGCGCGCACCAACATATCGTGTAATTTACATTGAATACATTAAAGCAAACATTTTTAAAAAGTGACAGTTGTGCACGTGCACCCCAAGCACGTTAGAGGCCATTGGGGTGGGTGGGGGTGGTGTCTTGCCCCCTCCGTCTGATGGTGATGGCCAGCCTCTCGTGCATGAGCGTTTTGCATTTGAAGCTCTTTTTTCCTTCCTGTCATGGCCAACAGGTTGTGTTGAATTTGCAATGCCACTCATCGATGTGCGCCTATTGAGGCTGGCACGTGGACAGTTATCCTTCCCACTGAGAGGCGCAGTTGAATGCTGGGAACACAAAAGCCTCAGACCCTGTCAGACCCCCCCTCCTCACTTCCCTTCTTTTCACTGATGCATAGGCCCCTAAAAGCATCAAGGCCCCGTCTGGCAGGTCCTCTTTTGATTTTAGCCTGCGCCATATAGTCAACGTGGCCGCTGATGGAGGGACGTCAATCAGAGCCTTCTGCATTAATTTGTAAACTGAAGTTTGTATTGTTGCAGGCTTTTGGGCGACCAGCTGACTGACTGGCCTGAAGAAGAAAATCTGCCTCCATACAAGCCTCAAATTACACCAGACTCTTTTATTATCTCGCAGCCCCCTTTAACTCCTCTCGCACGCTATTTTCAACCTATTCATTTTTACAATCTCTTCTTCCCGAGAGAGAGAGAGAGAGAGAGAGCGAGAGAAAGAGAGAGAGAGAGAGAAAGAGAGAGAGAGGAAAAGAGAGAGAGAGAGCAGACACGTCGCAAATCCTCGAGATTCCTGCAGTCTGCCTCTCTCACTGAAAAGGGAAAAAAAAACAGTATGATGGGTTGATTTATGTATTTAATATATTTATTTATTTCTGAAGGGGTTGGTGGTGTATATGGGGGAGGGGGGGAGGGGGGGGATTCTATACAGCAGATGCTGCATTACTTAAAAACAGGTATCAGTGCCTGTCGCTGCTCGGATATAGAAAGGCATCTGCTGAGGAAACAGTGCAACACCATATATTTTACCAGCAGGGAGAGGGGAAGAGGACAGTGGAGGAGGCAGGGATAGGGAGGGAGGGTGTGTGATGGAAGGGTGAGGAGCAGGAGGGGGGGTGAGCCTGAGTCTTGGCCATATAGGCTATACAATGTAAGAAGTTAGAGTCTCACGGGCTCTTCAAAGGAATATGTGCTATTGGATCTGTAGGAAGCGCCGCGTCCCACGGGGGCTCCGTAACCTCTAACCTTTAAGCCAAAGGCCCTTGGAGAACATAAAATATGGTCTATTTATTTCATGAGCCGTTGTCTCCACTGCAGCACCACGATCAGCTGTGTGCCATCTTAACACACACACATCTGCGCCGCGCGCGCTTCTATCCAACACATGAGTTTGTCATTAAAAAAGCAGGAATATATGGAGGTGTGGGGGGGTGGGGGTGGGGGGTGTTGTTGATCCCACCATGTTGTCCCGTTTATCTGTGAACTCTGCATCGGAATTCAGCAGATGGACGGAGTTATGCTCCCTCAGCCTGACACGAGGAGTGGAGATCCGCTGTGGATGTGGATGGAGCTGTTTGCACAGAGAGTGTGTGCACATTGTCCGTTTCCTCCGAGAATCAACAGGAAAATGATGAGAACAAAGAGCACTGAGAGACCCAAATGTTGATTTTTGCAATAAAGTCTTTCAGGGGAGGAAAACCGAGGAAGAAGGGATTTTAAAAAAAGTCATATTATTAAATATAACGTGACATTTAGGTAGTAAGCAGCTTGTCTTTTAAAGTGACTGTAATATTTGTCAAAAGGCCGGAACAGAAACTGACGCCTCGTACCACGATTTTTTTTTGGCAACCTTGTCCCTATTTTTATTATTATTTCACTGACATGTTTCCACAAGTTTGAGAACAGATGTCACGATGCTCATCACTCCTCAGTGTTGCCTCCCTTCACTGCTATCCTTGGTAAAAAAAAAAAAAACAAATTTTATAATTATACATTTGAAATAGCTGCTCAGTTACACAGTTTGTGAAACTGGATTAGATATTTAAAAGTGCAGGATGCGGTGAAACCTCAGCATACATTTGTGAAACGGGCTGATTTTGCTGATAGAATCCAGGAGATTATCTAAATTGTGTATAAATATATTTTTTTTAAATCTCACTGCTGGGTAACGGTGTTTTACAGCAACGCGATTTATTTTATTCGGATTTATCATTTGAGCTGCAAAGCACTGCAAAAAGTTGATTATTTGAATTTAATTTAAAAAAATTGCTTTTCTTATTTTGTAAGCAATAGTTTCAGTATTAAATTGAGATGGATACATTTGCACAAGCTTTGTGTGATAAACCAGGAAACACCCACTGTCGCGTTTGACTTTTATCTGTAACATTAAACCAAAACTCTTTGCGACAAATGAGCGTCAAAATATTTACGCGTTTCCCCTGAACGCACCGCACAGGTCGAACCACGAGCTCCGCTGAGGCGTTAAAGTTCTGAGCGTCAACATTAAGCATGTGGTGCTCCTCTAAATGCCTCAAATATATATTTACGGCTCCAAACACCCAGTTAGCTGTGATAATATGCAGGTGCGTCTGGATTTAGGATAAGCTGAGCTCTGTGCAGATTACAGCAGGACAGCCGCGCTCATCTCCTGGAGCACAGAAGCAAAGTTTGTCTGCTTTATCAGTCTCTAAACTCTCTCAACTTTTAGTTTTAGCGACAGAGGGGAACTGTGTTTTAATTAAACTTGCATCCTCCGCCGAATGTCGGTGATGATTTATTTTAAAAGTTGCACAAAACGCGGATTCAACTCGGAGGAAAAACGCACGGAAAAAAAAATAAAAAATAAAATAAAGGACAATGAAATAAAGCGTGCTTTTATCAGCCGTGCGCGTCTTGTTAAAAATAAAAACTAAATATTAAGTGTTTTTAAAGAGTGGCAAAGAGAGGAGGAACACTGTATCCACTGCCTTCCGACGGATCAAACTCTTACTTTCCGCTCTTCCTATTTCCATATTTTCAATTCCTGATCATTACTTTCTTCTTTTTTTTCCTCCTCTACTTGTATCTGTGCATCCATTTCTCCCTCCCTCCCTCTTCCTCCCTCCCTCCCTCTCTCTCCCGAGCTCTCTCCTTTGCTGAATCTTATTGATCCAGAAGGCGGCTAATTAGCCCTTCCCTTCGTGCCTGTGTAATGAAGCACATGCGCACTGAATTAATCACAGCCATTTTTTTTTTTGCAGGAAACTAATTAGCAGGAATAAAGATCCAAAGAGTTTTTCCTTTTCAATCATCAGATCTCACTTTCACCTCTTCCTCGCTCCCTCTAACACAAGAACTCATCGCCTGCTTTGCATCCAAATTATTTTTATATTGCCTTTAACAACTAATCGTAGCGACTTGGGGTTTTTACGCTCCGCAACAACAATGATCTTTCTTTTGCCACCCTAAGCGCAAACTGACCAAAAGGAGCTGCCTTCATGGGATCTGTAGCTAGATCGTCTCGATTCTGGATTAAAAAGCGAGGATCACAAAGCGGCAGCGACGAATTGTAAGTTTCAACTTTGCGTTTATCTTTTTTTTGCCTCTCTTGTTCCACGACCGTGTTCTGTTCGCTGTGACTCGGGTCTCCCCCCTCTCCGCTCTTCCCTGCTCCGTCCGCGGGTTTTCCTCGCGGAGCTGGATCTCCTGGCGACCGCAAGAAGTTCGTTTTCATGCACGAACACAGTTGTTGGTTTGGACTCTCGGCTTTTCAGTCGTTACCTGTGTTTACGCGAGCGCGCGGTCCTCTCCTCCGTCATGAATGGAAGATAAAGCGCAGATCCGCGCGCGACTCCCCCACGAGCTGTCGGCTGGTGGAAAGAAAAAAAAAAAAAAAAAAAAAAAAAGAGAGAAGCCCGGTTTGGAAACAAAATGTGCGCTTTTCAGGTGGGATCGGGGACAGGTTTTTGAGATGGGGGGGTTGTGGTGGTTGAGGAACGTGTTTTGAGGCACAAATGTTGGAAGAAGAGGCAGGAGGGGGGGAAAGGTGCGCACGGAGGAGGAGGAGGGCAGCGGCAGCTCCGCATGAGCGCAGCCCGGAAAGGGAGCTCCAAGTCCAGCCTGTGGGTCCGTGAGCGTCCGGGGTGTGCTGGTGGGGGGGGGGGGGGGGGGG
>NC_056499.1:5329920-5342152 GCF_014905685.2 Nematolebias whitei | reverse complement strand
GGGGGGGGGGGGGGGGGGGGGGGGGGGGGGGGGGGAGACAGCTCTCGCTCCCCGTTTTTTCACAGATTTTGACACTTGCCAGATCCAAAAACGGCACCATCTAATAAAATCCTCTCGTGGTACAGGGACAGTTTTGCTCTTCTCCGACACGTCTCTCTCTGAGGGTGAGATCCCTCCGCCCTGTCTTTAGGTCCTTCCGCACTTTCCCCTCGTTTTACCCCACTTTCTCCATGTTTCCCTTCTGTTTTTAATTTTTCGTGGCTCTTTGCCTCCTTGCAGCCTTGTTTTTGGAGCCGATCACTGACGAAGTCACATGCAAATCGATGGTGTGTGTGTGTGTGCGCGTGTGTGGGTTGGTGTGTGTGTGTGTTCTGTGAATGCGGTGTGGTGAGGAAGAACCGATCCCCGGCTTTCCTTCATGACAGCAGCGGGTCAGCAGGACTTTACACCCGGACTGGCTGGGAGTCCGAGCTGCCCCCCCCCCCCCCCCCCCCCCCTCCACAGGCTCTGCTGCCTCCAACTAACTTCACGTGTGATCCACCAGATCCTTTTTCTTTTATTTTCCTTCTTCTTTTCCTCCAGAAACGCTGACCCCAAAGCAAATCAAAGCCTGCCCTTTAGTGTGACCTGCTGGATTTATCTCAAAGTTCCTGCAGGAAACTTTGGATGCTTCAGTCACAGTCTGCGCTTTTATTACTCCAACATTTATTGCAAAAAGCCAAGATGTTCTTCATATTCCTAATTCAGAGCATATTGCACTGCGAACCGACCTGAGCTGAAAGAGGCCTGTGTATCTAAAAAATACAAAAAGATTATCAGTGCATGTATAACTGATCATCTTTCTGCATATAAAAGACTTATGTGCACAGGGAGGAGAAAAAAGAAATAAAGAAATAAAGCAGCCGCCACCTTTTAAAGGAGATTTTTGGTGTAAAAAAATCTTCACAAATAGAAAGAAAAGTGTCTAAATTTAGTCCGAGGGGGAAATCTACATATTTTTTCGTGTCATAGACGGAGAAAGAGAGAAAAGCGGTTTATCGAGCGAGCAAGAAGCAGTGATGGGATGTGTGCAGTGTTATGGGGGGGAACAGATAGAGGGGGGGGGGGGGGGTGGGGGGGGGGGGGGGGAAAGAAAGCTGGTGTTTTTTTTGTTTTTTTTTTTTTTTTTTTTTTTTTTTGGGTGGGGGGGTTGATATGGTTGTCAGCATTTGACGATTTACGATTTTGGCTTCATGCAAACATGAGAGGAATAAAAAAATGTATTAAATTTAAACATTAGGGCTCCACGGCTGGAAGCTCATTTAAAGTGGGGGAGGCTGGCCTGAGGGTGGGAGTGCAGAGGTCAGATGGCCATGGGCCACAGAGGAAGAGGTCAGGTAAACAGATCCCTGCTTTTCATGCTGGAGACGAGCAGAGATGTAGTAGACAAGAGAAAAACCAAAGTACCATTCAGATTTTCATCAGTAATTTAAAATGTGCAGATAAATGTTTAGGCGTCCTGTAGAAGAGCTGCGGTGCCAAAAACCACTCGTGATCTTCCTTCCTCGGTGTTTGACAGTAACACTCTCCTCCTCCTCCTCCTCCTCCTCCTCCTCCTCCTTCCTCTCTCTCCCCCTCCTCTGTTACAAAACAAAGAGCGTAGAAATGTTTACTGTCACCTCACCTGTCTGCTTTTCCTGCCTTGCCTCATTGTCATATTTATGTTTAATTATAACAATTCTAGGAAGAAAAAAAAGGTTTGGAAATGTCACTGGCTTTATTTCCATGTAGTCATGTGTTTCATAAAAACCGTCAGGTGTTGTGTTTTGTGATGATAAAACTCACAAAGCTCATCTTCGGCAAAAATTTTGCCGTATTTCACTGAAACACTAAATATATTAATAAATATGTGAATATGTATATATAAACACATTGCATCATAACCTTAGCAAAATTTTATTGTTAAAAAAAAAAGTTAACAAAAGAAATTTGCTTGAAAAAAAAACACCTTATAATTTAAAATATAATCAAAATAATTTTGTTTATGTTTACACGTGGGTATAAATATGTTTATGAATTTAGATAGTTATTTTAAACCAATACTTTTATTCTTTGAAATAAAAATGTGTTGCAGATGTCATTTAATTTTCCAAATGATAAAAATGCTTTGTTTGCACCTGAGGTATCGAGCATTTAATGATAAAGGTGCACGTTTTAGGTAGAATGTGCCAGATGTTTGCTCATTTTTCTTGCTTTTGAAAAAAAAAAATTATAAAAAAAAAAAGTAATGATGTTCTATGAAAGCAATTTGTACTGCAATGATGTGCAGTAGATTCTGCACAGCAACAGAGCACAAGGTTGCTCACTCTTTGCACTTGGTCTATAATAAGATTTGACGACAGGTATATTCATAAAATTTAGATGCCACTTGGCCGTGTGAGTGAGATCAGCGTGTCCAGCTGGATAAAGTGGATGAGGGCGGCTGCTGCCGTCACGGATTGGCTTGTTTTTTGGTTTGGAGGTGTGTGTGGTGGGGTATCACACAGAAAGGGGGAGATGGCGCCTCTGGCTGTCATAACCCCTTCTCCTCCCCTCTCTGTGCATCTCATTCTTTCTATCTCATTCAGTGCATCTTTCTTTTTTTTACGTCCTCCTCTCTGTGCTCAGGCGCTGGCACGACGTGGGGGACTCGCTGCCACGTCCTTTGTCGAAGGGAGCCCTCTTTGGGTGGTTAGAATCATATGAGAGATTTAACACAGATTCAAAACAAATATCAACATTTATGCTCGTAAAAATGCAACACTGATGCATTTCAAACACTACTTTTATTTTGCACCTTTTATTTATTCCATTTCAGTTAATCTTCTGCATATTTTCTAAAATATTACAAGCAAGCCTTCATTAAATGCTTTTGTGCGTGTTCTCTGCTCTCTGGAAACAATACGATGCTTCTTGTACAGATGTTCAGACGAGCGCAGCTGACAGACGCACTCGATGACTTGTCATCTGAGGAAGTTTTTCAATGCGATGCTGCACCGAAGGCCGAGTCTTCGAGTCACGCTGCAGCCGAGTCCAGTATACGTGTCACGTTATCGTGAGAGGAGCAAGCTGCTGGGGGGCGGTCGAGGCTCTACCATGGGCAGCGAGGAAATGGGAAGGGAGAGTAGAAGAAATGCAATGATCAGGTGTGTGTGTGTGTGTGAGAGAGAGAGAGACAGAGGGAGTGTGTGTGTGTGTAGGCGTGCTTACAGCATGAATGAATTGTAAACCTGATCCTTAATCCCTAGTAGTCCATAATGTCCTCTTTATCCAAAGAACGCACCCTCTTGTTTAAAACTCCCCTTCTTGCTTCGTTCTCCTCCTCGCTGTCATCCTTGTGTCCTCTTGAAGTGAACTTGGCGAGCTTTCCTGTGGTTTGCTCTCTCGCAATATGTTATCGTGTTAACAATCTTGGTTGAATCATTGCGGTAGACGAGATTTATGACTGAGAAGATGCGCATGTGTCGCAGCACGTGTGCGTGCAGCAGCGGCAGCACCAAGATTTGTGGGTATACACACGTTTTGAAAATCCAATGCGTTTTGAATGTGCAACATGAAAACCTTGTCATGGAGACGGTTTTAATTTGAAGGAAAATCACTGCAGAAACATTTACTTTTCATCCGCTCTTGTTCTATCCTGGTGCTGTGGTGACGTACGTAGATTAGTTTAGTAATGCTCGGAACGTTTATAGGACTTTGCTTTCATTTCTAACAATGAATTAGTCAAAGAGACATATTTGGATGTTCGGTGTCGTTGAGTAGACGTTCCACGCTGCTTCTGTAATAAATGTATTGCATCAACCCAGTGGCAACCAGAGCTGTGTGCTGCAACAGTGACAACCCCTGTTGTGTTTCTGGGCTGCTGTGAAGACTGTGAGTGTAGGGCCTGTGTGATGCATGGCTGTTCAGGACTGGCGGTGGTGGTGGTGGGGGGGGGGGGGGGGGCAGACTGTGCCTATCTGAGGCAGCAGCTATAGTCCTGTGCACAGGGATGGGAGAAACAGCAGTTTTGTGTCTAAATACAGGCGTGGCAGGGATGACAGTGAGAACTGCGAGGGCTGAAAAAATTAGAGTCCCCCCCCCCCCCCCCATTGCTCCTCATAAGCCCACCCTTCTTCTGGACCCTGGAGGCCAACATTCCACCCTCCGTACTGGCGCTTATCATTACAAAGGACAGAATGCATAAAACATGGAGGACGCTTAAACAGAGGCGGCCCTGGTCGCCTTTTCCTCCCTACGCTGAAGCTGCCGAACAATACACGGCCCCCCCCCCCCCCGGCCTGTGACTCTGACGACACACACGCCATCTTTTTTGTCCTCCCTCGTTTCTTTGTCGAGCTCTTCCTCTTCCTCTGTGTTACTGTGCACCGTGGAGTGATAACTGCCCTCGCATTGTTTATCTGTGTCTGTGAAATCTCCATTGTGCAGCCACAGTGTAAGTGTGTGTGTGTGTGTGTGTGTGTGTGTGTGTGTGTGTGCACGTGTGTGTGTTTGAGGGAGAAGAGTGACAGGTCTAACATGATGACAGTGCCTCGGCTGCACAGCTCCATTTCATATTTCTTTTAAGTTATTTACTTTTTAAAAAACATGATTTACTCAAAATCACAGACATTAAGGCACAAACATTTTTTTTTTATTAATTTGTTAAATTGAACAAATGAAGAACTTCAGACATTTGGCTTAATTTTTTACCTGATGTACAGTCGGGTCACTCACTGTGTCCTTGTGACTTTTAATAGATGTATCCATACCTGTGTGTGTGTGTGTGTGTGAGCGTGTGTGTCTGTTTGACCAGTTTTGATTTGACAGAACAGGTAAAAACTAAAAGTAGTGAAAATTGTGCTTGCTCTAATAATAACCTGCCACTACGATCTGAAAATGTTGAATATGCATAGATCTAATCAGATAAACAGTGTGTTTGAATTTTCATGTCATTTATTCAACATTTATAAAACAGGTTAGTTTCATTGAGCCTCAGTTGTCATGACAAGCTGATTCCCTTTTCACCTTTTCCCTATATAATTATATTTTCTGAATTAGGGTTGAAGCTTAACTCAGTTTTTTAATGTCTCTCTTTTTTTTTAATGTTAAATGACAAACAGCAGCCATGCAGGCCTGCCATGGGTTTAGTGATCCACTGTCTATATGTGTGTGTGTGATGTGGCCGGGCTGCAGGAATGCACTGCTGGGATGTGCTGGTCCCCAGCAGGTCTGTGGCACTTCCTCTCTGTGTACCTCACAGCTTATCCTTCTCAGGATTATGGACAGAAGAAAAGAAAAGAGCGATGGCTGGAGCACTCTCTCCCTCTCACACCCTCTTCCTAGTTTTTACGCACAGAAATCTGAACAAAAAGAGTAATTCACTTGCAAATGTGTCGTAGCCTGTCCATGTTCCCGGCTGAGGGGGGAGAAGAGGAAAGGGAGGGGCAGAAATGGATTGACGTAGAGCGAAGGCTGCCGTGTGTTTTCACTGCGAGGTGGCTAAGGTGTAGCTGCCCACTGTTTTGTGCAGGTCTAAAATAAATAGGACCACATCTGCCGATTTGATGGATTCTTTTTTTTTTTTTTTATTGTTTTTTAAATCTAAATAATTCATTATGATTGTGTAACAGCTGTTGTCATAAAGTAGGCATATACAGTTGGTAGCTTCTCCTGGCGTGGCCTGCTGTTTGTTCAGTGTCCTAGGCGACTGATCTTCCAGCAGTGAAGGGGTTAAGAAGCAAGGATAGCCCTCTTTTGTCTCTGTGGCCCTCTTTACCATTGTTGTGGTGGAATTGAGCTTGGTGCACCTCACTTGACCACAGCAAAGCAATAAAATGGCCTCTAAGTGCTGTAGCCTCCGTAGTCCTCTGAAGTGAACTCTCTTTCAGCTTCTGCCGCTTTCTTTACCCCCCCACCCCCCCTTCGCTGTGTTTGTGTGCAATGTGCAGTACATGCCTTTATATACTGTACACTCTTGTTTTTCTTATAACAATTCGCTGTAATCACTCGTGCATGGCTAGTTTTGCAGAATAAGCTAGCACGCAGGAGCGTTTTTCCCTGTTAAACAGTGTGAGCATCTGAAGAGTGTGTGTTAGTTTATTTTACTTGATCGCACACACATTCAGAGTCCATGCACACACACGTGCACAGATGCACACACACATGCAGACTACACACAATCAGAAAACATTATATAGAAGGGAGACGTGGAGGCTGTTAGCTCCTGCTGTGCTAAAATGACTGAGAATTGCTAACTTTTTGAAAATGCACATGCATTATGTTTTTTATGATCCATGGGGAGGAAAAAAAAAGGATTGGAGCTTTACATTTGGCAGAATGATAAAGCACATTTATTTTCTATCTTTTCTTTTAATATTCAGTGAAGTGTGTCTGGCTCCGTGAATGCCGGTAAATATCTCTGCTGATCTGACCAGCACCACCTGAGCAGCGTTATAAAATTGAAAAAGGTGGACCTGCTGTTTGTAGCTGCAAAATGAATGATAGCCCGCAGATTTGGAAACCTTGGCTACTAAGCTATTCACTTTTTTTTGGTAATGTTATATTTTTCGGATGTGGCACAAAGAACATCCATCCATCCAAGAACAGTCTGAGAAATATTTTCCATAATGAGTTTATATTTTTCATTTTAAAGCTGTATCATCATAATGCACTGTGTTGGCGCTATTGTGTTTGATTGCACAGATGATTGTTTATAGCGGAGTACCACCTCTGCAGACATTGTAATTAAAAAGAAGATATACAGCATGAGCGTCTGTTGCCATCCCATCTCATCTCATCAAATAAGCATCTAGCTCTCACAGTGCGCATGTTGGTAGATTTATGAAAGATTTCTCATTGGCTGAATTATAATTGGCACAGTCCTGTGTATAAACCTTTTTTTTGCCAGGTGTCATATAGGCCACATTAAATGTTACACCAGACTGCAATTAAAGCAATATTTCCTCAAAGCCACATTATTACGCCTTTATTTTATTCTGAGGGGCGTCTCCTCCTCATGTGCGTTTGCGTCCCCCCGTGTCCTCTCTTGCTTTCCTTCCTATGAAAAACCTGCATGTTTTTTTTGTTTTTTTTTTTACTCTGGGTCTCACTGTACCAAGAACAAATGTTGTTTCTCATTTTCCCTGTGTTAAATGAACAAACATGAGGACTTCAGTGCCTCATAATAAATTGATTAGAGAGAGAGGCTTCCACACAGCAATACCAAAAAAAATGGAGATTTGTGTCTGCTCGCGTGTGTTTGTAGCCTGAGGAGGAGGAGGCGTACTATCTTCTGAGCCATACAGATATAAATACAGTAGATACAAGGAAAATTCATACAAAATACATACATAAATATATGCATGTATGTGTGTGTATATATATATATATATATATATATATATATAGATAGATAGATAGATAGATAGATAGATAGATAGATAGATAGATAGATAGAGATATATTTATATACACACACCCACACACCATGTACATACGTATATACACATGTATATACACACGTGTATACGTGTGTATATACAATATACACATGTATATACACACGTGTATACGTGTGTATATACACATACATAATATATATATATATATTTAATATATATATATACATATATATATATATATATATATACACACACACACGTACATATACACAATATATACTTGTATACATGTGTATATATACACAATATATACTTGTATACATATGTATATATACATACATAATATATATTTATATATATATATATATATATATATATATATATATATATATATATATATTACCGTGTGTGTGTGTGTGTGTGTGTATATATGCATATACACATACATAGATACATATACATGTACCTGTGTATGTGTATATATGTGTGTGTGTGGGTGTGTGTGTGTGTATATGTGTCTATGTCTGTCTGTCTATAATATGTGTAACGTGTATAATATGCATATGTATATGTGTATATGTATATACATGTATCTATGTATGTGTATACATCTATGCATGTATTCACATGTATTTACTCCTTGTATATTAGTGAGTAATATTGACACACAACCCTATTAGACTTTTTTAAATTCACATATTCAATGCCACAAAATTGGTCAAAAGGCTGAAATGCTGGAGGGGGTTGGGGGACGTCCCATGGGGCTGTCAAAGGGCTAGACGGCCGTAACAGACTGGTGACCTCGGCTTTGTGATGTCATCTGCCTCGTCTGGTCACCATGGCGTTCATTTTTCCTACTGTTTAATGAATGAAGATTGGGTCCCGGGGCTAGTTTTTACAGCTATTAGTTGTTCTGCTGAAGGTGGACGCTAATGCAAGTCCAAGAATGCATTATGCACATTTATAATCATGGCTCAAGTGTAAAGCCTTTTCTTTGTCCCCTCATCATCTCCAGGTTTCCTGTTTGAGGTAAATTAAAGGTGACATGTTCTCTTTGTTGCAGAGCTGAATGTTTGACATTTCTGTTTTACCCACGTGGCAAACAAAACGTGCATATGCACTGTGGTGTGAAGTAGTAAAACAAAACACACCCTGACCACATAAAGGAAGTCAACCTGGGGTAAGAGTATGGCCCCAAACAGAGACTGACTGTTACAACAGTTTTTCTCCTCCTCACACACAAAGTGCCAAACCTTTGGCAAGATATTTTTCCTCTTCCTACCATGAGGCAGTCCTTTAGAGCACCATTTAAACACATTTTGGCCTTGAAACATTTCAGGTCTTAGATATTTAAATAAAGAATTTCAATGTTTGTGTTATTTGGACGGCATCTCCTCTTTACATCCACATCTCCCTGTAGCTCAGGAAAAACAGTCCAAAATAGGCTGCTCTTCCAAGCAGCTTTTTGTTACAGCCAGGTGTTTCCTCATGTCGGATCATGCCCTGATGAGGAACAACAGGCCAGCACGGCAGGTGAGAACCAAGTGTTCAGCTTTAGCTCTGTGGTCGACAGCACAGAGCGACAGGCTTTTCGTTCTGTGGTCTTCCTGTGCCACAAGCAGAGCTCAGAAACACGTTAGAAGCGAGCAGAGGAGACCGGTAAAGCTGCTGTGCTGACGATTAACACAGGAAGTAGCCCTCGTGTGGTGCAGGAGCTCTGAAACTCCAGCACCTGAAGCAGGACAAGTGTGTAGATGACACAGCCTTTGTTTGTGCTGGAGAGAATGTGGGCCTGGAGGACAAAAAAGAGGAGGTGGTCAGGGCAGGGGGAGGGCCGACATCAGTCTCATCACATCCTTCCTTTCATAAAAAAACTTATTTTTTCAAGAATTGTTGCTATCAAAACAGTCAAACAAAAGCTGACTGACAAAATGGAAGTTCAGATCTTTTTTTTTTTTTTTTTTAAACTTCAACAAAAAATATAAAGATATTCTTTAACTTAGCTTAAAACCAGCTGTTTTTGTTCTTTTTTCTGCCTGACAGGCAACATTAAACAATGTCCTCATGTTCTGGCCGACATTAACAACAAGCAGTCGTTTCTCACACTACATGGCAACCACCTTGCTTTCAAGGATTCAAGGTTCTTTATTGCCATTCGCATCGCATGTGGTGCATGAGGTGGAACAAAACTGTGGCCCAGTTACATCCAACAAAAGCATAAAATGTAAAATAAAATCGGTAATAAGATCTAAGACAGGGGTGTCAAACCCACTTACAAAAGTGGGCCAAAATTAAACACTTGGTTCAAACTAAGGGCCAATTTCAGAAACTACATTGACTCAAGTCAGAAACCCAATATCTTCTCTTGGGCACATGTTCCTCAGCAAGAGTTTGACTGGTCTCATTTGACGTTCTCTGTTGCACTTTCCACATCATAATCAAAGATTACTCAAATAATTCAAGTGATAATAGTATTTTATGTTCGACATCGCATCTTGGGGGCCAGAGAACATGTCAATGAGGGCCACATTTGGCCCCTGGACCTTGTGTTTGACACGTGATCCAAGTTATGAACTAAGAAAAACGTTAACTAGAAATACGCTAAGCACTAGTAGCACAAAGACAATACGCCGAACAGCAGCACGAACATGAGTCTGTGTGAGCAGATGAGCACGAATGAACACAGCAGCATGAAACAGATCAGCAGCAGCATGAAACAGATCAGCAGCAACATGATGTGATTTTTCACAGTGATTATTCTAGTTAGAGATTCATGAGTCTAGCAGCCTCAGGGTAGAAGCTGTTTCTCAGTCTAGTGGTTCTACACTTAATGCTCCTCAACCTCCTTCTTGAGGTGAGCGGGGCAAAAAGTGTGTGCTGGGTGAGTGTGGTCCTTCATGATGCAGGTGGCCCTCTTCCTGCATCTGGAGGTGTAGATGTCTGTGATGGTGGGGAGGCTGACTCCAACATCTTCTGTGCAGCCTTCACCACTCTCTGCAAAGCTTTTCTTTCTGCAGCTGTGCAGCCTCCATGCCACACGTTGATGCTGGAGCACAGGATGCTCTCCACTGCACACCTGGAGAAGGAGGTGAGGACTGAGCTTCCCAGACCAGCTCGTCTCAGCCGTCTGAGGAAGTAGAGTCTCTGATGAGCTTTCTTCATCAGGCTGGTGGTGTTGTTGCTCCAGCTGAGGTCGTCATTCATGTGTACACCCAAGTACTTGTAGCTGGAGACCACTTCCACCGCAGACCCTCTTATGTTCAAGGGGGGACACATAGAATAGAATAGAAAACTTTATTGTCTGTCCCAAATGGTGACAGAATTTTATAATTTTTTTTGACAGGGTTCCAACAACAGTGTTCTTGCACTCAGAATGCAGTAACACTTCCAGAGACGCACAGAAACACGTAAAGAAGGACCGTTAAATCAACTTGTGTAAACGTACACTTCTTATTTTAAAGTGTTCACTTTGGACATTGCAAACAGAACAAATGTCTTTTTGTAGATGGCTTCTCGGGCCAGAGGGACACGTGTGCAGATTTACATGCCCGTTTGATTGTACGTAGACAAATCTGTACTGCCTTCCTTACTAACCAAACAGCCAACTGACACCTGCTCTTGCTGTCTCGTTGAGCCGTGCGGTCAGGGGAGAATGTACTTTCACATGACAGATTGGTATACGGGCCTTCAACAGGAAGCCTGGCTGCAGTGTTTCACAATTCCTCCAGAAACAAGAACTGAGCGCCCACACTTTTGAGAGCTCTCTGCTTCTTTTTTTTTATTTTTTTTTTAACTGGATGCCAGCTTTGCCTGTAGTGGGTACAGAGACAGGGCAGAGGGAGGGGGCACCGGGCGACATAAGTGGACCCCTGAGACCTCCTGGAGGGATAGAGGTGTGGCAAACGTCTGTTTTTGGCACGGCTTGTGTCAGCGTGTTTAGCGTTTGCCTGTGAGGGCATTTATATGCAAATGCTAAACAACCTATCGGGGTGGCTAATTACAGGGGGGCTTTTGTGTGTGCCAGGCACTAAGAAGCCGGGATCTTTTTTAGCATGCCCAGCCTGGACTTCCCCTGCTTGTTTACTCATTGTCTTTCCTTATTACCCCCTCATTGACACTCCCCTTTTATGTGGTGGTGCTGTTTGCCTGCTTGCTGGCTCCTCCCCCTTGTAGTGCTGGAGTTAATGTAGCAGATTAAAGAGGCAGCACTCTGACCGTGTTTACTTCCTCTTTTGTCTGGTGGCCCATGCAGCTCTGCCTCGCTCTGCAGCCGTCCAGTCTGCAGCGTTCGTCTAGCCGTCACCCATTCAGAAAGGATTCCACCTCGTAGTACTTTCATTCTCGCTTACAGCCAACGCTGAGCTAATTACTTTGGGTGATAAAAATGCATTTAGGTCAGGTTCTAATGCAATGCAAATTTATGAGCGAGCAGAAGCAAATATTAACTTGTAGAATGTCTTTGGGTAGGGATAAAGGTTTACCTGCCTTAACTGCCATATTTAAAAGTTTGTGTGTGATCTCGTTGTCACAGCTTATGTTTTAAATTTACTTTATTTAGTTCCAACAGAACAATGGGAATGGATTGTACCAAGAATTTATAAGCTGTCACAGTCTCCTGCTAACGTCTTATTGTATACCTTTATGCAACATTATCATATATCATGATATGATATATCATATCATTATCAACATTGATACACTGAACTAGAGTTAATATTGAAACTATTATTGTTTGATTAAAAACAACAAGTGCATAAACTTGCTTTAGACTAAACTTAATGTTCCATATATATATATATATATATATATATATATAAATATATATATATAGA
>NC_056499.1:5300699-5329820 GCF_014905685.2 Nematolebias whitei | reverse complement strand
CTGATGCATGCTCAATAATCCACATTATGCTGTTTATATTTTCAATACTCATCTTAAAGGTCAGCTTATTTTATTTATTTATTTATTTTTGCTAGGTGAATTAGTTCGTGCAGTTCAACTAAACCCATGGTATTTAGTTTACTTAGGGAAAATATTGAGTAAAAGTACACCCTCCTGTGTGACTTGTGTATTTATAAAGATGGAAGATTTCTCCTGATTTCTGCGTGAGTATCCAGCCCGCTGTGAGTAAAAGCAGGTAACAGTTCTCTAAACAGAACCTTATCTTGTTATCAGTTGGCCCAGACTGAGGGAGGCCTGGTTCCTTGTTGATAGAGCTGCAGGTATGACACTTATTTGTTTGTGTAATTTTGCTTTTGTACCTTGCCCATCAAAACACGGCCAATAACTTGCATATTGTGCAGAAAAACCCCGCTTGGTGCACAAAAGCCTGTGCTTTACAATTTGTTAGAAACACTTCGTTCCTTTTCTCTTGTATATTTCAAAAACTGTGCTCAGTCCACAGCAGCATCAGACCAGCCGCGCTGCATTCCTGTGAAATTATTTGTCTTGTTTAAAACAGAGAGGGGAAGAGAACAAGGCTCTGGTTTCATGTTGCTTTTCTGGTTTACCACTAAAGTTTTAGCGTTGGCTCCATGTTTTGCCCTCAGTTGTGTGCCTCATGCAGGTTACAACAGACACACATGCATATATTGCACAGAATGGGGGTGAATGAGACACTGGTTGGCCAAAGAACCCAAACTGGATCAAAGGCCATGTGTGGGGAAGGGCTACCTCATAGAAAACAGCTGCCCCTCGCTGTCTCTGCCTCGCACCCTGGCCTGACAGCAGTTAGAAATATGAGGCCTCTCCAGACCTCTGTCCTGGGAAAAAGACACAGGACGGCACACATACGCTCTGAAAAGCTTTTGTTTCATCTCTCTCCCTCACTCACACAGACGTACAAAGAGGAAAGAAAGGCGTTTGTCTTTGCTCATTCACTCATTCAGCTACAAATAGAATCTTTGTTTCATACGAACACTCTCTCTGCCATCCTCACAAAACCATTCAATTATCACGCTTCATTTCTTCTTGTTGTCTGTTTGTTAAACTGTTTCATTATCTATTTTAGCTCATTTGGCTCAATTTGTCTGTCAGTCTTACCCCTTATTTGGCTTTTTTTTTTTGGCTGCTCTGCTTGTAGCAGTGTGCCTGCTGTCTCGGTGAGCAGCAGCCTGTGGTTGTCTTTCATCTTCCATACTTATTTTTCTACCTTTCTTCGTCACATTTCTGGGATTTCTCTGCCTCTTCTTTGCCTCTCTGGCATGTTCATACTCTGACAGAGTTGAGAAAGGCATTCAGCTTCCTAATCCGGGCTCCCTCCATCAGGAATGCTAATACGCATGATTGTGTGACCTGCAGAAGGCCAGCAACATCTGCAGCAGCCTATGGCGAGCCCCCGCCCTCCCACACCCATCATGCACCCACCCCCCTTCTTTTAAGCATTCATTCACTGCCATTATTTTATTGTTTCACTCTTTTTTTTTTTCCACGCCTGTGATTGGGTAGTGGAGTTTAACCCTGTGCTGCTCGGACCGGGCGAACTGCAGGCCTGCAGACAGAACCAGAGGGAAATGAGGTGGGGGGCTTTTAACAGCATTTTCCCAGGGCAAGCCCCCCCTGCTAGCCCATCTGGACTTCTATATACAACCCTACCCCTCACACTGTCTACTTCTGCGTTTCACTAACACTCAGTACCTGCATGTTTCTGTGCTTTCTTTAAATTAGTGCAGTTTGAGGATTCATTCATAACTGCAGAGCTTTTCATTTAAGGTTGAGGTCGGATATGAAGGGGCTATGCTGTTAGCCTTAAAAAAAATATATTTTATTACATTTTCCATTAATCTTTTTTGCCAGATATCACAATTAGATAACTATTTTTTAGCTTAAATTGTGTGTTTGAAGCAAGAGTTTGAAGCAAGAAGCAAGAGTCGCCAGTAAATCACAACTGCCAAAGTAAATGTGTGTCATGCTGGAATCCTGCAGATTGAATGGACTTGTTTTATGCTAGCTGACATGTTCGCTGTACTCCATATTATAAACGAGCACAAACGAGACTTTTGTGTGCTTCAATGCATTAAGCTAAAAATGTAAGAAACTTTAGAGCCATCGCGTTTTAATCGTGCTGGAATTCAGTTAACAATGTGCATGTTGTACATCATAAACGCACAGTTGTTGGAGCTTTTAGACACAAAGACAAAAATGTTACCCCTCGTTTTTCTGGTGCTTTTAAAAGAAGTGAACTGAATCAATAAATAACCATGTTTCAACTTTATTAAAATTATTTTTAAAAATCTGAATAAGATTTTGAGGGAGATGAGCAGGCAGTCATTTAGCTTCGCATGTCGGCAGAGCAGCAGTAGTTTTAAACATAAATTCAGACAGCTTGGCTTTCATGCATAATGGCTTCAAGGAACTGATCCCGTCGTCTTGTGGGGTGGGAGCTGTGGGAGTTGTCAGGGCTGTGGTTGGGAAACATGGTTTGTCTAACATTAGCAACACATTATTAGCTTACATGCTGCTAATGTTTGCTATTATTGTCAAACCCAAGAGTGAGAGCGTTTGAGCAAAGTTGAGGACGAACAGCTGCAGCCTGGACAGCCATTAAGTTAGAAGCAGGATACAGTTTGCATATTTATATTTACATGCACACCAAACGAGGCAATGGATCAGATTTTCTGTAGTTTGAAGGTTTTTTTTTTTTTTTTTTTTAAGGCAAACATCTAACTTTGTTCAACATAAATGTATTTTTAGAAATGTAGTCATTGCCAGAGGAAGTTAAAATAAACAGACCCACAGCTGCGCTGAATGCCCGGTGAACGTCCAGCAGACAAAACACAATTCTAACATCTAAAGTACCATCTTATTGGGTTTCTTTGACATATCCGACACAGTGATACGCAACCAAACAGTAAAAGAAATGCAACAACACAAACTATCTGTTTTGTATCATGCTGCAATGTCTTTGTGAAAACGCACTAACATACACTTTTGTGACGTTTTATTTTTTTAAAATAGGTAGTAATAAAACTTGACAGCATCCCAGGCCTCACAAAATTATCGTTGCTCTAAAATCATCATCCAATCTGTTTCCTACACACACTTTTTAAGGAAACTGTGCATTGTAGTTCCTTTGTACGCCACCGTTATACTATATAAATGTTTGATTGAAATAATTGTAGATTGCAGCTCCCTCGTTCCTTTCTTTAAAGACATGTTTCAGGGTTTCCCGGTGGTTTAAAAGGATTGGGCTCCATAGAGCCAAATTGGATCTGGGTATGTAAATACTCCTTTGATGTTTAATGAGAAACAAAGTTAGCTAATTATAGCAGCTCTGAGAAACATGAGGAGGACAGTGGGAAATGTTTCCATCACTCCCTAGCTCTATAGATTACTGCCTAATTGCCTCAATCGAATCAGGCGGAGACATTAGCCAGAGAGGCAACGAGTGAGAGAGAAACATGGGGATGGGGCTGATTACACATATCCGTCGGTGGCTCTTTAGATAATCCAACAGAGGACCAACAAGTCGGGTTCTCTGACTTCGTACGAGACTGTCTGTCTTCCATAGACTGCACGTCTCTCGTAGCGTGTGCCCCCTCCCCCACAGAATGAAGGTGAGGATAGCAGGGTGCTGTTTTCTCTCCTGCCACGCCAGCCAGCTGCAGAGGTGATTCATACTCTCATGCGGAAGTTTTTCCAACTATAATTACATGTAATTCTGACACATGTTTATGCCTGATTTTACCAGACAGCTTCTCCACTAATGACAAAGTGGTGCGTAACATCCGCCCAAACGTTTCCTACAACAATATTTTTCTGCGTTATTATGGTATGTTGTGATTTTTAAGTACAAGCCGGAAAACTGTGCTGGTTTGGCTGGACTGTTGACAAGCTGAACAAATGCTGTTATTTTCACGTTTTGTAAAAATATTACAGGTGTACAAGAATTAAACAAACGGCAAAAGTAATGTTTTGTTGCTGGACAGCCCAGTTTGTCTCATTTTGGGTTTAATTATATCTACATATGGACAGTGATAAAGGAGAAAGCTATGTTCACTTTTTCTGATTTTATTTTTTTATTATCAGTTTTTGTATTTCTACTAAGAGGGCACAGTGACTCAGTTGGTAGAGCTGTTGCTTCTCAGCGAGAAGGTTGCCGGTTCAAATCCTGGCCGTGGACCTTTCTGGATGGAGTTTGCATGTTCTCTCCGTGCATGCGTGGGTTTTCTCCTGGTGCTCCGGTTTCCTCCCACAGACCAAAAACATGCATGTTAGGTGACTCTAAGGGTGCATTCACACCAGCCCTGTTTAGTACGTTTTAATCGAACTCTAGTCCGTTTGCCTAGAAAGTCCGGGTTGTTTGGGGGGGTGCGAATGCGCAATCGAACTGTGATGCGGACCAAAAAAAGCAAACTGTGGTCCGCCTAACTACTTAGGTCTCGGTTCTGCTGAAGTGAACTCTGGCGCAGTTTGAATGCATTGTGAATGTAAGCGGACCGGAGACCGCTCCAAAAGCAGGAAGTGGACTACAGCACAGGGCATTCTGGGTAAATACAACCAAAACAAACGCGCCTTTCTCTTACCTCATACGAAGCCGTCAGCCGTGTTGTGTGAAAATCAACATTCTCCATGGTCTTCTGCCTCATCTTCTGCTCATGCTGAGTCCATTGTTGAAAAGTGTTTGTTTGGCACACGAGCCACACACAAAACAGAAATCCTGAAACCGCTAAAATTTGATGCCACTCCATTTTTGTTTTTATTTCCAGAAGAAGAAGAAGAAGGGTCTTCTTCAGAGGTTTTCATGTCGTTTCCTTCAGTAGTTCTTGGTGCAGCGCCACCACAGGCGAGGAGGGGAACAGGTTGACTCGACTGACTCCGTGCAGTGAGAATAAGAACCACACCAGCTGAACGTGTAAACAAACGTTCCCAGTTTTTGTCCCCAATCGAACCAAGTCTACCGGACTATCAGGTGTGAAAACGACCTACATAAATTGACCCTAGGTGTGAGTGAGAGTGAATGTTTGTTTGTCTTATTTGTCTCTGTGTCCCTATGATGGACTGGAGACCTGTCCAGGTGTCCCCGCCTCTCACACATTGATGGCTGGATATGGGCACCAGTGACCCCTGCGACCCGAAAAGGAAGAAGCGGGTAAAAGATAATGGATGGATGGGATGAAAAAGTTTTTTTTTTTTTTGTCTGTTAATGTGCATCCTGTCTATACTTTGGAGGCAATGTGTCAGGAATAAAAAGTTCCTGTAGATCTGTTTCGTCTTCAGAGCGCAGTGATATTGAGGTCAGCTGTCCAAAATGATCTCATGTTAAGGAATTGTCGAGTCAGCAGGGTCACAACACAACCGCCATGACGGCACTCTCTCCACAGCGTTACCGCTGCCCTCCTTTCCCTTCTTCCCTGCTCTTTGCTTCCTCTTCATGAGAAAAGCAGACGGGGCAGAGATACACTGAAACGTATCGATGTCCTTTAACTCTCAGAATGAATGTTCTTTCCTTTGTCTTTCTATGAAATCACACCTCAGCAACTCTGATCACTCAGAGTTGGATGTTAATTATTATTTTAAACAACACCCTAAACAGTTTTAGATAATTTAAAAAAAAGGTTTGTTTTACTGTTCTGTCTGGCTGAAAATTGTACTTTTTGATTTTCAAAGAAGTATTATTTGAACCAGAATACAGGAAATGTATGTTGTCATTCTCTTTGGGGATCCTAGACCCCAATAAATTCCCTTTTTATGGTTCAGTTGAGAAAGTGGACACTGTAAACAGATAACGGCACTCATGCAGAAAGGGCCGGAAATGGGAGGGCACCTCCCTAGTCCAGATATTTAGCTTGGTGAGTCGGGGTGCAATTCTTTAGGAAAGTCGTGTGGGAATCAGTGAGCTGGACATTTTCACATTCCACTTCTTCTTGCCATTGGGCAATAAGGGCATCGGGCCAGCGCTCTGAGTGTAATTGCGTGGTGCTCGGGTCCTGTACACCAGCCTGTAAATACTGTAGTGGGTTTCTGTGAGTTAGTTATACATATTTGGATTCTTTACTAAAGTCAGCCATGTTTGTTTCTGCTTTTTTAAATGCTTTTACTTTTGCAACACTTTTTATTCCCTACTTGTTTATTTTTTCTCTCTCTCTTTTATATACTGATACACACACACACACACCATCTCCCCCCCTTCGCACACACACGCACACACACATGTTCCCATAATTCATGGCTGCCGGGGCCTTGATCAATTGATAGCAGGGAATCCTTTGGTAAATAGAGTTTTAGACACATTGCCAATAGACCTGGGCTATTGATTGGTGTGTAAATTAAAAACTTAATCAGGTCTCTGAGATAAGATTTATCTCCGCTCCAAGCAAATTACAGGGCTGACTTGGAGACTTAAAGGCAGGCCGGTTGGCAGATGTGCACTGCCCCTTCATGGGTAGTTTGGTCTTGGTTTTCTGTTTGCCTTTTTTTGGCTGCTGGTACCACCCCTCAAGTTTTGGGTTGACAACCTTTAACTTTATTAAAATGCACATGCACCATGAAAACTTTTCATTCATACAGCGCATGGAAGAATTTCTTGTAGTTTGACTGAGCTTGACTAAATTGTTGTTGAAGCATTGACTTGTATTTCTTTATATTGTATTAGTGTTTTGAGATTTTTTTTTTCCCACTCAGCTAAGCCAAGAAACATTTTTTTATGAGTCATCACACACCACTTCCTTTAGTTCTTCACTAATATTTTAATCTCGCTGAGGTCATTTTAGACTCAAGTAAATTCTTGCAGTGCTCTCTGTGCGTTAAAACAATCCGTAGGATTGCACATTGATCATTTTATAGATTTCCACAGTAATTGCTAAGGGAAATTTTCTCTGTCTCTTGTCTTGTTCATTATTAATATTGGGAAATTTGTAGTCATTCAAAATGTCCTGGGGTGTAATTTCATATTAAAACAGTTAGAGCACTCTTAATTTATGCCAGCTGATACAGAACAGCATGATCACCTAGAACACGACTTCTCTTAGGTTTCACAGATAAGAAGACATCATAGGACGGTTGCCTTTGCAGGTATCTATATGGATCTTTGAGCATGTAATTAAAACATTTTTTCTATACTATTAGGGCCAGCTCTGCTTAAGGATTATAGCATTTCCTATTATCTCTGGCTATTGTCCTCATATACAGAAGCTGTAGCAATGACTTTGACCCAGAGACACAGAGGCAGATAGTGAGAGAGGAAGATGGAGAGCAGATAGTTGAGGAGGTCGCAAGTCTATCTGTAAATACACATAATTATAATAAAATGTGCAAATCCCCTTGAGGTGTATCATATTGAAGGTGACTACGAGAATATTAGTTTGGGTTTGTGAAGTTCTGAGACTGATACAACCTGACCCATTCAGTGGCTGTGTAATAGTGGCCAACCTCTCGCTTTGTCTAGTTGTGGGGGAAGCTGAGAACATCAGTAATAGGCTTTTTGCCTGATAAGCCCGGAAAATACTCGTTTAGTTAGTAAAAGTGCAGAGGGATCTTGGCCTGATAAACCCACTGTTTCCTTCTGTAATACCCAACAGCTAAAATCAATAGTTGGGATAATTCTCTTGCTATTCGCCCAGTCTTCTTTATCTGCAGCCGTCTACTTATATACATGGGTGTTTTTGTTAGCTAGAGAGCACTTTGGCGTGTATTAATTATATACTTTAGTTAAAGCTCAACATAAATGAGTTTTAGTTACACTGTAAAATTATATTATACTGATATTTATATTGGCCTCTAGGTTTAAATCAATTAGAAACAAATAATTTACATAATATAACAATTTACAAAACAACAACAACAGCAAAAAACAAACAAACTGTACCTTACCCAGTAAGCAAGCCTCACCTCTGGTATATATTTTGCCATTTTATTTATGTAAGGGTTGACAAGATATGGAAGAAGCTCCCACCAATCAACTCAGGTGTTGTCTCAAAGTAAGTGCATGTATAAATCTGGTGGGAGGAAGTAGCTGTCAGCACTAATTCAACTCTGCAAAGAGCCTCGTGCTCTGTCAACACACATGCTCTATGTTCTGACAGAGGTGCTTGATGAGACTTAAACAATACAGCACAGGTAGTGCCTCTGACAAAGCCAAAGGATTGAAAGGCTCCAACTGGAAGCAAGAGAGGATTGTTAAGGTTTAGAATGGGAGTTGCAAGGGGTTGAAGGCCCTAATGAGGGATGACATGCAAGTTTATGCAATGAATAGTTCTCTGAGTTTGAGTTTCAAGTTTTCCTCTCCTTTCCATGTACTTATTAGCATGTGAAGTTGGGCTAATATATCTGATCAGAATATTAAACTACACAAATGCTACACTCTACTATCCCACTTTAGCCAGTCCTTTTACTAGCAGGCTTTTGAAGAGTTAGTTTCTCTATAATCTATCTGGCCATCACAGCGCAGCTGTAAAATATGGCTTCAGGTGTTAGTAGCTGGGGTGGTTAGCCTGCGACACTGTTACCTAAAGTGCAGTGTATTAAAAAGCAGTCAGGGCTCTGGATCACAGTATATCACAAGGGAGAGGCAGCGATAAGGTGTGCCTACACGCCAACAGATCAATGAAGGTTACTGACATCATATCACAAAGTGAAAGCGAATGCTGCACCCCTGGCTATTTATCAGTAGTGGGTCGAACATGCAAGGGGTGAAGGGGAAGGAGAGGACGAGATATTTCCTCCCCAACGTTTGAGGCTGCATTGCTGACTCTGTCTGCTTCCCAGATATTAACTTTTTTTCCTGAACAGTGGTAGTTCTAGCATGTATGAGTCTCTTGTGACAAAATACATATTTAAATGTTTTGGATTTATAACAACTATCAGATCTTTCAGATTAATTGTCTTTTAGTTGTCTGTACTTTATGTTCTGTCTGGAACAGGTCTCTGTTGTAAATGAGTCCTTGTGGCTCAATGAGTCTAACCTGGATAAATAAAGGTTGAATGATGCCAAGATGGCCGTGCTCGGCTCAGCGGCAGCGTTACAAACTCCCGGTGAACTTGTTCTTTTTATGTTCCTGTTGCTTTTTTTGGGGGGGTGGGGTGGTGGTGGGGGGGGGTGTGTGCACCTACAATGTGCATCTACGCTATGGGTATGACCGCGACACACTTGTGGAGTTTTGAGTGTCGCTGCCTTGCCATCCTGCCATCGTGGTTTAGTCCTTCCAGCCTCGGGCTCAGGCCTGTCATGGCAGCTATCTCCATGATCCTCCATCTGCCTGCACAGACCAAACTCTACAGATCCGTTCGGTTCCACGGGAAAAGCTTGGATGTTCTCCGTCTGCCGGACCTGGTTCTGCTGGGCAGTCTGTGAGAGCACCTGCTGCGGTCAATATCGTCATCAAGCTGCTGACGGGACCTGCTAACTAGACCTGCTAACGCTGCTAACAAGATCCTCTGTCTGCCTGCACAGACCGAACTCTATGAACCTGTTCGGTTCCGCAGGGAAACCTTGGAGGTTCTCTGTCTGCCAGACCCAGTTCTGGAGGGCAGTCTGGGAGGCAGCTGCTGCGATCCTTATTATCATCATGCTGCTGACAGGACCTGCTAACAAGACCTGCTAACGCTGCTAACAAGACCATGCCACTAACCGAACCACACTGTTAACAGTACTATGGTGCAAACGGGACCATGTTTCTAAGAGAAACCTCACTGCTAACTGTATCATGTTGCTGTCTGGACCATGCTGCTAAGAGAACCTCACTGTCATCAGAACCACTCTGCCAATAGGACCATGCTATTGTAGATGTATTTCCTTTTCACTTTTGGCTTCACATTTCTGTATTTTTGTTGCATGCTTTGAATAAATCCCAGTTTATGTCACTTTTGTGGTTGGCTCTGAGCCCGACTCCGCTCGCATTAAGCCTGTAAATAATAGCCAAATTGAACCTATGAGAATTGTGCTGTTGCTGTTCGGTGTATTGCTTTGCATTATTTGTGACTGGCAAATATCTTAGATCTTTTAGCGTACCGTTGGGCGTTCGTTTAACGTGTATCTTAGTTTATATCTTAGATCCTTATTTACTGTTTCTTTTTACACTTTATATTTTTGCTATTGTTGGATGTAACTGGGACCCTGTTTATACAATTTCGTTCCACCTCATGTACCACATGCGATGCAAATGACAATAAAGAACCTTGAATCCTTGAACAAATTCAGTGCAAATTTGAGTCCATTACATGTTTTTATTTTATTTTATTTTATTTTATGTATATATATTTGCCATTTAGTTTGTAATTTTTTATTATTCAAATTAAGACTCCTCCGGCTTGGTAGTTTTTGCTGTTCATAACATAAAATCATAGTATCAAAAATGTGTCAAAAAAGTGGATGGAATTAAGCTATATACTTTTTTTACCTCCCTATTATTGGTCCATTACATTTAGTGTCTTAAATCTCGAATTCTCCTCACATATGTCTAGTAGATGTACATTATTGAGCTGTGTGTATGCACAAATGTACCTTTACAAGTCCATGGCTAAGATATCGTACTTACAGGTACTGTATGAGTTCCATTTATCAGCTGCCTGGGGCACAATGTGGAGGATTTCCCCCGATGGGTTAGTGTGTAACTGCTCTGTCAATACATGCTTGTCAAGTCTGGGAGAGTGTGGAGGAAAAAAGGCCCCTTACTCCAACTCGCTGAAGCCACTTATTGAACAGCCAATAGCTATTTACCTCTTGATGGTGGCAGGCAGAAAGGGGACCCAGCGAGGCAAGAGAAACTCTGTGGCCCATTCCCTACTAGCAGGATTTCATTGCTGCTAGTCTTCTCGGAACCATGGCCATCCTGAGTGAGGAAGCAGAACCAGTGGCTCAGACAGGAGAGACAGGGAGGTCTGTGTTTATATGGAGCAGGTTGTTCTCTCCTGGCTCCTGGTCTTTGCAGGTTCTGGCTGTGTGTTCAGCCTGCTTCTGTAAAGCCCTGCTTCCTCTCTGGAATCTGGGTGTTGACAGAGAGCATCTGGGTCCTGGGAGAGCTTCCAGCCTGCTGATTCCTCACATGTACACATAAAATGGGAGGGGCAGATGAGGGAGTAAGAAAGATAGGGCACAGGTTTTGGGTGATACTTTGTAATAATCTGATTTTGCTGTGTGCGTTGACCCACATATGCACTCATTTCTCTGTCTGCTCTCACTTCACAGCAAGTATGAATGGCTGTTTCTTTTATACCCTTGTGCTTTAATTCAAGTCAGAAAAGAATGTTGTCAAGGAGGTGTTCTTTCCTCTGTTCATTTTGTTTTCTTAGACCTGCTTGCTCTAGTGAAATTTCACCCTTTTTGTGGGCTGTGGAGATCCCTGTCAGTGTGTTTTGAGTTGTTGGCCGCCTGTCTGGACTTGTCCTGTACAACAGAGTCAGAGGAAGAAGTTAAAACACACAGAAGAATTTAAAAGTGGAATGAAAGAAGTTATTCTTATAAGCTAATATATGCCAGACACGTATAAAGTTTACAAAAAATATCAAGTATAAAGTCTACAAGTCTTATCAGAGCAGTTCCTCCTCACTGCTAACATTTAAATGTTTTCCATGAGTGTAAAATTGAAATTATATGTCCGTTTTACACAATGTAAGTCATACAAGAGAAGAACCGTGAGATGACCTGCTGTTAAAGAACAGCTGTACAAGCAGTGGGAGAGGGGGAAAAGAACAAGAAAAACACATTATATCAACATTTAACAACAGTTGCTCTGTAATCTGGTATTACTTCTACAAGCAAAGGAGGGTCCTGTGTCAGGCCAAAATGAACTTGGATACTGTTGTGGCAGGAGGAAGCAAAGTGTTTTCAAGGGGTTAGACCAAGATGTGAAGGTCTACAGATTCATCTTAATCCAGGGAGCTTGTACTTAATCACTTTTGATGTGCATGTGAACACGACCTGCCTCAACATTCCAGCCCTGACCACACCAAGTTCAGAAGACCAGGGCTGAACTGAGGGGAGATGATGAGGGGAGCGGGGTGATAGCGGTGGTGTTTTTTCCTCTAATTGGCTGTCAGACTTGTCTATAGTGCCTGGGGCAGAAGGAAAATCCTGTCATCAACCCACAGTGTCTTCCAAGTTCTCCTTTTTCAAACTCTTAAAACATGTTCTACACAAATTGAGTCTGTGTACATGCCTGATTGTGCACTTGCTACAGTGTGTAAACTGGCAGGTTTATTATGGGAAATTCCATTGAAAGAGAGCAGTTGAACAGAGAAGGGTCTATCTCAGGTTCGTTGTGGGCGGCATCCTCTGCATTCTTTTTTGTGAGTAACTTCTGTCCATGATGACCCCCGTGCACGTCTCTCGTCTAGTTCATGTTTTAGCACTGGCTGATGGATATCTGCAAGGAGTATTAGACTTGTCATCTGTCTTGTGTTCACTGAACATATTGCAGAGGTTTGAGCTGTCTCGGAAGTGTTGTCGAGCCAGTTTTGGGCGAATGGGAAAAATTTGGCCGAGGGCTTTGCAAGCAGGCAGTCATCCAGAGTGACACACCACAAAGATGCAATGGGAAAGACGAGGGTAATAGGAGTAACGAGATTATTAAATGAGAAGACATGACTTGGCATCTGCTTGTGTAGTGTGCACAAACATGTTCACACACAAACATACACATGTAGATATGAGAGAAAAAGCTGGTAATGTATTGCCAAAGCACTGTGGTAAAGTGCAAGCTATGTGCATGCATGCCTCTTCCTGTTTTGTCCCTGAGCGTGTGTGTTTGTGTGTGTGTGCCTGTGCTTGTGAGTATGTGTGTTTTATGTGCTGCAGAGCGGTTCAGGTGCGGTTAATGTTGGCACCAGATCTTCACGCCGGCGGCAATAAACAACAGAGCAGGCAGGAGGCCAGATGCAACTCCACAAACTTTTAACCTCTCCCTCAGCTAATCCCTCGCCACACTAGTAACTCTTTCTTTTTTTAACTCCTTCTCTCACCTCTCACTTGTGCTCTGTTCTTTATTTTCTCCTCCCACTGCCTTCTCTTCTTCCTTTCTTTCTCTCCCTCTACTCCAGTCCCTCTCTCCTTTTAAGTGAAGTCAGTGCGCTGACCTCTAAATAAAGGCTGGAACACTACAGCTGTTCTCGACTTCAAACAGCCAGTGGCTCGGACTGGAGCCTGTGCGGGTGTTGGGGATAGAAATAATGTGCCTATTAAAACTAACTCACAGCCGTCTTTATTCTTAAGGCTCCCTGGGTCTGCGATAACCACACCAAACCAGACTTGACACTCACTTCAGCTTAGCCAAAACAAATTCTCTGCTAAACACGTCTTGCTTCAGGATAAAGAATGTTGAGATAAGACAGACGCACTGTTCGTTTTGAGTCCCCACTACCTGTGTGCTTTTCACACTTTGATATGATCTGCCCACAGTTAACAGCATTAACAAAGGGTCACTGGTACTTTGTGCCGGTTACATCATTTGACTGGACATCCCCTAATCTAACTTTCATGCAAAACCACTGAAGCCCCTATGGTACACTATTGGTTAGATCTTTGCTCAACAATGTGCTTCCATTGTAAGGTTTCCTGGCAAGCACAGCAAATACACTATAATGGTAAAAGCACAGAAGTTCAGCAGAGCACAAAAACATTGTTTTTCAATGTCTTTTTTTATAGTTGGTATGTTGGTGGAAAGATTTGCAGGAACCACATGGGCCGGCAGATCCTAAGTCTGGCTCACAGTGAATCATCCACATCAAGACTGTATCAGTAAAACTTGTAAAAATAGTTTTTCCATACACTCACAAAATGTCTTTATGAGACAAAAACTTAGCCATAATTCAGATGGAAATTAATTAATGTAGCCATTCCATTTTTGCTATCTCTGGCTAATGAACGACTTTTGATTTAATTATTTTTATCAACAAAGATTGTGGGCAGCAAAGTGGCTTAGTTGGTACAGCTGTTGCCTCTCAGGGAGAAGGTCACCGGTTCAAATCCTGGCCCAAGACCTTCCTGGGTGGAGTTTGTATGTTCTCTCTGTGCTGCATGGGTTTTTTCCAGGTACTCCAGTTTCCTCCCATAGACCAAGAACACGCATCTTGGGCTGATTATTAACTTTACATTGTCCCTAGGTGAGAGTGAGAGAGTGAATGGGTGTTTGTCTCTACTTGTCCCTGTGATGGACTGGAGACCTGTCCAGGTGTCCCTGTGATGGACTGGAGACCTGTCTAGGTGTCCCTGTGATGGACTGGAGACTTGTCCAAGGTGTACTCCACCTGTGACTGCTGGATATTGTGAACCAGTGACCCCCGTGACCCAAAAACGAAGAAGCGGGTAAAAGATGATGGATGTCTGGATGGATGGATGGATGGATGGATGAATAACGATTGTTTTCATAATTTGACTTGAACTCAACATAACCTGAGAAAGTTCATATTTTTTGTATTTTATTTACTTTTCTGACTTCTTTGGGACTCTTCAGTTCTCTAAGTTGCTCCCACCTCGCTGTCTGCACTCTTTTATGTTGAAATGTGCTTACCAAAGCCTTGAATTTACATACAGCATGAACAGCGTATAAATATGCAACTAAACAGCATGGGACAGTTCAGTTAATTTGTGTGATGTACTTGTGCACAGAAGACTTTGCTTCAAGTTTAATTCAGTAATGAATTGAGCATTCTTCTGAAGTAAACACTAATCCTATAAAAACTGGACAGTTCCTAATTTAGTTATGCAATAATGTTTGCTGTAAACCACGCATGGTAATTTTCAGTCTAAAGTAGACATAAGGTAGCTATTATGACATTTGTATTCAACTCTTGCTGCATATTTTTTTACTATTCACCTCGAATGGTAGCATGTTGTGTTTATGAGCATTGGTTTCTGTAAGTCCTCCTTTTGGTGTGTGATAGTTTTGTGCTTACTTGTGCTTGTGTTTGTCTTTTGAGAAAAATAATTACATGCTGCCATGGTTGTCATTAAGTTGCTTGCTGCCCAGTCTTCTTCTGACTGCATGATGGGTAATTACATGTCTGATGTTACTAAGTTGGCAACTTTTCCAGACTTGTGGACAAATTCTCTTGAGCAGAGTTGTACTGGATTCCAGTGCCCCTCGATGTGTGACGTGCTCTGCAAGTTTTATCTCTTTGCTTTTTTGTGAGTTATTGTCATTTTAGAAATGTGCTTTAAAAAAACTTATTTTTGGACAGGGTGGCAAGGTGGCTCAGTTGGTAGAGCTGTTGTCTCTCAGCAAGAAGGTCGCTGGATCAAATCCCAGCCAGGGACTTTTCTGGGTGGAGTTTGCATGTTCTCTCCGTGCTATGTGGGTTTTCTCCAGGTACTCCGGTTTCCTCCCACTGACCAAAAACATGCATTGGTAACTCTAAATTGTCCCTGGGTGAGAGAGAGTGAATGGTTGTTTGTCTCGTTTGTCTCTGTGTGTCCCTGTGATGGACTGGAGACCTGTCCAAGGTGTCCCCCACTTCTCGCACAGTGACCGCTGGATATGGGCACCAGTGACCCCCGCAATCCAAAAAGGAAGAAGCGGATAAAGATAATGGATGGATGGATGGATGGATGGATGGTTGACCCTACAACCATCACTGCTCCCAGCAAACTCAATAAGTATTAATGTTGATCTCTGCTAAACACACACACACTGCCTATATATATATATATATATATATATATATATATGCAAATGGTCTGCCATTCTCAATGTTCCAATACATATTGAACATTACTGTATTATTGATATTGTTTATCTTATTTCTTTATATATTTTTTTAACATTTTAGGAACTTTTTGTGTGAATCTTTTTATCTTTTGCTGCTGTTACACTTGAATTTTCCATCCATGGTACAGTAAAGGCTGATTCTATTCTATTCTATTCTATTCTATTCTATTCTATTCTATTTGGACAGTTGTTTTAATCATGTACAAAAATAGCTTTCCTACTTAAAGCCATGTTGAAACATTTGATGTCAAATGGCATTTAATTCAAAGTACTTCTGCTTAAAATTAAACAAATTGTTTTGTAACGGTGACAAAATTGCTACATAAAATGTTTTTGTTTTGTGGAATACAATACAAAGTTTCAGAGTTTTTAGTATAATTGTATTTTTTATTTTTCAAACTTTTACATAGTTAAGCGTAACTTAGACTTTTATAAGTAGAAATTAATACAAACAATAATATTCATATTTAGAAATCAGTTTAGTTGTTTTAACATACATACAAAGCATTCCATCCTGAAGCAGGTGAGTGAGCAAATATAGGAACGGGTATAACATTCCATGTGGAACACCTGAGAGGTTAGGCAGATGGTGACTGCAAGCTAAGAGAATGCAGAGTCCAAATCTCTGTTGACAAGTTATGCCTCCTGCTCTGCTCCTCCTGGGGAATGTGTGACTTAATGGGCCACAAAACTGCCTGGAGACCGCAGCTCTGTTATCAGTGATATTAGATGACCTTGCAAAAAACAGGAATGCTTGCAAAGAATAAGATCCTGGCAGGAAACAAAAGTCTTAAAGGCTTTTTTTTTTTTTGTGGACACACAGAATGGTAGGTAATGTTATCTTGTTCACAGTTACAAGAATCCTACTTGCAGAGTCTATGGGTTTCAAGTTTCTAATATGTATATAAAGTTTCACTGCACAATGGATCTTTTGTCTCAAGCAAACTGAACACTCCCCCCTTCTTTTCCTCTCTTCTCTTGTAAAAAAAATGCATTCATGACTTGTGGAGCTTTGAGGACTCAGGTTTCTGCTATCTTTGTGTGCCATGTCGTCACTCGCCCCCGCAAGCTGAAATGTGCATCTTGCACAGACAGGCGCACTGCCAGGGCTGCTTCCAGCCATGGATTAGGGAGAATCCAGGAAACAACGAACTCCTGACAAAACAGCAGCGTGACAGGTAACTGAAGTTACACTGTGGAGAGACCAGGCAGACGATAATTACAGAGCTTTTTGTTTTCTGGGCACTCTTCGCTGGCTACTTAAGTGCCTGATCTGAAATCTGTGCCTTGTAATTACAGTAGTGGGCCCCATTAGGGCAGAGGTCTTGGTGGGGATTATTCTCCTTCTCTTCTTTCCACTGTACTCTCTCCCTCTCTTTCTTTCTCTGTGTGTGTGTGTGTGTGTGAGAGAGAGAGAGGGCGAGAAAGACCTTCCCACCTCATAATGCGTCATGTGCAAACCACAGCGGCCATCAGGGCAGGAGGAGGAGCAGGAATTAGCCTTCCCCTTGTCTGACTGCCCTGTGTGTGCACCAACATTCACACTTATTGCCTGATCCTAAGGGCAGTATGATTTTATTATGACCTGTACTTAGCATGTCTACTTTTAACCCTCTCTCCTCTTTCCTGCTTTCTCCCCCTCCATAGCATCTTCCCTCCCGATGCTGACTCTGAAAGATTTGTGTTGATTATGACAGGGTTGTTGCAGTGATGAGTGTGTGGCGTGGTGTGTGTCATGTCAAGTTGACAACACCTTTTGGCATTGTGCCTGCTGTGATGGATTGTGGCTCTTGGTGAAGCCAGCTTAAACACCTTCCAAACTGTGTCACCAGGTTAATGGAAGAAGGCCAAGAGATTTGCTAATGAAGGCAAACAGATATACCTTGTCTCTAACTTGGCATGTGACTGTATGACGAAATACGGAAAGGTAAAATAAAATAAAATAAAACAAGCAAGGATTAGAGAAGTAGGCTTGGCTTAAAGTGAGTTCCCAAATCCAACAAAAAGGTCATCAAATACTTCAAACCTCTTGGCACAAAGATACGAATCCAACTGTCAGCGTTGGATAGATCCTGTCTCTTTAAGCTGCAAGCCCTTCTAATAGTTTCTAAGCACTGGCTTTAGTGCATGTTAAACCAGGATTACCTAATCAATTATGTTCAAGACAAACAAGGATTACTTAAAACGGTACATTTTTCACATTGAGAAGATAAAAATAGGGTAAATGGAAGATGCAACATTGCTGTTGATGCAGAACACTCACTGTGGGGTCAAAGGGGCCCCACTGGCACCACATGAAGAGAACATATCCTAAATTTTAGGTGATACGCTTAGTGTTGGAGAAGATCTCCTCACTTTTGGTACGATGATCCTCTTTTCTCTGGTAGATGTTCTGTTTTCATTAAATGGGCGGCTGTGGCTGAGTGGTTAGAGCAGTCGTCCTCCAGTGCAAGAGTTGGGGCTTCGAATCCACCAGCAGTCACATGCTGAAGTGTCCCTGGGCAAGACACTGAACCCCTCATTGCCATCGACGTGTGTCCCATCAGTGTATGGATACGATAAAGCTCTGATTAGTCTCTTTAGTATGATTTGTTCAATTAGCTTTGTATAGATCTAGTAGAGTGCTGTATGAATGGGTAAATGAGGGCACAGATTGTGTTGTAAAGCACTTTGAGTGTTTTGATCAGATAGAAAGGTGCTATATATAGTAAGTGCAGTTCATTTACCATTTAAATGTTCAGTCTAGCCATGACATTTTTTTTAATCCAGTAGTTATTTATTTGTACAAGTTGTTTTTTTTTTTTATCATGCCGAGGTATGTGGCTAATGTGAACAACAAAAGTTACCAAGGGTGTGGAGGATTCAGAGAGCTGATCAACCCACAAACTTGCATATTTGCCCTTTCTCTGAACTCATTTTTTGTTTACTTTTTAATCACAATCAGCAGCTGTAGCCTCCTTCACAATACACTGCAAGTAAGGACTTATAGTTGCCAAACCAGATCTCCGATCTCATGTTTGTCTTTGTTTATAGTTTTTTGTCTCTGGCTCAAACACCACACACCCTTTAGATACAAAAATACAAAACCTACAAGCTTGAACATTATTCTTTTAGTTTCCAAAGATAATTGTACAAATTGATTCTCGTCTGACATCTGAGTCACAGCCATTGTCCTTGAGTTTTGAGACAGCAATAGGTATGCGGTATGGACTTTTAGGCCATCGTAACCTCTGATCGTGTGTGTTCCTCTTTAATGTTCAGTTCAGGAACAAAACATAGCAGGATCTTACACATCTCGATCTGTTTGACATCTATACGCTTCTTTCTTTTGTGCTGTCACACAAACACCAAGTTTTTCATTGAGTTTTTCCTGCGTTGTCATGCAGTCAGTGCTGAGCCACTGGTGACTAACAGCCTCCTTGTAAAAGGTCAGCAGGTTCCTTGGAAAGAGTCAGCTGTCTTTTTGAAAAGCAACTGTTCCCACAGTATTCATTGCATCTGTCAGCTACTGATTTCTAATGAGAAAATGTTTTATATGTTGAGGAAAAGATTTGGCTGGGCTGTGCTTATAGCAAGAGAAGCTGTCTGATTGTAGTGACTGAGACAACCAAAAAAACTCAAGTGCATTGTTAACGTGTGCAGCTAAGTGGTTGGATTTAGTCATATAAAGAAAGAGAATCAATAATTTAAAATAACAGGCATAGATAGATAAACTCACTGTCCAACAGTAACAATTCTGCTGCATTTTGAAATGAATCTTACATAATTAAGAAGCAATGAGAGTTCACAGACAACATTCATTAATTAGCTGGTGCTGGCTGCTGTAACCAGATCTACTGCTTTAATGACAGCAGCCCCTGTTAAAAGCATCATTGTTCTTAAGATAATTGTCCTTTTAGTTAACGTGACCCAGGAAGGCTCTCCTTGTTAAAGGAGCTGCCTGGGACCAAGGACAGCCGGAGGCAGGGAGGGTACCAGGACTAATACTGGCCCAGTGCCCATTGTGACAAGCCCACTTGTGCCCTACACTGAAATCCCTTTGGCATGCAGTGGAATTAGCAGTCCCCAGGGTGTGGTACCAGGGGGTTGGTCATTAATTATATACCCTGAATCTTAACGAATGAGTTGCAATCAATAAAATAAAAGAGATGTATGCAAATTGGATGCTGATTATACCGCCTAACAATATGTTATGTTGCTGAGTTGAGAGGGGAAATAAATGAAGGAAGAAAGGAGAAGGAAATACAAAATGAGTTCAGCACCAATCTTGCTTGTCTCATTAAAACATGCACATGCTCAAACAGAAAAAAGTATAACTTGTTTTATTTCATTTTTACATTGGTCATTTGGAGAAGAGATTTGAGCAAACATTACTGCATTGTTTCATTGGTTTGTAAGATTCTATTTCTGATCTTATCACTGTAGTTTTATGTTTCTCTGTGAGACTGAGTGCAGACTGTCAACCAGGAAACAGTGCGAGTCCTAATGGTGGAGTGGAATTTGAGTAAGAAAGGGTAATCTTTGGTGAAGATGCAGGGGTGTTGGTAGCATCACTTGGAGACTGATAAAGGCTTTAAGGGACAGGAGACGAGGTTAGTTCCCCTGTTAGGAACTCTGACCTATTGTAACAAACCAGCTGGAGTTGTTGGAAACCCTACACCTGACTTTAAGCAAAAAGGGAGGGCAGTCAAGAATTAATTGCTGCTTCATCCTACCAGACCAGTCGTCAAGGATACTGTCTATCTCCATTCATGGCAAGCATGAGAGGGCAAAGAGGGAAGAACAGAAAGGGGAAGGGAAACTTAAAGCAATTAGAATGTATAATCAGGAGTGGTGGGAGTAATACACCCCTATAGGGCAGCTTTTAAACATTAGGCTTGTGCATTAGATAAAAACCACACATACCAATAATTAGGCCTGTCACGATAACGAATTTAGCTGCGCGGTTAATTGTCTCAGAAATTATTGAGATAAACAATAATATTGTTTGAAAGTTGACAATAATTTGTCATTTTGTTTTTTTCCCCGAGGTCGGTCTGTTAGCTTAGCTTGTAACTTAGCTTCTCAGCTTAGCTCCTTTTAACAATCCCAAAACGTGATTTTGGATGGTTACCATGGATCTTAAAGAGAAAAGAGAGAGGGAGGGGTCAGTGAAGAACACCAGAGTTGAGCCTTTTGTCATCCAATGTCTTCAGTAGAAAGAGAGAGACACGAAGAAACGATAAAGCCGATAAATGAAAATTAGGTTGAAAATGTTCATTTATCATGCGATTATTTATTGTTTGTCGCGGCAGACCTGTAAATAATGCAACTCAAACTGATAATCAGTCATGCATTTTGTTAAATTTGAACTCTGATAAAGATACTGTCTCCTCTTTAAGAAGTCTAAACTCATTCCAGTTACATCCATTCATCCATATATTATATATATATATATATATATAATATATATATATATATATATTAATGTGTGTGTGAGTACAGTAAAGAAAACACATTTTTTGAAAGCACTGTGTTGGTGTGTTTGTGTGAATGAACAAGAAAAATTATTAAGTACTTTGCAGAACCTGAAGATGTTAAAAAGATGTATTTATTGTGTTGAATATTTACCATTTGACATGTTTGCTACAAGGATAGGTAAACGCTGACTGAAAAGTCAAAGTTTTTGTGCTACTCCACATTTGTAACATTTATATTTTCATCCTGATGCATGCTCAATATTCCAGTGTGTATTTTTTCAGTTTACTTGTGACCGCTACTCATCATTTTGTACAGTAAAACTTTTCTAGGATCAAAGTTTTCATCCTGTCTGCTCAGAGAGTTTAAACTTTTTTTGTGTCTGTTCAGTACAGTGTAATCCAAGCCCTAGACCATTCTGGAGAGTCCAAAGAGAGACCAGTGAACAGGTGGTGACCTTGTCCAACCTTGAAGTATATTAGAGATCAGGGTCCAGCACCCAGATTGATTACTTTATTGTATTGCCATGAACCTCAGTGGCCAGAAACCTCAGATTGACCCTGGCTGGACTGAGAATCTCACTGACCCTCACCTTAACTAAAAGAGTTATGTAGCTTTGACCTGCTCCTTAATGGGGAGGTCTTGACCTGCTCATGGACCGGCCTAAGTGCAGAGCTGAAGTAGCCCGTTCCTCTCCCTGCCCCCTCCCACTTGTATCGTCTTAGGTAATTTAGAGACTATGGCTAGGCCAAGGTCTAACGAGGGGGCACGTTGTTTTTGAACAGATTGTGTCTTGACTTTAGACCTTCCTCTGACCCAGTTGCGTTCATTGTGTCATCCAGTTGGGTAGAAAAATTAAAAAAAATGTGAGTCTTCATCAAATTAAACTAAACGGATGAAAAAATTGTGCTTTACATAAATGGTTCAGGAGGAGAATATTTTGTTCTATGCAAAACATAAAAGGTAAATGAAAATAGGTCGATGCTTTGTATATTTAATTATGCTAAAGCATGGTAGAATAAAGGTCAGCTTTATAAGTCTATTTTTGTTTTCAGAATGTAGAACTTTCACACAGATAGTGGAACTTCATGTTGCCTTCTGTGGTGTAGCAGTTTTCTGGGCTGGATGCCATTTTGCCGAACCCAATGCCCTGCATAAACAGCGTGAGACAACAGGCAGCACAGGGGAAGCAGCCTTTACTTTGGTGGAGGCTGTTTCCCCTACCATCATTTCCTACTTCCATTCAGCTGACAGACAGAATATCTGTCAGAGAGTTTTTTTCTGAGCTTTACATACTTTTTAACTTGTCAGCTGCGGCTTCTTGTCAGAAATAAACAAGCATACACTTAACACATTGGGTAAACATTTGACTCGGCATTGCCTCTCCGTCTACCTCCTCTCTCGTTTCTGTTTGTGCATTGCTCTTGTTTAATCCATTCATTTCTTCAGTTCAAAGTTTCCAAGATTATCATGAAAAGATGCATGGTGTGAAATGGATGCTTAAATGTTTGAATAAGGCAGCTATATTTTTAACAACGCATGATGCATCACATCTGAACAACTCGACAAAAAAGAACAACTTTCTACTTTAAAATGCAGATTTGTTTTATTTCCCTTTTTCAATCGCTTGTTTTCTCCCAAACAAACTGAAAGCAATGCTGCCGAGTCGATCTGCTCTGTCTTTGAAGTAGATACTAACGTCCTGTTTAAAGCAGGATGCAAAGGACTCGATTCTCTAACGCTCGGTGAGCATGAACGAGTTTAGTGTCTGGTAAACTTTATTCTTGCACTCCTTACTGTACTGGGTTAAAGCTCAACGTATGACACTTGGTGCATTTTTCTAACTTGCTCACAATTATAATAGACTAAAATCTGAACTTGCATGTGAACATAATGTGTTGTAAAAATTCAGGTTGTGTATTTTATGAGCACTTTTTGATTACCTGCTCAAAGAAGGGAATGTGTTTACACAACTGCAAGCTAATACATGATCAGACATTGATGCTTAAGACAATCAAACTTTCTCACTAATTCTTCTTCCAGTGTGTAAGTAGGCTACTTGTATTTCACAGCTTCTATTTGTTGCACGAAAAAGACCGAAACCAATCAATTAAACGGTTATCCTGTCAACATTAAGCGGCTTTTATCATGACCCCGTAAAGCATTTCTGTTGCTTCTGCAAAAACCACATTGGGCTCCATCACCCACCCTTCTTTTTATTCTTTCCCAATTAACACTCAGGCCCCATTATATTGATTAGGAGAGGTGTGGTATTGGCTAGGTGGACCATGAGCACATTGATCGTATTGATCCACCATGTGAGCCATGAGAAAATGTTAAGCTGCAAATTTCCTATTACAGCATGCGGCAAAGTTACCATTTGATGTGAGGCTGCATGATAAGCATGCAAGCATATTGTTTTCAGTTTTTGTAAAGGCGTAGTTTACTTTTCTTGTACTTTAGCGTCATTTTAATGTATTTTATGTCGTTTTAAGGAGGGCAGCACAGTTGGGAGAGCTGCCGCCACTTAGCGAGCAGGTCGTCCCGGTTTAAATTCCGGCCGGGACCTTAATGGGTGGAGTTTGCATGTTCTCTCTGTGCATGTGTGAGTTTTCTCCGGGTGCTCCAGTTTCCTCCCACACACCAAAAACATGCATGTTAGTCTGATTGGTAACTCTAAATTGTCCCTAGGTCTGTGTGTGTGAGAGAGAGGTTGTTTGTCTCATTTGTCTGTGTCCCTGTGATGGACTGGAGACCTGTCCAGGGTGTCCCTTGTCTCTCACACAATGATTGGTTATATGGGCACCAGTTACCCCCGCAACCCCAAAAAGAAGAAGCAGGTAAAAGATAACGGATGGATGGATGGACAGTTTTAAGGAACTATTTAATAATTTTCACCCCATCTTGTTTTATACCCACCACAACAAATGCATGTAGCCTTTTGCACGTTTGTACAAACCTAACACACTCTCTTCAAAAATGTTAAAAAGGGAAATCATTGTGCCCCCGTCTTCACTGCCTCCAAAATCTTACCTGGCATCTGAGATCATTGTTTTCCCTATAATGAGGTAGGAGAAACAGCTGTGTCTGATTTTTATTGAGAACATTTATAAAGAGCAAAAATGATACAACACAATGTTTTGACTTTAAAACGAGGATACTGTGAAACCCGATAAAATATAACCCTGAAATAAGAATAAAAATTACTGAAGGAAACTAAATCAGGATATATGTTTGTGTGTTGCATTAAATACCAGTCAAGCATAACGCAGGTTAATTTTAGCTGTGAAGCAGTGAGTTTCTACTTGTGACAGAGCACTGATCATTACTGTGTCTTCACACATGCCAGTTAGAACTGGGAATGAAGCCATGAGGGTGAGGGAGCAGACATTTGTACATGCAACACACATAAAATACAAAATATACTTCACATTCTTGACGGAAACAAACTTTATTTGTTTAAACTAATGAACAACAATGGGAAAAACCCTCTCATTCATGTGAGCATGAACAAACTTGCTCATCCACTTTAGCGGACACCTCCTTTAACATACACACAGGAAGAAAAAAACATGTCAGCAAGGAGGTGAGAATTACAGCGGGGCCAACTGGCTCACCCTGAAAGTTCAAGTTGAGTGCTACTACAAATTACAAGCTGACAGCTTCAACTGTTCCTGGAATGTGTTTCTTACAATGTATGTGCATGTCGGGGTTTGCTAAGACCTTCAAACAGCTGTTATATAATTATATATTCAACATATACACACACACATTAAGTTGTTCGAATCAGTGATTTCTACCAGATGATGAAGTAAAATGATAGGGCAGTTCATTAGTTCATAACTCTGATTTTGGATTTTTATTTTTTTGCTCTTTTCATGCATGTTTGTTTGAGGTCATTTCTGTCTTCTGCTTTGTCTCATCTTCCTTTGATTTCTGAAACTCTAATTTAAAATCTTTTTGCAAATGTGCATGTGTGCGCGTGCACGTGTGTGTACATGGGTGCATTGGTGAAATATTCCCAGTTCCTAATAAAGTCAATATCAAACAAAATTATCTAGCAAATGTCAGCTTTTGGATGGATATATATATATATATATATATATATATATATATATGAGAACCGTGAGAACCGATCAACAGAGGATGACATCTCCTCTGTGGTCCACACTGCGCTCAACCACCTGGAGCAGAAAAACTCTTACGTCCGTATGCTCTTTGTGGACTTCACATCTGCCTTCAACACCATGATCCCCCAAACCCTGATGGACAAACTATCCACACTAGGACTAAGCCCCTCCATTTGCAACTGGGTACTAGACTTTTTAACAAACAGACCACAGTTAGTGAGGATCCACAACCTCTCCTCCTCCACCATAACCCTCAACACTGGCTCTCTTCAGGGATGTGTGTTGAGCCCCCTCCTGTTTACTCTGCTCACGTATGATTGTGCAGCTACCCATCCAGGCTGTCACATTGTAAAGTTTGCAGATGATACAGCGGTGGTGGGATGCATCACAAACAATGATGAGTCCAGCTACAGGCAAGAGGTGGAACACCTGGAGAGCTGGTGCAAAGAGAATAACCTTCACATCAATGTGAAGAAGACAAAGGAGATGGTTGTGGACTTCAGAAGGAACAAAAACACCTACACCCCCCTGAACATAAGAGGATCTGCGGTGGAAGTGGTCTCCAGCTACAAGTACTTGGGTGTACACATGAATGACAACCTCAGCTGGAGCAACAACACCACCAGCCTGATGAAGAAAGCTCATCAGAGACTCTACTTCCTCAGACGGCTGAGGCGAGCTGGTCTGGGAAGCTCAGTCCTCACCTCCTTCTACAGGTGTGCAGTGGAGAGCATCCTGTGCTCGAGCATCAATGTGTGGCATGGAGGCTGCACAGCTGCAGAAAGAAAAGCTTTGCAGAGAGTGGTGAAGGCTGCACAGAAATCTGTTGGAATCAGTCTCCCCACCATCACAGACATCTACACCTCCAGATGCAGGAAGAGGGCCACCTGCATCATGAAGGACCCCACCCACCCAGCACACACACTTTTTGCCCCACTCCCCTCAGGAAGGAGGTTAAGGAGCATTAAGTGTAGAACCACTAGACTGAGGAACAGCTTCTACCCTGAGGCTGTTAGACTCATGAATCTCTAACTAGAATAATCACTGTGAAAAACCATATCATGTTGCTGCTGATCTGTTTCATGTTGCTGCTGATCTGTTTCATGTTGCTGCTGATCTGTTTCAATGTTGATGTGTTCATGCGTGCACATCTGCTCACAGACTCATGTTCATGTTTGTGCTGATGTTCAATATTTTATGTTATGAGTGCTTAGTGTATATTTAGTTGATGTTTTTCTTAGTTCATATCTTAGATGTTATTACTGTTTTTCTTTTACATTTTATTGTTGGATGTAACTGGGACCTTGTGTACATAATTTCGCTCCACCACATGTACCACATGAGGTGCGAATGACAATAAAGAAACTCTGACTCTGACTCTGATATACAAACATATATATATATATATATATATATACAAACATATATATATATATGATGACTCAAATAAGTCCTCGAGGCTCAATGAGACTAACCAGTATAAATAAAGGTTGAATTGAATATTTAATGTCACATCTGCTGATTTCTACAAAAACTCTTCCAAACTTTTCACCTGCATTCTGCACAGATATTTATTGTTTTGTTCTCAATTTCCCTGTGCTTATTCCCCCCCCCCCAAAAAATCTTTGCATTTATGTTGTGGTGCTTAAAATGCATGTTTTTTCCATGAGATTAGTTTTTACTGGAACACTGTGAACTTCTAGCTAGTGTAAGTGTTAATATTTGGGGTGGTAATGACCGTGCAATAATGTATTTTTAATTGAACCTGATTTTTTACAGTTCCTTGAGTCAATAATTTTTTCCTACTTATTTATTTTAACTAAACCCTCCGTCCCACCTTCACTTTTAATGTTTATGTTTAGCTAAAAAGTCGGTCTGCAATGCCATTTCCATATTTTAAATGTATTAATAATAGTGAACCTTTTCAGCTTCATTAGCCTAATTCTATTTAATTACAAGCTGGATTTTTTTTTCTTCTTTAGTGAATTATTGTGTTAGCTGTTAGGCCTTAAGTTTTATGTGTATTCTTGTTATTATGTTGATTATTAAGGGTTTGGGCAGAGTAACCAAAAACTGCAGCTCTGGTTAGTTTGATGTGCTCACACATGCATATTTCCAAGTTGATACAAACCTACAAATGCCCAAGCGCTTTAGATCTGTGCCTGTCCTCTGAGGAATGTGTGGGTTCTCTTGCAGCGATTGACCCTCAGACCCCAGGCTCACGTGACTGAAATTCCACTCGCGTACACACACAGACTCCATGGGCACAACACATCGTAGATGCTCAGCTGCTTTTATCTGCTTGTTCAGAAATAGACCTACACCACTTAAAAATCTGTAATAATGCCCACAAACCCCTCACAGCTCACCGATAAGAAAGCCCAAAGATAAGTGCCAGCAAGCAGCGCTCATTTAAAGGGTCACTGGTTTTGGTTTGTTAAAATGGGAGTCCTACCATAAAACCAAGGAGCACGGTTGCACCGGTGCTTTACGGCCTACTCTCAGTTGGACTTTGCAGTGCTCAGCAGGCTTCCCAGCTGGGGCCCAGATGTGGCAGCCATGTCATGCAGAGTTGGGAGGCTGAAGATAAGAGGCCAATAGTAGGCTTGCTCACTGGTCTTGGATCTGTTCCGAAGCGGTTCAACTAGATGTTGTGGTCGGTGCAATGTGAACTTTGACAGCCCGTGTCATGCTTAATGTCTCACTTACCATATACAGCTCACTGGGGCTGATTTATATCTACCAGGTGCTACAGCTAGTAAGCAACTCTGGGATGAGAGGAGGCATGTGGCCATTTCATTAAAGTAGATGAACAAGGGCTGCAGTGTGTGCGTAGAGATGAGGGACGGGAGGCTGTTCTTTCTCAAATATAGTTCTAAACACTGTAGCTGTCACAATTCTCAAACTCCGCTGGGAGAGGGGAAGAGCAAGACACATTTAATAACACTCTGCACAATTCCCTCTGGTTTTTGCTCTGACTTTTCTGTTGTCTTTTCCTTTCAATCAAGGAAAAGCCCATTTCCTTTTATTAGCCCTAACACTGTGCCTTTGACTACCTCTTGGCTCTTGATTTGAAGTCACAAACGGTATAATATGTCCGGGACAGAATTCCCCTTCAAAAAGTCTAAATGCCATCACTGGTGTCTGTTTGGCCCTTTTGTAACTGGATGGGCTGCCAGTAGGGTTACATATTCCAAGTAATTATCTAGCTTTTAATAGACTTCAGCATATTATTTTATGCTTGATAAAGAAAAACAACAAAATACAAAACATGGAATACACTTGACAAGACATTTAGCTGTTTTTATACTTGCTAAAGAACATTGACAACAATATAATAGCTACATCAGAAACGTAAAACCTTTTGAACATTGCAATTGGTGTTGTGATGAATTGCACCAGGAAAGTATTAACAGATATGATTTATTTGTTGATTTTTATTTTTGCATGCATGCACAGGGTACATCTTTTCGTTTGAAGTGTGCCCCTGAACTATCCCAGTTTGAAGGGGCAGTTAGCCATGCCCCTTCACTTTCCCCTTACATCACGGTATAAATCAGGAAGTCTTCACCACTTTGAGTAAAGATGTAGGACTAAGGGGTAGGAGAAAGGGGTAAAACAGGATTCATCCGTAAGATAGTATCTCACTGGGATACGACTGCAGGTGATTAAAGGTGAATGGCTTTCCTGAGGATGTCTCCAAAATGTCTCAAAATATTTGCTGGTTTTATCCATCCATCCATCCATCCATCCATCCATCCATCCATCCATCCATC
>NC_056499.1:5297962-5300689 GCF_014905685.2 Nematolebias whitei | reverse complement strand
ATCCATCCATCCATCCATCCATCCATCCATCCATCCATCCATCCATCATCTTTACCCAATCCTTGGTTTATAAGTTTTTTTAAGTCACAGTTGAGCTGTCATTTCTAACCCGGGCCCGAAGACTGGCCCAAATTCCGGTCGGGCTGGGCGATAATAATGTACTCGATGGGCAGGCCGGATCATTGTCGGGCTTTTGATTGTGTCAGTGGATGCGCGCAGCTGACAATCCAATTATATGGCAACATGGCTTGCCATACTATCACCAGCTGCATGCAGCCATTTGACCGCACACTGACTGGCCTTGAAAGAAGTAAAAAAAAAAAAAAAACGTCCAGTTAAGCTTCAGATGGGACTATACAGCCAGGAAGTGATCCATCGCCCAAATGGCCCAAATGGACGTTCATCCGCTGCACTCAGCTGACGACCCAAACAGGTGATATCCCAAAGCAGACATGTCAGAGCAGGGTCCATGTCTGAATAATGCAGAATGCAGCAGAAGCAGGGATTTAATGCACTTTGACGGCCACGAAAGGACAAACACCCCCTCAGCTCCGATCTTCTGCCCCCTTAGCCGTGCGTGTCTGACGACCGTTCACCCGAATTCATCGGGTGGGGCTCTGAAATGATGGCTATGGGCTGGGACTGGGTCGTGTTGGATTTTCTTGATCCAAATGCAACTCTAAATCACAGCATTGATGCTTGAATTTTGAAAATGTCAAAAGAATTGTTTGAAATTGTTTTTCTTTTCTTTTTTTTTCAAAGTAGTCACAGACTTGTTGAATGCATTTCGCTCAATTTCAAACACATCTTCAACTCATCTCAGGAGTGCCAGAGCTGCATTTCTGACGCCTGCATGGGAGCTCTACTCTCACAAAAAACATCTGAGGCAACAATTTTAAATGTGCAGATCCAGAAACTACACGATAATAAATAATTATTACTAAAAAAACTGGTCCAAATCTGCCTATCTTTATTTTAAAAGTGCTCTCTAGTAGATTAAACCATAAACAAGGGGCTGGGTGCCAAAGTGGATACAAAGCAAGCCAAGGAGAGTATGATGTGGGAGGAAGTTGGCAACAAAGTAACGTGCACAGCCCAGAGTACTGTTCAGCAAGCTCTGCACTTGAAGTGAGCTCTGATTTTCAGAAAAATGGTTGCTCCAAATGAGACCTCATGACTTACTTGTCACTTGGTCAAAGTAAGTTTCTCTTCTGGTCACCGCAGCGAGCAAACTCACATGAAAGCTTTGGCAATTTGTTTTACACCGGATGCCTTTCCTGACGCAATATGGGCTCAAACCCGCAACCTCCAAGATTACAAGAATGCGGCACTGACCACCAAGCTACCACAGCCACTTGGTCAAAAATGCTATAAACTTAATTAGACTGCAAATAAAATTTTACCTGTTGTGATTATAGACTCCAACAGACCACTGAAATACTCCCTTTACTCAGGTTGGTGGTTGAACGCCTCAGTTGAAGGGGTCTTGACATTTGGAGAGGCACCGTGTGCCAACCTTTATTCATGTCAGATGTGGTATACTGTAATATTCTTTCAGCTTTAAAAAAAAAAAAAAATTGTTAGGGGTTTTATATGCACAGTTTGTGACAGATGGTCTTCCTCGGAAAAAGACACTATCTGTTTGCAGTTCTTAAAAAATCCGTGCGTATCTGCTTTTTGGAAAAACTTACACTTTCACTGTTTTACAGTTTATTGAAGAGGTTTTCCCTCATTTTAGGTTTTTTGTGCAGTCTGTATTTCAGATTTAGTGGGTCTGAACTCGTATTGGAAGAAAAACAACAAATGTTTTTGTCTTTTAGTTACTTTTTCTCAGTTTATTTCTGATGAAAAGTAGCATTTCTCTTTACACAGGGGTCTTTGTGCGCTGTGGTCGGCTTTGTCAGTGCTCAGCGTAGCTACAGAAATCCTGTTTGATGTTCTTTGCACACTTCAGAGTCTAGTGCTGAGGTGTCTTTCAGCATTGCCCTCCAGGCCACCTTGTTATATGCTTAACAAGTTGTTTTTCTTTTGTTCCCCCCTGCTGTTCTCTGTTGACAGTTCCTCATCCCAGCTTTGCTCAGAAGGAATGCACTTTACCTTCCCAAGTTTGCCTTTGAATCTGTCCTTGTAAACTGGAAGGCAAGCTCTGCTCTCGTTGTAGGATGACGATTACAGTAGATTAAAATCTGACTTGTGAGTTCTGTTTTTACAAACTGTGTGAAGATTTGGCAACTTAATGGCATGTGTAAACCAGTTTTTTAAAAAAAAAAGGTCCATATAAGAGGTCAGCGATGCCCTCTAAGGTGGAGTACCCCGTGAAGATAAAAAAACAAAGCACTATTTGTTCCCCATTCTAACATGAAAAAGAGTCTTGGATTAATAAAGAATGTTAAATACTGACTGGGCAGCACGGTGGCTCAGTTGATGGAGCGGCCGCCTCTTAGCGAGCAGGTCGCACCGGATAAAATCCTGGCCTTTTCTGTGTGGAGTTTGCATGTTCTCTCCGTGTATGCACAGGTTTTCTCCAGGTACTCCAGTTTCCTCCCACAGACCAAAAACATGCAATTTAGACTGACTGGTAACTAAATTGTCCCTAGGTGAGTGAGAGTGAATGGTTGTTTGTCTTGTTTGTCTCTGTGATGGACTGGAGAACTGTCCAGGTTTCCTTGTGATGGGCTAGAGAACTGTCCAGGTGTCACTGTGATGGACTGTAGAACTGTCCAGGTG
>NC_056499.1:5297764-5297952 GCF_014905685.2 Nematolebias whitei | reverse complement strand
ATGGACTGTAGAACTGTCCAGGTGTCACTGTGATGGACTGTAGAACTATCCAGGTGTCCCTGTGATGGACTGGAGAACTGTCCAGGTGTCACTGTGATGGACTGTAGAACTGTCCAGGTGTCCCTGTGATGGACTGTAGAACTGTCCAGGTGTCCCTGTGATGGACTGGAGACCTGTCCAGGTGTCCC
>NC_056499.1:5270988-5297754 GCF_014905685.2 Nematolebias whitei | reverse complement strand
GTGATGGACTGGAGACCTGTCCAGGTGTCCCTGTGATGGACTGGAGAACTGTCCAGGGAGTACCCCGCCTCACACAGTGATGGCTGGACATGGGCACCAGTGACCCCTATGACCCAAAAAGGAAGAAGCGGATAAAGATGATGGATGGATGGATGGATGGATGGATGGATGGATGGATGGATGGATGGAAATACTGGCTGTTGTGGTCACAACGTATTGTTTTTCTTACGCTCTGTAAAGTTACATTTTCTAGCAGAGGGATGCTGCAATGCAAACATCCAGATTATGTTTGTTGTTTGAAAAGGAAGCTGTTCTTTTCAAGTTTTAGTGCTTTATCTTTGCAGATGGGAATTTTAGACAGGCTTCATATAAAAAAGTACTAAAAAGACTTTTCTTTTTTTCCTTTTTAAAATATTTGTCATTAATGACTTTAGCAAATGTGTGGAGTGAATGGTTCAGCTGCACAAGGTCTTCAAAGCAACCCTCTAATTATTTATCCAGGATATCATACTCTGGAATTAGACTTGCATGATTTTTCTTTTTTTTCTGCAGAAAAATAACTTTTACAAAATGGTTTCACAGGGACACTCTCTAGTTCAGGTTTTATGTTTGTGTGTTGTATGTGTATGTCTCTGGATATGTACTCATGATGTGATATGCGCCCACACAAACTCATGTGGATGGGACTTCATTGGTCCTTAGTATGAGGTGCGTAAAAGAGATAGTTTCCATTTTCCACACATAACACTGCATGACTTCCCTCCTCTCTGCTCTCACTCCAGACAGCTTTCACCCACATTACTCAAGTTTCCTGGTCATTTGGCCTTCGCATGCCTTTTAAAAGGGATCTTATCACCCTACTCAGGTTTACACACTTAACCGAACACTGCCCCTAACTCACTCCACCTACTTCTGCTGTGTTTGCCAGCTTAGATCTTTAATATCTATTTCTGACTCTAAATTTATTTAACATATTGGGATTCTCTTCCTCAGTTTTACATTTCACTTTTCACAGGATATGTACTAATTACTGTACGTCTAAAATTCTCCTTTGCATTCATACAGTCTGTCCCTTTAAGAGTTCTCAGTAATGCATATTTGCCTAATTCCAGGTGCCTGTGAAGCCTGTGTTTTACCAGGTGCAGGACCAGGTCATTACTGAGGTATTTGTTTTCCAGATTACGTTCTAAGGCTCAATATTATAGACGTTATCCATGTCCCCAATCTGTCTGTCACGGCATGATCCTCAAACAGTTTCTACACCTTTTGTCGTGTCTTTTAGGGTTCCTTAGAACAGCTTCCCAAGCCCTAAGTTGTATCTGAGTGGATGGCGAAGCTTTAAAGGCGCTCCTTTCTTGCTCAGTAGAGACAATACTATGGTGGCCCTAAGTTGTAAATGAACATTTGAAAAAACAGAATTATATTAATCCAAAGCAGAAGTGGCCAAAATGGATGTTGCCGGAATCACTTTGAACAACACGAAATCACGTTTGAAAAAACTGAAATTGTATAATTTTTGAATGATTCAGTTTTTTCAAATGTAATTCCACTTTTTCTAATGTGATTCCGGCCACTTCCATTTTGGTTATTTCCACTTTGGCCACTTCCGCTTTGGCTTATTGTAATTCTGTTTTTTTTTTTTTTTCAAATGTTGTGTTTTTGTTGTGTTTTTTCAAATGTTGTTCATTTACACCTCAGGGCCACCGTATAATACTCATTACCTTCTGTTGAGGGGGTGGTAGTGACGCCTCTTTTTGTCACCTCAGGACTTCATGTTTTAGGCAACATAGCTTTTGCTCGTCTTGTGTTGCCCAGATTCAAATTTATTTCTGCCATTACTTTTTATCTATAACCAATATTTGTTTAGCCTGGCATATTTTGTTGTTGTTGTTATTGGTTTTTTTTTTTTGTTTGTCCATGTGTTTCCTTGGCTTCACCAATTATCAAGTCCGTATGCTTGTTCATCAGCTAATCAACACACCTGTTCTCACTTGTTAGTCACACAGCTCCCTGGTTTTACTAATTCACTGTCAGATCCTTATGGCAGCAGAACAGCTCAGTGGTTAGTACTGTTGCCTCACAGCAAGAAGGGTTCAATCCCCAGTTGGATCTGGTCTTTCTGGGTGTAGTTTGCATGCTCTTCTTGTGCTTGCATGGGTTTTCTCCGGGTACTCCAGTTTCCTCCCACAGACCAAAAACATGCATGTTAGACTGCCTTGAGGCCCAGGCCTCCCTTGCTAAAGAGATTTGTGAGCTCAGTGGGATTTGCCTGATTAAATAAAGGTTGATACATATGCAAGTCCTGTTCCTTATGTTTGTTTGGTTCTGTCTTAGTCCTGTTACCATGTTAGTAATTGAAACACTTTTTAAAAATTGTGTCAGCCAGTATTCTACTCCCTGCAGTTAACCTACCATCGCAAATTGTTACAAATTGACAAGCTAACAGTTAGCATGAGCTGAGCCAATATGAAAGTGAATTGCTGTAGATTTAACCAATCCCATCCATCCATGCTTCCATCCATCCATGCTTCCATCCATCCATGCTTCCATCCATCCATCCATGCTTCCATCCATCCATCCATCCATCCATCCATCCATCCATCTTCTGTACCCCCAATCACACAAATGAAATGGTGGGCAAATGGGACAATGTTTTAAAAACCTTTTCATACATTTTACATTACACATGTATTTGCATAAAGTTTAATAAATATTTGCAAGCATAAATACCAGCAGCAGCTAGCAGCTAGCTTTAGCCCTGCCATTGCAGCATGGAGTGCCTCTGGAAATACATATTTTAAACTTGCTCAGTCAGGTTTAAATCCAGAATGTGGAACCACTGGCGTTTTAGCCTTTTTGTAAATCTGTGACTTACACTTGTGATTTTTATCTTTTTTTTATATTATTTATTTGCATTTTTTTTTCATATGGACCTACTTGTGTCTTTAATAAAGGTGATTATAATGATGATATATGAAAACTTTTGATTCTGACAACAACAATTCACTTCGGTCGTGGCTCTGCTCTGACCAGCTGCATGTCAATCCAGTTAGAATTTAATTCTAATTTTATTACATTGGGACTATTTAAAAAGCTCTCTGCAACTGGTAAGACATTATTTGTTCTAAACACTTCCACAAAACTGTACATTTTAACTAAAGCTTATTGAAGAAGGGAAACTGATGGGTTCTCCAAAACATTTACATAAAGCCCACAATTGTGATGATAAACCGTTTTAACACCATATGTTCAGTCAATATTGTGGCTTCTTAAGGGTTAATATTTCAGTGGTATTGATCAATTTAGCAATTGAGATTGTGGTTGTCTAACCTAAACTGAAATGATGCAGGAAGGTGTGTATGTGCAAATGAATGTGTCTGTTTAAAACCAAGAGATTTTTCATTTTATAAAATGGCTCAAATGAGTTATCCACCTTTGGCAAAGGGGTATAACAACAAGGGAGCCTGCTCAGGCTTACATTCTTCTGAACACTGTGTTCAGTCCTTATTCTTTCTAATAGTAACACTCTTACAGTTACAATGAAAAAAAAAAAAATGAAATGAGTCCAAGAGTTCTGAAAGCACTGCAGTTAGCAGATTTCACTTCCATCCTCTCTGGAGAGAACGTCTGCTTCCCGCAGATATAAATAGGGGCAGATTTGATAATTAGTAGAAATGAAGGTCTTGGGGCACAAAGAATTTGATCAGCACATATTTCCCCTGTCCCTGACCTTTCATTGGACGTGCATCTTCAGCTTCTCGGCTTTCTGTCTCGCTCCATATCTCCATTTCTCAGTCTATATTTCTCAGTCTTACATCTTTTTATCCTTTTAATGTGAAAAGATCACAGAGGTGCAGTTGGATGCTGCTATCTGCTGATGCTTTCATTGGATTACTGTATTTTGCAGCCTATAATTTGCAGGTTTTTTTTTCATAATTTACATGCCCTGCAACTTATACACCTAAGCAACTTATTTATTTATTTTTTTCCATATTTATAAACTAATTTTTGGCTGAGATATGACAGTTTTATTCATTCTGACATTGAAAATATTGAACACTACAATTTTTAGCAGCTAGATGGCAGTGTATGGCATGCCGTTGTGTCATGTAATAGGTAAAAGTGGCTATTAATGACACAATTGACTTGACATAGACTTTCACCTTCCTCCAGCTCGCCTGGAGCAAAAATCAAATCAGCTTCATTTTGCTGTGCCACCCCAGTGAAGTGCAGCTAATTAGACCATTGAAGTGTATTTATCAAGTAAAAGTTAAGTAAAAGCTTTTGACACTGTGGATCATAGCATCTTGTGTCATAAACTCTCAGAAATTGGTTTCGCAGAACACACCATTGGTTGGTTCTCTAACTATCTCTCAGACCGTAAGCAATGTGTTCAACATAATGGTACTTCCTCCAGTTATTTAACAATCAACAATGGTGCACCACAAGGCTCAGTCTTAGGACCCACCCTCTTTACAATCTACATACATAATGTAGGTAAAAACATCCCTAATGCATCCATACATTTCTATGCTGACGACACAGTTGTTTATTGTCGAGCTAAAACTGTTGCTAAGGCTTTCCAGCTTTTGAAATCTGCATTCAGCTACATCCAGACAGATTTGTTCCGCCTCAAACTTGTCCTAAATGCCGACAAAACCAAAGGGATGCTCTTTTCAAATAGGAAGTTGGTCCCAGCAGTTCTTCCTCCGATTTTATCCTCAAATGGTGTCCCGGTTGAGTTTGTTGATTCCTATAAATATCTGGGTATCTTGGTCGATTCACATCTCTCTTTTAAGCTCCATGTGGAAAACTTGGTAAAGAAACTGAAAGTTAAACTGGGTTTCTTTTTCAGAAACAGACCCTGTCTAACCCTGAATGCTAGAAAACGCCTTGTATCTGTGACTTTCCTTCCCTCCATTGATTACGGTGACATTATTTACATGAACGCTCCTACAAGAACCCTGCAGATGTTGGATGCTGTCTATCATGGTGCACTAAGATTCATAACTGGCTGTGATTATTGTACCCACCACTGCACCCAGTATTCACTGGTTAACTGGACATCATTAACTTCACGCAGACTCTCCCACATTTTCATTTTTAAATCACTTCTTGGTCTGCTGCCTTCATACATCTCCTCCTACATGTCTCTGCGTGAGTGCAGCTACAGCGTGCGCTCTCAGGACATTATTACCTGCAGTGTTCCCTCAGTGTGGACTGAACTAGACAAAATGGCCTTCTCCTACTCTGCTCCTGTTTCCTGGAATATCTTGTAAAAAGATTTGAAGCTCTCGACCTTGACCTCTCTAAGTGGCTTTAAGAATCTGTTGGACTCCTGGCAGGGACCAATGCTGACATGTTCCTGTTTTTAGTTTTCTACATTTGCCTTAGAATCTAGCAGTTTTTTTGTTACCTTTTTCTTTTAGCCATCCTATTTGTTATAAAAAAATATAAAACAAAACTGCAGTATGACTTTTTATAATTGTTTATTGTTGTCGCTGTTGTCCATTGTTGTCATCATTCTTTGTTGAAATCAGGTCTCTCTTGTAAATGAGTCCTCGAGGCTCAATGGGATTAACCTGTCTAAATATAGGTTGAATGAATATGGTGGTGCAACGTGTACGGTGGAAAATATGGTATTACAGTTCTTTTCTTAATTAAGGAAAATGTATATATTCACAGTCCCAGACAGATAAATGTGAGACTGGCCCCTCAGCCTACATGGATTTCACACTGAGCTTCACGGTAAATGATGTGAGACTTTACATCAAACCATTCCGAATCATTCAACATGTCTGTTGGTCTGAAATTAAGCAGAAGTAGAGGATGTGTATCTAACCTAACTGATAAGTATCTGGAAGTCTCTTCCACTCTTGCAATTTTACAGACATCCTACAGTGTGTGAATGTAAACTTGTGCTCCGAGGACTGGGTTACCTGCAGGTGAACGCTACTTTGAGCCCAGAAGTTCTTTTTTATTTTATTTTACATCAATGCTTTAATTCCAAATATAATTTTTGTGCATGTAAATTCCAAAGCTTCCTAAACAAATCACACCAGACAGGAAAAAAGGAAACTCAAACACTGGAAAAACTGCAACAGCAAAAAAAAAATGTTTTGTAGCAGAAACATTCAGTCCTTTTTGTCCTTTTTGTATTTTTTAATGTTCTAATACGTGAATGTATTTTTTTGTGTAAAATCTGACTCTAGATTATTGAAAAACAAGTTTGGTTCAGATATTTTTTGTTTGTTGTAAAGGAAAGAGTAATAAAACATTCTTACACAGCACAGCTTTTACCTTCTCTTATTTATTTATTTATTTATTTTTTATATTAGAGATTTTTTTTTTTTTTTTACATTTAGACTTGAAGTGTGCCAGAGACACCCCCACTGTCGTGCTGTTTGCTAATTGGTGGGAGACGGGGAGCTTCCTGCTGTGTTTTCACAGCTTCTCTCTGCTTTGCCACCCCACCAGGTCTTTCACCATTGCTTGGCAGAAGCTTGTAATTAACCCAAAGCTAATTAACTACTTCTAATTACACCAGCACGCTGTTTCTTTCACACCCTCTAAAACTAGGGAAATACTTTAGTGCAGTATCAATTCTGCAGGGCATTGGATGTTAGATGTCCTCTGATCTTGACTGTTGAGTCAGACTATCTCATGAATATGAGCTACTTGCAGTTCTATACCATTTCACTACTGCTTTCTCTTGTGTAACTTTATTTTCATCCAATACGATGAATTAAACAATCACAATTTGATAGTGTAATCAATTAAAAATGTGTTTGAGATTTTGTTTTAAGTTTATTGGCAGCGAAGGAAAGTGATGCAGCAAAAAAAAAGTGTTATTTGGCCAGTGAGCAGCCTCCTGTACATGCACATGTAAACACACATGCCTCACACTCAACACAGTGTTAGCTATTTCTGTTCCACAGACTGATAGCTCCCACTGAAGATCATTGATTTTACGGGAAGCCCTGTTTACAGGCTGAGTGCCATCGACCTGAGGTGACTTTTTGCCTCCTGCAGACGGAGCATCCTCATGTCTGCATTAGCAGAACAACAGAGTGAATATATTCAGAACACAGTAATAAACAATGTGTATGGATAATTTTAACAAGCACAGTGGTGGGAATGACGTACACGCACCTATACCATAAATATATTATATAATTTTGACAGTTTCTTCATTTTAATTTTTAAACTCAACTCTGATTGTGACCTTGTGACAAATAACTTTTTTGTCTCCCCCTGCAGATGAATTTATTTTTCTGTAAAATATTAATTTTGTGTTTTATGTAGAATAAAATGCTGTTATGCTTTATTTTTCGAGTCCATCACTCGAGACACGACTTAGTCCATTTGGGACTACATTTGTGCACTCAACAGTGAATATGTGCCACAGTATCAAGTCTTGATATCCAGAATAGGCTAGAAAAATAACTTAAAGATGAAAAGGACAAATAAAAACACTTGTTAGGAACAGTTTTTTATTTTATTTTGTGAGCTCTTCATTGTATTTACTGAGCCTCCTTAGGCACTAAAGTGTGCTTATGTTAAAGAGTGCAATGCATGCATGTCTTTATTGGTGATTAGTTGGAACAAACCTCACAGATAAACCCGGACTTCACTCTGCCTGAGGACTACAATGGTTCCCCCGTCAATGAGCATGTCCCTAGTGCAACATCAAAAGCCTTCCCCTGCTTTATCAATAAGAACCCTTCCTTCCCACATCTTCCTGTAACTTGCTTAGCGCGCACACCATTGATTTTCCAATAAGCGCCCCTTACCCTGCGGTGGCTGGCCAAGCTTTGGGATGGCTCAGAGACCAGACACAGACATGCTACATCAGTGAGGAACAATTGTGTTAGAGGTTCTTAAGGTTCTTTTTACATTTTACTGTTTTTAGATCAACTTCCTGCTTACATGTACATGAACTGGAGTAAGAATTGGGGCCACATCCTTCTTATAGTTTCTGTGATTTGAGTCCGATTTCATTCCCTTCTGACATTCTGAAGTGCAAAGTCATCTGAAGGCAAGCACGCCTACAATCAGATGTTTCTTTTCTCATTTATGTCCCCACTTGGTTAACTGCTAAATCAAATCTATCCATCCATCCATTTTCTTCCGCTTATTCCGAAGTCGGGTCGCGGGGGGCAGCAGCTTGAACAGGGAGGCCCAGACATCTCTTTCCACAGCCACCTCTTCCAGCTCTTCTGGGAGGATTCCAAGGCTTTCCCAGGCCACCTGAGAGACATGTCTCCAGCATGTCCTGGGTCTTCCCCGGGGTCTCCTCCCAGTTGGACATGCCTGAAGCACCTCTCTAAGGAGGCGCCCAGGGAGCATTCTTACCAGATGCCCGAACCACCTCAACTGGCTCTCTCGACGTGGAGGAGTAGCGTTTCTACTCCGAGTCTGTCCCGAATAACTGAACTTCTCACCCTATCTCTAAGGGAGAGTCCAGCTACCCTGCGGAGAAAACTCCTTTCAATTGCCTGTATCTGTGATCTCATTCTTTCGGTCACTACCCAGAGCTCATGACCAGAGGTGAGGTTAGGAACATAGACTGACCGGTAAACAGAGAGCTTTGCCTTATAGCTCAGCTCTCTCTTCACCACAACAGACCAGCACAGAGTCTGCAATACTGCAGATGCTGCTCCAATCTCTGTCAATCTCACGCTCCATTCTTCCCTCACTCGTGAACAAAACCCAGAGATACTTGAACTCCTCCACTTGAGGCAGAACCTCACCCTCGACCTGAAGAGAGCAATCCACCCTTTTCCGGTTGAGGACCATGGCCTCAGATAAATGTGATGTGATAAACACGTAAATTAAAACATAAATTATTTTTATCATTTTGCATTTCGACATGCATGCTCTCTTCGTAATGTTGTCCATTATAACCAAGGTCTTTACAAAAGGTTTAACCTCATCTGTAGAGGGAGGTTGTGGAGTATGGCATCACTTTTTTCAAAAGGAGAGAGAGGAAAAAAGAGCAAAACAACCCTGGCAGAGCGTTTGAAGTCATCTGGCAGCAGAGTGTGAATTCTACCATCAGGATCTTTGCATCGGCATGCGCCGCCTTAGATCAGCTGAAGAATCCGTTCTTTTCTTCGTCGTTATCTCATATTGTCAGCTGAGGCTTGTTTTGGCTGCACACAGCCTGCCTATTGTCAACTCAGAGGGCCCACATTCAGAAACACAACTCAACACAACACCAGGGGTCAGGGCTTAATCACTTGTTCCACTGTCAGCATATCATAAACCAGTTTATTTATACATGCTGGGTAACACATCTGTACATAATAATGTTCAGTAATAGTCACCTTTAACAGATTGTGCCTTCATTTTGATTTGTGGTTATTAACACTGTTAGCACTCAGAGAAACCGGCCTCCTCCACTTCCCCTCTGTTTCGACTGCGCCTCTTTGTCTGTCTCCTGTACTTGTTTAGTGCCTCCCTGAGATTAAAGCTTTTCCTGCTTTAAACAGGTGTCACCGAGCCAGGCAGACATCCAAGAGACAAACAGTTTTATATCAGTTGGCCCATCTGCGACTTTCCGACTCCAGACAATCCCATTGCTCATCAGTAACCACTGCAGGTTATTGAATTACAACATCTTGATTTTAAAGGACAATCCTGCTTTCTGTGAGCTGTGGACACTCCAAGCTAACTCTGATCAAGAGTCACTGTGTTGTTCTGTCTACCCCAAATTTCTTCTAGTATCTTAGACCTGTAATAGGAATTGATGGAGGCATACTCTTAGCACAGGGACCCACTCTGTACTCAGATTGTTCACACTCATCAAGACCGATTGGGGTGGGGGGGGTTCATTGCTGACTAGAACATGAAATTGCTCGCTGTGCACATGAGCTGTTATCAGTTACAGTCAAAAGCCTTATTGCAGTTTGTTGGAAACAAGCTGTTAGATGAGAGGAAGGGTGAAATACTCCACACTCACATGGAGATGTTTTCCACCGAGACAGTCCTTTAAGTCAATTCTCATTGTGTGCATTTCTTCCATTTAATTTTCCAATTTTGTTTCCTTGCTAGTTAATTTAAAGAATCTCTGTATTTGATGTGGCTTTTTTTTATTTTCTTTCTTCAGTCTTTCAGCCCTCTGTCCATTTGTGTGAAATGGCTATTGAGCTCATAGCCTCTTACTAATGGAGCAGATGATACATAGACTGGCAGAACTGGCAACTCCTCACCCAATATGGCAGCCATGTTTTAAATCATGTCTGGAAGTATAAAGCTATTGTATTAATAAGCAAAAGTGTAATATGTCTTCAATATCGCATCATGACATATGAAGAGTATGTCAAGGGATTTTCAGGTTAGTTAGCGTTAAACAAAACAATCACATCAATTATTTTACTATAAATATATGTGTGATTTTATAACAAAAGGACAACCTTGTCTTTTTAGTTTATCCTTTTCTCTACACATTATTTTGTTAGAAAACTGTTGATCTGCAATAACTGCTATTGTTTTACCATGCTTACATTTTGCCTTGTTTATTTGATCTGCGTTTAAACACTACTGTTAGCTTTTGTACGGCTAAAATTGATCAGCACATGTTTATAAAGGTTGTGCATTATATTTGTAGAGGCAGAGGTTGTAGGTTGAGGAGGTCTCGGATATTTTGTGCTGGAGGTATGTTTCATTAGACATTCATGAAGAGGCAGACAGACATTATCAATCTCTGCTCTCCCTCCGTGTAAGGCTGTGGGTGTAGCCTCCATTCTGATCACAGCTAAAATTTGCATCTCTAAGAAAATAAGTAAATAAATCAAGTGCAAGCAGTAAATGTGCTAATCAACTGGGACATGGCAGTGAGCTGGTGCCGGGAAACTTTACTCATGTAATATTCAGCACTGGTGGGTTAAAGGGCAGCCCAGAGTTATTGGCTTCAGCCCGATTGCCCCCTTTAATCAATGTTGGCTGCATCCCTTTAATAAAATTATTAGCTCAGCAGTATCTTGCGCTATCATTTTATCTCTTCTGCACTCTAAATTGCAGCCTGTGTTGGGCCTCAGATGCTCGGGGCATGGTCAGCTCCAGAAAGCTCAGCTCCCATTTATTATTTCGGAGACAGATGATGACTAGAGTGTTTGAAAGTAGGCTAAGCGTAGAGGTTATTGGATGCAAAGATCTAAACACAGCTGCAATGAAGTCCCAGCTTATATAGTTTTTAGCTCCTAGAAAAGTGTGTTTTTTATTGATCATCTTGAAGTTCTTAGATAACTATATCAATATTGCAAACATGATATATTTTTCTTACATGAGTTCTATTTAAGTTGGAGTAAAAACAATAAAACTGTTTGATAGTTTTTAACAGTATATTTTCACTTTTTCGTCTAGTTATGTAAATGTGTGATGTGCTGACGGGTGGCTTCTTAATATCTAATTATCTCACAGGGAATGCATTTGATCTATTTAGTTAGTCAGACTAAAAGTTAATTAAAAATGAATGTAGGATTTGCAGAATATAAGATTAAGAGTGTTGTTTGGAAGGTGAAGATGAAAGATGATATTTTCGTGATATGACATGAAGATGAATCGTGGCTGGCTTATTAGTGCTTGTCTCAGGTATTGTGCTTAAGTGCCTAATCTAGCGTAATGAGCATGGCGTCTTTCTTCCACTTATGTCTCAAAGTTTTGTCTGTCATCCAGTGCGTCATATATTTGTTTTTCAGTTTTAGGTCTTTCAAGCACAAGCCTTTTTTTTAAACGTACCCCGGTATGTTTAAAAAAAAAAAATCACATTAGATACAATAATATTTTGAAGCTATAAGCATTTGGCACTAGCTTTGGCATGGTTAATGATAAGTGCTGTGTGTGCTGGTGTACATATCCACAATACAGAAAGTAACCTCTTATATTTATCTTTGCAGGCCTGGATGCGATGAATGCCTCATGTAGGCATCAGCATGGACAGCTGTGAGTCTCCCGTGGTTTCTGGGACAGAGGATGGGCTCAGCTCCTCCCAGCAGCAGCAAGCACCACAGTCCTGGAACGATCACTCAAGCTCACAGGTTACTTGCACCAATCAGGCTCCTTCTCTGGATGCTTTGTCTCTCTCTGCTTCATACCTGTCTCAACCCCAAAACTCCATTGCACCTCATGACGGGGTGAGAGAACTACAGTCCCACCAGGAGCAGTCAAAACTGACATTACCCCAGGCCCACAGAGATAGCTCCCTTTTAGGGGAGCTACATCCCAGAAGAGAGGGTCTTGGGGAAGTGGAGCAAGAGGGAGTGAGCTGCGGAGAAGAGGACGGATCTGAGGACTTGGATGAAATGGAGATTGACAGCTGTTTTCCAAGTCTCCAACCATTTCCTGGGGTGCCAATAGCATCAGGTGGAGGGGGTATGCCAACTCTTTTGCGACATCAACCCACACAACAGCAGGGATCACCTGAGAGTGGGAGTGAGGAAGGAGAGGAGGAAGAGGAAGAGGAGAGTAGCGATGTAGAAAACCTGGCTGGAGAGATAGTCTATCAACCAGATGGCTCAGCATATATTGTGGAGAGCCTTAGTCAGTTGATCCAAAGTAGTGGAGGTATGGTACCCGGCCTGCTTCCGACAAATTCTCTCACCAGTGGGAGTAAACTGGGAGAACCTGCTGGGACGTCATCTTCAGTCTATCCACAGATCATCAACACTTTCCACATAGCCTCGTCCTTTGGGAAGTGGTTTGGTAATTCAGACCAAGATTTTCCCAATACCTCAACAATGGCAGGTCTCAGCCCTGTCCTGCACAGTTTTCGTGTCTTCGATGTGCGGCACAAAAGCAACAAGGATTACCTAAACAGCGATGGGTCTGCCAAGAAGTCCTGTGTATCCAAAGATGTTCCCAACAATGTGGATTTTTCCAAATTTGATGGGTTAGCTCTTTATGGCAAGGGTAAACCCATTCTAATGTGTTTTCTCTGCAAGCTGTCCTTTGGCTATGCTCGTTCTTTTGCCACTCATGCCGTCCATGATCACCGTATGACACTGTGTGAGGACGAACGACAGCTATTAGGAGACAAGCATGCCTCTGCTATCATTCAGGGCATTGGAAAGGACAAAGAACCCCTTATTAGTTTCCTGGAACCAAAAAATAAGAGCAGTTCATTGCCACCAACTCTGCTCCCCATGAACTCTGGGCAGAGCTTCTATGGCACATTTAGTGGTGTCCATCTGGAGCCTGGAAGCAGTAGTGGAGGCAGTGAGACTCTCATGAACAAAGACACAAACTCTGGCCTCCAGCAAAAGCAGCAGCAACAGCAAACTCCACTTGGCTCAGTCCTCTCTTTAGGTGGGCTGAACATTTCCAAAGCATCCACTCTCACCTCATCCTCAGGCTCTGCCAAAGACTCCAGTGCCCTGTCCAAACAAGGAGGGAGAACAGAGGAGCCTGCAGGGAAAAAGTTTTCATGCAAGGGAGAAGATGGGAACACTGAGGGACATGAACACCATGTTCAAATATCCAACCAATTGGGGGGTTCAGAAGAAGAGGAGGAACTGTTATTAGGAGAAGAAGATGAAGTTGAGGCAGAAAGCGCCACAGTGGCCTGTGGTGGTACAAGTAGCAGAGATGGGTGTGAGGTGGGGGAACCAGCTTTCTCAAACCAAAGCAATTCCAAATCTCCTTTATTAATGCCTAGTAGCACTATCCAGCCTTCTGCCTGCACCTCTGCAGTCAGTTCCACACATAACAGCAAAGCCCTTGCTTCCATTTCCTCCTCTGTCAAGGAAGAGGGTTTAGCTGCAGATGGTGGAGGGAGGACCTCAGAACTCCCCCTGAGCTTTAACTGTCAGGGACCAACTGTTCCCATGGCAATTGTGGCTGCTGCCGTCAGGAGTGAGGATGACAATGCTGGCACTTCCTGTTCACCTCTGTCCTCCAATGCTGCTGCTGATGAAAGTGCCAATCGTGATAGTGCCACAGCTCCAGAACCAAATGATTCCCCAGCAGAAGGAGAGGAGGAAAATGGAGCCCTTCTGCATCATCACCACCTGCACCATCATCATCATCATCATCACCTCCACCCTTCATCTCATGGTCACTCCCTCCCCCTCCAAGGGGGCTCCTGTGACATAACGGGAATGGGTGAGTGTTCACAAAACCATGGTACTGGTGGGAATGGAGGAAGTGGGGTAGAGTGCCCTAAATGTGATACAGTCTTGGGCTCCTCACGTTCCTTGGGTGGTCATATGACCATGATGCATTCACGTAACTCATGCAAGACATTAAAGTGTCCCAAATGCAATTGGCATTATAAGTACCAGCAGACATTAGAGGCTCATATGAAAGAGAAACATCCAGACTCTGGAGGGTCCTGTGCTTACTGCAGTAGTGGCCAGAGTCATCCTCGTCTGGCTCGTGGAGAAAGCTATACATGCGGATACAAGCCCTTTCGATGTGAGGTATGTAGTCAATAAATGTGGCAATGCTCAATTTTTAAGTGTTGTATAGATGTTTTGTTTGCATTCATTTCTATGTATATAATATATTAATTAGTATTTAAAAACATGGTTCTGTAACTGTTGCAATTAAATAATTTTTTTGTTGCTGTTTTTTAGGTGTGTAATTACTCCACTACGACAAAGGGCAACCTAAGTATCCACATGCAGTCGGATAAGCACCTAAACAACATGCAGACACTGCAAAACGGAGGTTCCATTGGTTCTTCGCAGGAGCAGGTCTTTGGACATACACCAGGTGGAGTAGTGGCTGTGCCCTCAGTGACCCAGGCCAGTAGCCATCACACTCCACACCACCATCCAACACAGGCCTCCCCCCATATGTCTGTTTCATGTGGAGCACCCTCACCAACCAAGCCAAAGAGCAAGCCTACTTGGAGGTGTGAGGTTTGTGACTATGAGACAAATGTGGCACGGAATCTACGCATACACATGACCAGCGAGAAGCACATGCACAATATGATGCTCCTCCAGCAAAATGTGACTCAGATGCAGCATGGACGACTTGGATTGGGAGCCATGCCCTCGCCATCTGAAGCTGAGCTCTACCAATATTATTTGACTCAAAACTTGAGCCTTCCACCAGGCCTCAAGATAGACCCATCAGGACCCGAGGCCCAGTTCTTAATGGGAAGCTTTCACCTAGATCCCAGCATGGCTGCCCTGGCCCCTGCACTTGGTAAGCAACCCTGTTGATTTTGAAATGTCCCTAAATTTATTTATACATACATACTGTATCACATACATATATATATCGTATTTTCCACCATAAAAGTCGCTCTGGCATATAAGTTGCACCAGTCCAAAAATGTTGCGTAAAATGGAAAAAAAAAAAAAAACATAAATAAGTCGCTTCGGCGTATAAGTCGGATTTATTTTGCATCACCGCTAACCCCTGGGAAATGTGGGCTGATGTGCCAAACATCAATTGGCTGCTAAATGGCGGCTGCGTGAGTGCGCATGGGAGAAGTTTAACAAGAATTTAACAAGATTAACATTTATAAACAATTATTTGTTTGCTCGACATTATAGCAAAGTTGTGTCTCCGTTTAACTTTTCCCTAATAAATGCGCTTAAATGGTCAAAACTGGTTCATTTCGCTTGGGCGGTGCGGCAAAATGTAAAAGCGCACACACATATATATATATATATATATATATATATATATACAAATACAAATTCATAACCTAGCGTTCTCCTCTTTTTGCCTCTATAAGTGCTGAATCTCAACAGTTCTTTATTCATCCACACTTAGCTATTGCAACTATAAATTTTATTTTTGATCAAATAATACAGGTGTGACACCATAGTAATCAAATACAGATTTTTTTGAAAACTAGTTATAACGTCACACTCTGTACAGACTTGTCTTCTGTCTCCTGTTCGAAGACATAAATTCAAATTTATTGGTGTGAGTAACTCTTTTACCCTCTTGTGCAATTTTTTTTTGTGAGGTGAGTTTCAATAAGTTTACTATAAGGAAGACAATGATTACACATACTGGGCTAATAAAATACAGTGCTATTGTCCATGGTAACACTTTAAAGAATGCTTAAAACTGTCATAAACCAACATTAGTCAAACACTTTGACATTGTTTGTACAGTATGGTTGTTAAGGTCCTGTAAATCTGCTCAGAGTCTCTAATTTCTAGGAAATAAACCGCTAAAGTGGCGATTTCATTTTTGTTAACTCTTATGTTTTGTCATCTCTGTGGATTGCCAAAGACTTAAAACACGTATTAAACACAGTAATCCTCAGTCCCAGGACTCAGCTGCTGCACTGAAAGGTCGAAATGAGATGATGACCAAGAGAATTAGGAGAAGGGATTGGGAGGGTGTGGGTATTTTAGTTACTTGTGCTGTAGTTTTATTTTATGTTTTATCTTGCTTATGTGTTGCAGTACAACAGCATGTCAACGCAGTTGTTCATTAAAAATAAAGCCTTTGGGAATAAAGTTTATTCCCATAGTAATTATAAAACATATTTTGTGGATGTACTAGATATCTATTAATATATAAATATGGATAGTTTGACATGCAGTATATTAGTTTTCTGTGTTGTGATTTCAGTATTGAAAAACTTGTGTGAATACAGGTGCAGTGCTTCGATTCACAGCATTGGCCTAATGATCTACAACCAAATTTATTGGGAAGCAGAATCCTTATGGTAAATCAATGAATCTGTATAGTTATGGAGCATGAATCCATGGAGGAATGGGAGGGGTGAGATGAAGAATAGTGCAGAAGAACAGTGCAGATCTAGGATAGTGTGTGAGCATGTAGGTGTACTGCTGTGTTTGTGTGCGTGAGCGTAGGGAGCCCTGACTGCATATCTGGTTCTGTGAGTGATTTCATAGGACTTCTCAAAGGGCTCACTCTTTAGCTATAAAAGCCCAGGTAATGGAGAAAAGTCCAAGACCAGCCTGCCTACTGCAGCAATAAATAAAAAAGAACTGCTGGAATTAATGTAGTGCAAAGCCAGGCCAGGTCAAGCCTGCATGCTCAGTCTGGACAGTGAAAGATTAAAGAACAACGAGTAAAGGCAAAAGTGCCAACTCTTACCTCATTTTTTTTAACATTTGTCTTTAAAGGTAGTCTTCACAGACTGAATAGACATCAGATATATGGTGAGTTTCATAGCATATGTGCATTCCCATCTCTCTTCCCGCCACACACACACATGCACACACACACACATTGAACAAAGAAGATTTAGTGTTTTCCTTTACAGTAGTCCTACAGTATGTGCCTAGTTTTAGGGCCATGGTAACATTCTGCCAAATACTTTTATCTATTCCTTTCCTCCTCTTGTTTCGCTCGTAGGTGGAGAAATCCCTATGGATGTGCGCCTTGGCAGTGGGCAGTTGGTGTCCGAGGAGCTGATGACCCTAGGAGAAAGTCTATCACAAACCACAGATCCGTCCCTGAAGCTCTTTCAGTGTGCAGTGTGCAACCGCTTTACCACTGACAACCTGGATGTGCTCGGCATGCATATGGGAGCTGAACGCAGCTTGCCGGAGGAGGAGTGGCGTGCGGTGGTGGGGGACTCTCACCAGTGCAAGTTGTGCCACTACACCACTCAGCTTAAGGCCAACTTCCAGCTGCACTGCAAAACGGACAAGCATGTGCAGAAGTACCAGCTTGTGGCCCACATTAAAGAAGGGGGCAAAGGCAATGAATGGCGTCTGAAATGTGTGGCTATTGGCAATCCAGTGCACCTGAAGTGCAATGCCTGTGACTATTACACCAACAGTCTGGAGAAGCTGAGACTGCACACTGTCAATTCCCGCCACGAGGCAAGCCTCAAACTGTATAAGGTAAGTGGTTTACCAGTTCTCGTATCACACACACCACTTAGCCTTATATTGGCAGGGCATCACAATTTACTCTGCATTTAGAAGTATAAAAAGGAAAACCAGAATGCACAATAAAACCATGCCAATTGTAGATGTTTATTTTTATTTATATGTATATTTTTATTAATCATAATGCCAAAATTACTCATTTGCTTTTGGCCTAATACTAGCATGAATCTGTCATTCAGGCTGATTTATTGTCATTAATTTAAACATCTTATAATTTGAACTCCCCTGCCAACATAATATTTTCACACAACACTCAATGAATGATTCAGTGCTCATTGTACAACTGGTTATTTTTAAAGGCTTATAGTGATAGTTTTGCTGTGTGGAGTTCATATACAAGCAGGGCTCGCTGCTGCCATGAGAAGAACATGGCAGTACAAGCTGGTTTGGAGGCTTCAGACTAAATCACTAGGAGACGAATGAAGAAGTGTTAGGAGACAGAGGTTTGGTGCTAATACTCCTCTGAGCGGGAAGGGCTGAATTGTTCTCGACAGCCGTATTGATTTTCGCTGGACTTGGAGCTTCACCTTCTCCTCTAATCATTCCATAATAGCCAGTGGATGAACACTCTCCGAACAAATGGCCATAAATCTAACAGGCCTGATTCCACTTAGGTGCCTATCCTGTATGTCTGCGGCTTTGGCTAGTCTGCGCTTAACCTAGACTGGCATAGCTGCACACACACAAACACCAAGCAAGACATGAACCCTTGCACTACAGATGTGATGTAAGCTAACGGAACACACACACACAAAATATTGCCTTTAGAAAATCTTGATTTGTTATGAGTTCTCTTTACTACTCGTGTACGGTATATCCCCCAAAAAGTAAATAGGAAAGCTATCGCTTAGGATTTGTGGTGTTGGTGTAATTTACAAAAGAAGAGTTAAAAGATGTGGAAACGTGCTGCTTCAAGCACAGTGTTCCTGTTCCAGGGAGCACTAAGATGATATGGTCATTTAAAACCTTCCTCAAAAATCCCATTTATTTGAAAAGTATTCAGTATTATGAATGAGCTCGCATAGCCACTGGCATGACAAGCATGTTTCCTGCCCACAGAGCTTTTGTACAAAAACAACAGTATAATAGAGAAATCAATTGACTGTGGTTTGCTGTATGATGGAGAGCTTCTGTTGCAGAAGGTAAAAGTAACCTCGGGAGTGGAGAGGTGTTTTTGACTTGTCAGTGTATTGTCTGCACCAAGACACTCGTAATTCGTAGCTGTGTAAAAATAACAATATGCAATGTTCTGTGTTGATTTATTTTGCCATTGTGTGTTTCACTCTCTTTGGTCTTCCTGTCTTAGCTTTGGCTTTTAAAAGAACAACCATGACGTTCACTCATAAGACCAACTAAACGGGCTCAGGCATTTTGTGTTTCTCTTTGCTACTTTTGAAGCGAGAAACTTTTGTCTTGTGGGTTAGGATTCCTTGAATATATTGTTGTTTTTTTTCTATATGAAATACTCGTAAATAGTAAATGGACTGTATTTATATAGCACTTTTCTATCTTATCAAGACACTCAAAGCTCTGTACAACACAATGTGTGCCCTCATTTACCTCCACACACACATTCATACAGCACTTTACTATATCTGAACAAAGACTAATCAGTGCTTTAGATCACATTTATACACCGATGGGACACACATCGGAGGCAATGAGGAGTTCAGTGTCTTGCCCAGGGACACTTCAACATGTGACTGCTGGTGGAATCAAACCCCCAACTTTCTTAATGGAAGACGACTGCTCTAACCACTCAGCCACAGTCGCCCCTCAAACCTCCCCTTAGTGGAAGCTTAAATGCAAAAATAAAAAAGTATGTTACGTTATGCAATTTAAAAAAAAAACTATTTATTCTTTATTTTATTTTATTTGCGAGTGAGAGAGAAGACACATGTCGCACTGGCGTTCGGGTTGTTAGGGATTAAATATGTACAACACATCCAGGCATGCTAATTTTTATGACTTAAGCCTCTTAAAATGGTTCCCTATTTTTAACACCAATTGATTTTCCAACTAAGAGTGTGTGCATTTGTCCAGAATTTACCTGCTCTCTAAACCAGAAAACACTGCAGTGCCTTTTAAGCTCTTCCTCAAAATCAACGATGCTCAGATGTTGACAAGAGTCTCATTAAAGTAGTTTATGACTTACCAATGTGACAAGTACATGGTGGTGAGGCTTCTCAGCTGCACTCGCATCTCTCTTGGTAATGCCACAGTTTTCTTACTTCTACAGATTTACAGTCCTGGTAGAGATACTGACAGGCAAAATCCACATTGCCGACCTTTTGCTGTAAATTACTTGGTACAACATGCATGGACAAAAATAGAAACCTGAAAATGATGGGAGGGGGTGGGGTTAAATAAATCATCAACTCAGCATAAACTGGCTGTAAGATGTGGGCAACGCTTGGGACGCTTCACCCAAATCAAACTGGTTTGCATTAAACAGGCCGTTTGTGTGCACAGCTCCATATAAATGGGAACCTGTAATTACTGGAATTAAAAAGAAGGACTAAGCTGAGAGCTAAGTTGGATGGGATAATTTGAGAGTCTGTGGTATGTAGCCCATATTAGGGTTGTCTAAAAATATCCCCCCCACCACCCCATGTATTGGAATGTTCTAAAAGACCACAGAATGATCCAGTAAGTCATCCTGACCACTGGACCACCACACAGTGGGGCTGATGCTGTCTCCCCAGTAAACTGTACTCAGTCTAAAGTCACCCCTTAGGAGCATGGTGTTCTGCCAACAGCCCCCCCCCCCCCGCTCTGAAGCTTACTTTCACCTTCTTTTTTTTCTAATGGGGAAGGAAGGCGGGTTTCAGTAGCTCTGGCAAATCAGGATTGATATTTTTCCTGTTTCATAAAAGCAGATATTCTGTTGGTTTGTGAAATTTGTTTTTAAAGTATTTAGGCCCCCACTGTGAATACTCTTAAATAAAGGCATTTTCCAAATTGACACATGATTCTGATTTTGAGGGTGGTCAAATTCCAGACAATGTTTTGTTTGACAAGACGAAAAGGATGAGGCCTAACTAGGCCTGACCACGGGCCTCAGCTTCTAGTGAAAAGTTGGGGGAAACAGTAAAAAGCACGAGGGAGGAGGGGTTTGCTGGCTACCTTCCTTGTCTCGAGGGCCGGTGCAATCGGCAGTAATTGAGATTGATTGGATGTTATTTTTCCTCTTGCAAATGTAGTCCATTAGCTTGGCACATGCATAATCAGTTTAGAGCGCAGTTAGCCGAATGTAATCATGTTCCTTGGTGTCTGCGAGCACAAAATCCACTCCAGATGCAGGTCGACCATGGAAAGATGGGGAGAAAGTGCCGTCACTATCAAACAAGGAATCTTAAGCTAAAAACGTTCTGACATCCCTTCCTGTGCCCTGGTCCTGCTTTATTGAGCACACCCAACTGTAAAATATTTTCATCTTCCCTTGTTTGTCATTGACACCCAGTCACATCCACTGCTGGTTCTTTACAAAATGAAGCATTGCTTTGATCCCATTTTCTGTCCATAGGCAATCATTCAGGAAAGAGTCAGCTGTTCTTGTGTTACTTTTTAACTCGGTCCGAAAGAACAAGAATTAAAAAAATGTCTATGCTATGCAGAGAACAAACAATCACAACACATCACATGATTGGAGAAAAGAGGCCACAACATCAAAGACGGGGTTAGTGGTTACATGAAAATACAATTAGGTGTTCACTGATGATCTTACTCAGCAGAAGTTCTGGCTTCTCAGACTCTGGAATGCAAGCCATGACCTCTCTCCATTAATGATCAAAAGTAACAAGAGTCACTCTCAATTATCTTGGGCTGTTGTGCTAAATGTAGTTAGCAAACTATCACAAATGGATCTTGGTTGAAATCCAAATTCTTTGTGACCAAAAAAGTTGAAGTGTATTTTGGATGCCTTCCAATCAAGCTGCTCTGTCAGGCAAACACCTGTTGGGTAACATATGGCTCATCATTGGATTTTCACATTTTTCAACTATTTTTGTTTTGTTTTGTCTTGTTTGGAATTTCATATTTAACTTATCCAAATGTCCTAACTTTCAGGCCTAAAATAGTTTCCTCTTATGTTGCAATGCTGACTCAAACGTTAACAAACTGTCAACATGTTTAAGAAAAATATGATAGGTAATGTGGCTTGTCCTCTAAGTGATGTCAAGTGGGGGACTTGTCTCCCTCAAACGGCAAACATTTCTAAGAAGAGGAGGGATAGAAAAAAGATGGAGCGATAGAGAGGAAAAGAGGTTGGAGGGTGCAGGAGAGTTGAATGGATAGATACTCTGCTAATTATCATGGCTAGCCTATGATTGTTCAGTAATAGCGCTCAGTGGGAAAGGTTGTAGCAGTTCCAGGAAGAGCAGAGCTCTGATTTACTGGTACTACTGCTCTAATAAAGCGTAAGCTGCACATCCTGGGAGACAGCCTATCCTCTCCCCTCACATACACAAGCGTGAGAATGCACACAGAGATGGACAAGCGGACGCTCACAGTAATCATGTAATCTAAAATGCCACAAGACTCACAAAATGTATCATTTTAAGGTCTTGATTCAGTATACCTGTAACGCCTCCACAGTCCTCACTGCTATGATTCAGAAGCCTGGTTGCCATCTTTGTGTTAGTGGTTACCTTCAGGTTTGAACTATAACTTCAATCATTAAATGAGTCTGGGTAAGTTAGTCATGGATGGAAAAAGAAATGATTGACATACATCTTTAAAAAAAATCAGAAGCAAATGCATCATTTGAATGAAGGGGTCTAGTAGGGTTGTGTGCAAGAATTTCTCAACTATTCAAGCTCCTGCCCCTCATTAGGTCTGGCTTTCACCTACGACACAGCTGTTGCTGCTGCTGGTGCTGACCATATGTGCAAAGACCCCACTCTGTGTTTTAATGGGACAAATAAAGGTCCAATGAATGAAAGCAAAAAAAAGGGGGAAAGCATAGGTCAATTTAAAGTGCCTAATATTCTCCTGACTCCATGTTTGATTGTCTAAATTTGCAAAGAACATCCATCCATCATCTTTACCCACTGCTTCCTTTTCGGGTTGCAGGGGGTCACTGGTGTAAACCATCACTGTGCAAGAGGTTGGGGACACCTGGACAGATCTCCAGTCCATTGCAGGGACACATCGAGACAAACGAGACAAACAACCATTCACTCTCTCACTCACACCTAGGGACATTTAGAGTTACCAGTCAGCCTAACATGCATGTTTTTAGTATGTGGGAGGAAACCGAAGTCCCCGGAGAAATAAAACATTTTCTCTGCCATGTTAAATGATCTTTTCTCTTATGGTTTAATTCTTCCTCTTCATATCCACAAATAAAAGGAAAAACATGCTTTACATCAACAATATTTTGTTAATTTGACCATGCAAAAAATAAAATAAAATACCTTTTCTTTTAATCCTAGCTAACTTATGTTTTTATTACATTTATAGTATATCCAGGTATTTGCTGATAGTCTTATTAGAAAGGAGTTTTTTCCCCACCAAAAACACGCTAACGTTTTTTTTTGTTTTTTTTGTTAGAACATTAAATTAAATTAAATTAACAAAGCTGCCACTTAAAAAAATAGATCCACATCTCTGTTCAAGTATCATTGTTCTTCTAACAAACAGTAAAAAATAATGAAGTTCTTTCCTTTTGGAGTTGTAGACATTATTGAGGGGGAAATTGAATCTGGGAAATGCTTCCTGCACCAACTCCAGGCTCTCTGTATCTAATCTTACACGATGGCCTTACCTGCCTCTACCTTGTAAAGATGATATTACAGACATGCAGGATCAGTCATGGTTTCCTCTTGTTAAAACCCCCACAAAAAAATCACTGCTGAGATGCCAGGAACATGTTGTCCATTTCACCTTCAAAAACACCTCATATATGATTCTTTTCAATCTGGCTCTTATTTCTGGCAGTGGCAGTTTCTGATATGGGCATATCGTCAAGGGTGGCACGAGTACCCAGCCCCGACCCCGCCATCAAGCAGAGAAAACATCTAAGGAGATTGCAGAAACTACTAAAATTGGGTTAAGAACTGCCCAACGCATTATTAAAAACTGGAAGGATAGTGGGGCCCATTGTCTTGAAGGAAGAAATGTGGCTGGAAAAAAATCCTGACTGATCATGATCGGCAATCACTTAAACGTTTGGTGAAATCAAATGGAAGAAGAACAACAGCAGCACTCAGAGCTATGTTTAATAGTGAAAGTAAGAGCATTTCCACACGCACAATGGTGAAGGGAACTCAAGGAATTGGGACTGAACAGCTATGTAGCCTTAAGAAAACCACTAATCAGTGAGGCTAACCCGAAAAAAGGCTTTGATTTGCTAGGGAGCATAAAGATTGGACTCTAGAGCAATGGAAGAAGGTCATGTGGTCTGAGTCCATATTTACCCTGTTCCAGAGTGATGGGCGCATCAGGGTAAGAAGAGGGGTAGGTGAAGTGATGCACCCTTCATGCTTAGTGCCTAGTCATCGATGCAAGATATTGGTGAAAAATTAATGCAACACTGGATGGAAATAGAACTTGTGACATTGCAGAAGCTTATCGAAACAATGCCACAGCAAATGCATGCCGTAATCAAAGCTAAAGGCGGTCCAATGTGTGTGAGCTCTTTTTTTTTTTTTTTTTTGGTGGCGACTTTTTTTTTGGCCAGGCAGTGTATTTGAAAGATAAACTTCAAAAGAGCTGTGATGTAGGCTGAGTATATTAAGCAAATCACTAAAAAATGTGAGACATAATTTGTTTTAATTAATCCATCTTTACACATTTGCCATGTTTGTTTAGGTCTGTGCTTGTTCTGGTCAATAGAGCCTTCTGATCGCTCTAATGTAGACTTTTGTATTAAGAAGAAATTCTGGCATCTGCTTGATATTCTCATACATGATATACTACTGTACTTATATTTGAGTTGATTTAAACTTAATACTTGGCCAGATGAGGATCAGTTCCTCCAAATCGGAGGAAAAGGGTAGAGTGCCTTCTCCGGGTAGGGGAGAAGGTCTTGCCCCAAGTGGAGGAGTTTAAGTACCTTGAGGTCTTGTACACAAATAGGGGAAAAATGGAGCAAGAGATCGACAGGCAGATAGGTGTACCGGTCTGTCATGGTGAAGAAAAAGCTGAGTCAAAAGGCGAAGCTCTCAATTTACCAGTCGATCTACGTTCTATGGTCATGTGCTTTGGGTTGTGACCAAAAGAAAAAGATCACGGATACAAGGGGACGAATGAGTTTTCTCCGCAGGGTGTCTGGGCTCTCCCTTAGAGATAGGGTGAGAAGCTCGGTCATTCAGAGTAGCGCCGCTGCTTCTCCACATCGAGAGAAGCCAGTTCAGGTGGCTTGAACATCTGGTTAGAATGCCTCCTGGACGCCTCCCTGGTGAGGTGTTCCGGACACGTCCCACTGGGAGGAGACCCGAAGGAAGACCCAGGACATGCTGGAGGGACTATGTTTATCAGCTGGCCTGGGAACGCCTTGGGCTTTCCCTGGAGGAGCTGGCCCAAGTGGCTGAGGAGAGGGAAGTCTGGGCCTCCCTACTTAGGCTGCTACCCCTGCGACCCGACCCCAGATAAGTTGAAGAAAATGGATGGCTGGATGGACTTGGCCAGCGCAGCTTGACTAAGTCTCATGTCATCTGACAGTTTGTCCACCACTAATGAGAAGGTAGCAGTTGCAGTTGGCAGGTAGATTTTGCCCTGGTGAAGCCTGGTTCAGGCTTCTCTCAATGTATGCAGCTCCTAAGCTGTAATGATGGAGAAAGTGAGGCAGGCAAGCTTACCGGCTCTGTAACATCAATACATCAGTGACTTAGCCGGCAGATTAATGGTCTCTGAGTGGTCAAAGCCACAAAACTACTCAGTTTGAAGGTTTATGTTGATTGAAGCTGTAGTTGGACATCAAATAGGCTAAAGACACAGGTGAGAAGGAAGGAGAAAGTTTTTGCTGTGAGGATAAGCACACAGGAAAATTTTCTTCATGAAGCAGATAATTTTTACAGACGCATGCATTTGTCCCCTTGACTGATTTCTGTAAACCTATGAACAAGCTTTTTGCAACTTTCAGTTGCTAAATGCAGTATTAAAAATAGTGTTATGTATTTTTACATGTAAACTTTAAACCCTGTCTTGGAGCTTGTGTGAACAGTCTACTATGGATAGATTCTGTGGTTCAAAGTGGCAAGTCCTTTTAAACTTCTGTGACCGCAGAGAAAGATTGAAAAAAACAAACCCAGCCATCCATGTTGCTCGGGTCAAGAATTTTTATTTGAAATTGAAGAACCCAGAGGTTTTTCTCTTGTTTCAAGACAAAATGGCCATCTTTTCCTGAATTTTATGGCTATGGTTGTCCATCCATGTTTTGCCTAATTGCTGCGTGCTGGAGCCCAGCACTGGGAGCTGTAAATCTCCTTGTGTAATGGAGAAAATGTTTTCTCCAGATGTAAAAGAAGAGATTTCATCCTTTTGTAATTAAACGGTGCGGCCCAGGGTGCCATGGGGTTTTTATTAGGAGCTCTGGAAAAGATTGTTCGACACCTTGTTTTCTCATTATGACTTTATTTCTTGAATTAAAAGAGATGGAGAAAACAAGAGATGAAGACAAGCAAAAAATTGAAAATAAAGTCCAGATTGGAATCTGGTTTTAAAATATTTATTATGTGAATAATTTAGAGAGTGTGTACTTTAAACAAACAGATAAGTTGTAGACAAACCAGTTTCAAATACCACAAAAATGTTAGAAGATACTTTTTTAATTCAAGAAATGTTCTTAAATACTTGTTTTTGTTTACGCCAGTGTATTATTTTCATTTTTTTATTTGTATGCTGTAATCCAAATTGGAGATAAAAATAAAGTGCATTTTTACCTATGCTAATACAGTGGTCTCTCATTTATCGCGGGGGG
>NC_056499.1:5237309-5270888 GCF_014905685.2 Nematolebias whitei | reverse complement strand
ACCACCTAGTGGTGGATGGGTTAAATGCAGAGACTAATTTCGCCATTGTATGGAAACATACAGTGCTGACATTGTGATGACATTATATATATATATATATATATATATATATATATATATATATATGGGCCGAGATGGGGGAGGGGCAGGGCAGCCGACCCGGCCCTTGAAAGCCCCAGGTTTGATCCCCAGTCATTGCACATCTCATGGTGTCTCTGTGCAGCACACCCTATCCCCAAATGCTCCCCAGGCACCTTCAATAGCTGCCCACTGCACCACCTGGTGGTGGATGGGTTAAATGCAGAGTCAATACAAACACATTATTATTATCTAGGATTCACAGCTCACAACTTCAGAAGCACTGCCTTATATAAATACCATTGAACTTAAAACCTATTTATAAAATACAAGAGTGTATCTTGCAATGGGGGAAATTATAGAAAAATAATTTTAAGAAATTGAGACAAAAATGTTCTTTAGTGTTCACAGACACTTGTGGCTCTATTTATGACACTGATGTTCATAGACATCCATCCATCCATTATCATTACCCGCTTCTTCCTTAATGGGTTGTGGGAGTCACTGGTGCCCAGCCATCACTGTGCGAGAGGCGGGGGCCACCCTGGACAGGTCTCCAGTCCATCACAGGGACACATAGAGACAAACAAGACAAACAACCATTCACTCTCCCACTGTCTCACTTAGACACAATTTATAGTTACCATCAGTCTAACATGCATGTTTTTGGTCTGTGGGAGGAAACTGCAGTACCCGGAGAAAACCCACGTAGCACGGAGAGAACATGCAAACTCCACTCAGAAAGTTCCTGATCAAATCCGAGCTGGGATTTGATCCGACAACCTTCTTGCTGTGAGGCAGTTCTACCAACTGAGCCACCATGCCACCCCAGAATAGACAGTATGGGGAGAGTAATGACCAAATTTGTAATTCCCATATCAACATATCTTCACTGCTTCATTTACATCATGGGGTCACATTGCACTGCTTTATTTATTGATTTATTATTTATGCTGTTACCAGGTAGTTTTACACATTTGCATTGAATCAAACCCTGTTTATCTCGTACTGATTTACAGAGGCCTGTTTTTAAAAAACGTAGAGCTGCACTCAGTGAAGCTAACCACCGTTCTCGTACACCTCCATCATAAACTTGTCTGCCCACACCCACAGGCCACTTTTTATTGCCCACTGCCAATGACTATAACTCAATCAATTTTACAGAATTGGAGCTAAAATACGATGTTGTAGCTGAGTGTCATTCACAACACGTCCTAAGAACATGAGATTGTGTATAACATTGCTTTTTTAAGGGTTTGACCATTGACTAAAACTCTGTCCTTTCTCCCCACTGAAAGATAGTCTAATAATCAGGCATGAAATATGGTGGGCATTTTGCATTTCTTTAAGGAATGCTGGGTCTTTATTTTAAAATATCACCACATCCAAATACTTTTCAGTATTTAAAGCATAATCATTTCTTTAGATGGCCATTCTCTGTCACAAGTCTGAGATTTTTCTCAGCTGTCCTTGTTGAGTTGGGATAGTCATGATAAAATAAAATGACCGGTTCACATGCTTCTTAAGCTGAGAACTCTGGGAGGTGTCAAAGTTTGAACAAGAAATTGTGATATTTGGAATGCAAATATTTATTCAAATGATCATTTCTGGATAAAATAATGTAAGGAAAGCATGCACTGTAAAGTCTGTTATTATAATTTATTGCCGAAGGACTTTCAAAGTTACAGCAGAATACTAACCAAAATCGGTAATTAGGAGATCAGCCGTTCCATCTGGAAGGGAGTTTAAGGCTTTTTAAATGAGAGATCCAGCATTGGCGTATTCCCAGTATTCAACTTAACTTTTAAATCATTAAACATGATGAAGCCATCTCCACAAAGTCAGGGGTTTATATACAAAAATCAAACACCATCTGCCATCTCTGATCAGACCCAACAGCCATCAGGCCAGGGTTACCAAGGCAGAACAGGAAAAGCCATTAACTGCCAATCACTGCATCGATCGACAAGCCAGTCCACTACACCTCTCCTCCACCCTCCCATCCACCCTTGCCCACAGACACACAAGAACACTTCTCCATATTTTACTGTACTGTAGACATGTGCGCAGACACACAGTCTTGCTTATTCTGCACTGCACGGCCATATCAGTTGGCCTAGTTTGTCTCCTTCCTATTTAAACCAACTTATCTCCTGAGTTATTTGCAGTCTAGATTGGGGGATTAACATTCCGCACAGTTTAGACGATCTGTCTTTTTTCACGTTTAGGTTCAGAAAAGGCCGCATGTATTTGAAGGACAGTCGAGATCTGTACAAGGATGTTTTTCGTTCTGACCATTGGTCTGTTGTCTCCTGATTAGTGAGATGCATTTTAGGAAAGTCCATTTCCCCCTCCATTCTGCTCGAGCTACATCCATCCACATTTTTGGAGACAAAAACTAATAGTCAGTGAAGGGCACAAAGAAAAGAATACAATTGATTATTTTATTTCTCCATTTTCAGGGCTACTTCCAGAACTGAGGGTCATTAGAAGAATATTTTCCTACTTCCCAGTTTAATAGAGATGCTGTATATCAGAGTGATCTGGATCAGAGGTCAGGGCAGGCGGGAGCAATTAAAGCATATAGATCCAGAAGCTTGGAGCCTGTGTTGCAGGCAGAAACAGATAGGTGAGGTAAAAGAGATGCAGAGGCTGTATGTATTGAACTTGGCAGTATTAATTTATTGAACTTTGTTACTGAAAACGTAATGCCGCATTAGTCCTGTGCATGAATTTGGACAGTGTCATATACACTTTCACATATGAACTTTGTTCTCAGCAACACACACTCATACTTTTCTCTCATATTCACAGAAACAAGTCGTGTTGCCATTATTTTAAAGTTCCCCTTTGATTCAGAGTAAATGTGCCATCTTTCAGGTTACTTGGTTTGGTTAGGTCAGCCCTCTCTGGGGTAACAATAGGCAGGGACAGAACAGATATGATGGATGTGTCCTGGACCCCGCGCGCTCGCTCTGCATCTGCGGTGGCCTCATCCACACATCAGCCCCATGGGGGAGGGAGGGAAAGGAGGGCAGAGATCCAAACCAGACCAGCCATTTTCTTCCTTCTGCTCATAAATATTTGTGTAGCTGATTTATAAACAGAGGAGCGAGGAAAGAGATCAAAGTGAACTCTACTTCTACATAGAACTAAGGCTTTTTCATCACAATGCTCACTGTTCTCATACCTATTAAGGACAAGATGTACATATCATAAAGCATAATGGCAGGAGAACAGAATGACCACTAACATTTCAGGGCTCAGTTTTCACCAGAGTGAGAGTGTGGCTTAAGTTTCTCAAACACAAGTCATCAGTATGTGTGATTCCTCTTTGTGTCCACAGCCATGCTGTGAAGAGATACAGTGTGAACATAAAGTTGCCTCTATCACTGTGGACAACCACATGTGCTGACTGAAGCGACCACCTGATCATATTCAGTAAACAAGTGTTCTGTAAAGCAAAAAGCCTAGAAAACATGTGTATGCATGGCATAAACGATACATGTATGTGGGGTTTTTTGGTGGCAGAATGAACTCAACATAACTTAATATATACAAGCAAAGAAAGGCAGCCCACCCTCGAACAACTGAATCACATATTCATATACATCCCACCCTACCCCCAGTACTCAGCCCCTCTGTTCAATGTCGGCCTTGTGCAAATGGAAGGCAGCAAAGGTTGCTCTTTTCTGTTTCTATCTGTCCCTGATTAATAACTCTTATTGCTGGCAGCTGCATAAGACAGCCATGAAGATGGTTGTCCAGTGACCTCTTTAGGAGGCAGAATAGCATGGATAATGGGACAGAATAGAGGGCTTTCTTCTATGGAGATTCCCCTCTTTGTCCACAAAAAGGGCATACTGTGATCATGGTGTGGGAGAGGCATGTGGGGGAAGTTGTTGCTAAACAGTCTGCTCTTAAAAACACACAATTTCTTAAAATGCATTTTACTTTGTGTTTACATGCATCGTAGTTAGGGATTTATTATTAAAGAACATTAAATTTGTGGTTTTTCTTTTGTCTCTTCCTAATCCTCCTCCAGCACCCTGTAGAGGGGAAGCTACTATTGTTCACAGCCTCTAGCTGAAGCACATTTTTCCATACCCTGTCCAACTTCATATATGAACAATTGATATATAATAGGGCAATGTGTTGATGTAGGCAAGCATATAGGAGGGTGTTGGTGCAGTATGTCTTAAGCCTGGTGTGTCTGTGCTTCTATGCGATAAGTTCAAAGTCCTGCTGAACATCATCGAGCTGATGCTGAGTGAGGCTGACTAGCTGCAGTCTGTGGTCTGGGGAAGGGTTACTGAATTATTACAGATAGTTTCAGGGATAACTGTCCAACCACATGACTGGGGAATATTAATCATTTATTTGATTGTCCTCATGTGCTGATTAATCAGTTTGAGTAGGATCTGCAGGATTAACTACTTTAATATTCCCCTGTAAGAACAGGTAAGAGGTAAGGCTATGAAATATCTTATTCCATTCATCATTTATTTTTAGATCCCTGCAGACGATGGACGATTAGAAACGGAGGTGAAATCAGCCAGAAAAGCAACACAAGGAAGCTGTTCAGAGAGGATGACATGGGAACAAAAACTATTTGTTATTGCACAGCTGAATATTTCTGAAGATGGGGGAAGGGACACAACTTATTACTTAAAAAGTAGCACAGAAAAAAAAAAGTTAAGCAGCTGGGAGGGAGATAGTGGAGAGAAAAAGGGGGCGGAGAGACACTAGGAACAGGAAGTTGATGGGAAAGTGATAGCTGTCTCCACCTGGAGTAAAGCCTGAGCTCTGTGTTAAGAGGAGAGACAAAGCAAGCAAAAGAAGAGAGCTGCTGCAGTTGACTCCTTTACTGTGCTCTGATTTAGGTAAGTTGGCTCTCACACCATGTATAGCTACTTGAACTTATCCAACAAAGGCACTTTTTCCTGTTTACCCCACTCACTATCTATTCAGTCTATAAATTCTCAATCTGCCAACTGTTTAATGTGTTATGTCATGTGGTAATGCCTTTGATTCCAACATGCCTTAGTTTGTAAATACAAGAGGCACTCAAAAGGCTGTGGTTTCTTTACAAGCATGGCGCCCCCGGCACTTTGGTTGGGAATGCATTGAGAGGGAGCAGGATTGAAAGAGTAAGGGAGAGAGCGAGAGGTAGTTAGAAACTGTATACACTTCCTACTGCTCCTCTGCCAACCCCTTTCCATGCTGCCTCTGGTTGCACTGGCAGCCAGTGAGCAAGAAATGTGAGGAGGAGGAGGAGGAGTATGTCCTCCTTCCTGACTAAACACGGCACCCTAATTATGCACTTTTCAGCAGGTTTTACCTTTAACACTTTCCTCCCGGGGTTGAGATTAGTGCTCACCATGCTTGATTTACTGCACAATTACAGAACAAGAGCTTTGCCTGATCAATAAACAGGAAGAGGAAAAGTGGTAGTCTTTGAAGTATAGTTTCAGATTTTATGCACGATTGAGCGGTGTACATAGTGTGGCAGCTGAGGGTAGCTTGGCTGCAATGCCAGCCTACGAAATAAATAATCTGATAGTGATGTCTTATTGCTTTGCCAGCTTTTTAACTGGCCGAACAGTGCTCACCATGGTAGAATGTGACAGTATCCATTGTAAGTTTTCAAAAACAGAGAAAACTGTATTCTTTCAAAACTTGAAATATCTTTGAATGACTTTTATGCACACGTTTCACAGAAAGATATGAAGCTTGTCCATTGTTTAGCCCTGCATGAGATGTCCTGCAGGCCAGTCCAGCGACCTCCATGATAACATTTGCCAAAGGCATTAAAAGTTAATTTTTAGAAGCTTCAGTCCATCAAGCCTGTTTGAGGCCCATAATACTTCTTGCCAGTAATGGAGCTCTTCCAATTACTCTTTCCTTTAAGTTTTTATTTTTTTGTTTGTTTTTAGCAATGACAATTATAAATTTGCAGCAATTATGAAGAACTGGGACTGATGAGGTTTATGGTTATTGATCCCTAATTGATCACACAGATCAATAAGCACTTTTGTATTGTTTTAATGGACACTGTTATGGCTTACAATACTGACCTTCTGAATAAATTTGTGTCATCAAGGCCACAACTACTGGAATTGAAACATGCTATGCTCGTGTAAAATGTGGTGGTGGATGGCACTAGACCGAGCAAAAGTTCAAGAGTATATTTGCGTCTTTGTCATAATTATATGATGCTGATGTTGATGATTCAACACGGTTAACATCTAACAAATTTATCAAAAAAAGAAAAAAAGGAAATACATGGAATATCTGTAGTACCGTATTTTCCGCCGTACACGTCGCGCCACCCTATAAGTCGCATCAGTCCAAATATGCAACAAAATGAAGCTGATTTGACGGTTGCTCCAAGTGAGCTGGACGAAGGTGGCAGACTATGGCAAGCCGATTGTGTCATTATTGGCAGTTTTACCTGTTACATGACACAATGGCATGCCATACTGCTCGACTGCCATCTAGCTGCTGAAAATGGTAGTGTTCAATATTTTCAATGTCGGAATGAATAAAAACGATCATATCTCAGCCAAAAATTGGTTTATAAATATAGAAAAAAATTCATAAATATGTCGCTTTGGCGTATAAATTGCAGGGCATGTAAATTATGCAAAAAACTGCGACTTATAGGCCAAAAAATACGGTAACCTGATTGTAGCAGAGATTCATTTGAAGTATGAAAGTTTTACTCAGTTTGAAGCTGTGTAGTTCTCTGGTATGGAAGAGTTAACAGGTGAAAGAGTGGGTGTTTGCAGTATGAACTACTTGAAATACCCTCAACAGCAGTTTCACTTTGGCAAAGTACTCTATGTTTCATGCAAATAAGCCTATAGACATGCTCTGTATATTCACCTCCTCTCGACCCCACTCATTATTTTTCATTTTAAGAAGAAGGCCTCTCAAAGGGTGCTTTGCTCCTTTTGTCAGGATTGTGCTACTAATAAAGATATCTGCATAGGACTGGGTTAAATATTGACACTGGCTGTGCACATCATCACCATTCTCAATTCGCCGGTGTCTGTTAGGGCAGTGTATGTAAAACTAAATGTTTCCTTTTCATAAAATTGCAAAGCCCTTTCCCAAAACCCATTTCGATGAATTTTACATTAGAAAAGGATACAGCATAATCAGAAAACATACAATGTTACAGCTATCACAGCCTTATTGCATAGCCTGAAGCTGCAACCAATTATGTGTTAATGAAATATTTACACTACCAAACTGAGAACGCCAGGGGTGAGAACTAGATAATACAAGCCGGAGGAAATGGAATTCTGTGTTTTCTCCTTTGCTGTTGTGCCAGTGTAAAGGTGGAACAGGAGATTTGGAGAGGACAAAAAAAGGTTTGTGAGGAAAAATGTGGGCAGAAAGTTTTTGGTCCCCGCTACAAATGCGGGACCGTTTCAGACTAAGTGGGCAGTAAAGTTTAACGTGGGCATGCGGTTGTAAAAGTGACTCAAAAGCAAAGTCAGAAACGTTACGTTTTACCTCACCAGTGCTTGATTTCAGTCGGCTACTCCCTTCGAGTGATATGGCAGTGGATCTGCATTCACTACATAGCGTGGTGTTTGTTCTCAAGGACTAATTGTGTTTGAGTAATGTTCCTGCTCTGAATTTAATTCTCACTGACTGCATTAATCATTGCAAGTGGTGTTTGCTTGTATCTTAATCCAGCACCCTTCCATTCCACAACTCACCATCTCTCCTACATTCACTTCCAGGGCTTGTTCTCCTCAACTATCTCCAAACTCTCTTTCTCTGCTCATCTCTATCTAACAAGCTTTCTGGTTTTAATATTCAGATGGCCTCCTCAATGCCCTGCTTCCACTGTCGGGCTGGCAGGTGACAAATAAACAGCAGTGAGGTGTAAGAGATGATTGTCAGCTTTGTGGCTGCCTCTGCCTTCACCACATCACTGACCCTAGAAAATCACGTCAGCCATTCTGTTCTTATATAGCCTGTATACTCCATCCGTCCCGTCCGTCCGTCCGTCCGTCCATCTGTCCGTCCATCTGTTCGTCCATCTGTCCGTCCATCAGTCTATCCATCCATCATCTTTACCCGCTTTTTCCTTTTCATGTTGTGGGGTGCCCATATCCAGCAGTTACTGTGCGAGAGGCGGGGGGCACCCTGTACAGGTCTCCAGTCCATCACAAAGACACATAGAGACAAATGAGACAAACAACCATACACTCTCTCTCTCACCTACGGACAATTTAGAGTTACCAATCAGCCTAACATGCATGTTTTTGGTCTGTGGGAGGAAACCGGAGTACCAGGAGAAAATCCACACATGCACGGAGAGCACATGCAGTCGCCGGGATTTGAACCAGTGACATTCTCGCTGAGAGGCAGCAGCTCTACCAATTGAGCCGTGCATGCATACTCATGTACAATAAAATCTCCATAAAGTTGGGTTTAGAAAATGTGTAATTTTTAAAAATTTTAAGTTCTTCTAAATCTTGCAAGGCTCGTGCAAATGGGAATTGTATTTGTTTTGTAGATAAAAACCTCCAACAGAAATTAGATGAAAAAATGCATCATACTCTCAAAAGTGCAAAATCGGTTACACTCAGATGTGGTCTAATTCCTCATTACACAAACAGACTGTTTTTTAGCTTTTTTACATATGACCTCTGTTTAATGCCCTCTTTGTTTGTGAAGATTGTTCAAAAAAATCAGAGCTTCAAGTTTTGTGCTTGGGGTTCAGAAAACAAGTTTGAGTCTTCTAACATACCTGATTATTTTGCTTGTTACCTGTGTATTAATGCAATCTGCTGCTTCCTTAGATATATAACTTTTCTCATTGGCTTTAATAATGAATGTGAATATTTTTGTTCAGTGCCCTGAGACGACTTCTGTTTTGACTTGGCGCTGTATAAATAGACGGAAATAAATTGATTTTCTATGACGAAAACATGATTGTTTACCGGTAGTTTGTTCTAGCGCACTTGGGCGTCTATGGCTGAGTAGTTAGAGCAGTTGTCCTCCAACGCAAGAGTTGGGGGTTTGATTCCATGAGCCGTCACATGCTGAAGTGTCCCAGGGCAAGACACTGAACCCCAGTGTGTCCCTTCAGTGTATGAATGTGATAAAGCACTGATTCTAGATCTAGCAGAGTGCTGTATGAATGGGTAAACGAGGACAGACGTTGTAGTGTAAAGCTCTTTGATTGTCTCGATGAGATAGAAAGGTGCTATATACTTGTAAGTGTAGTTCATTTACATTCAATTTGAATAACTTCTTATAACCCTAATACAAGTGTTGTTGTTTTTTTAAATACATGACTTGAGACATTAAAGTGTTAATTGGACAAATTATAATTGATGTTTAGAACAGTCAGAACATGTGAACATCCTTTGTACTTTTTGCTCCACTAAAAATCTACAAATCATCGTCCCCCAGCTGTGGACAAGTGTTCATTGTCACTTCTGTCCAAAATGAATGGTTTATTTATTGACACTGTTCCCTGAGTCATACAGGAAACAGGGTCGACAGGTCTTGATTTGCCCCTCGTCTCTAAATGATACTTTGCCAGAACACATGTTATTAACAGTTGTTCAGGTGCCTCGTGACTCCGCCCTGTTCTCACCTCCTGCAGGTAAACTTATTGTACGGTAGTTTCTGCAAGCTTCTCCCAGCATGGATTTCAGAAAAGCTCCAGGAGGTTAAGCTGTTAATTAGCCAAAGAAAGAGGAGGCTGATAACTTGCTGTTAATTTGTTTAACTCCTTTTTCCTTCTTTTCTTATTTGGGCACTGACATAATTCCCTGCCTGTTTTGGAGTCAGATCCTGTGTGTCACAAAAAGCAGAGCCCAGCTCATTAAAAAGGAGAGAAATGTGTTTATCTGGCTATGATTAGAAGTGCACATTATGTATGTAGAGCCATGCTTATCCAAATGTTCTTAATGAGAGAGACCCAGGGCGCCAGAGAGGGGCTCCTGTGGGCATAGACCCAGGCTCGTTATCACTACACAGGGCATTGATCTCCCGACCGCCTGCTTGCTTATCCTCCCTCTCCTCACCTTTTCAAAAACGGTGTGTCGCACATGAAATATGTGGACACATTGATCAGCTGATTGAGAGCTATTGTTTAGAGCCCTGGGTCGTTATTGAAGAAGGGATTACCAAACTCTTGTTTTGTGCGCGCGTGTCGAAGACTGTACTGCTCAGCTCCTTGTCACAGCACACACTCCCCTCGGCTCGCCTCAGATTTGCAATGGTTCACAAAAGCGCACACACTTGGGCACGCAGAGCACATACAGCAGCCTACACAATCAGCGTGGCCCAAATGACTGCCTGCATTGATTGCCTTCCATCTGCAATTATGTTCCTATTGTTTACTTTCTAGCTTCTTACTCATTCAAACAGAATTCAATAATTATTGCTTTATTTAATGTAAAAGTAAGTAAGAGTGGTGGGTGTGGAGCACCAATAGCTGTATTGTCTTTAAGTGTCTTGATAACCACTCCCCCCAAAGCTGCTTTGCTTCATAGGTCAATGTTAAGTAAACCTCTCCAAGGACACCTACAGTGATCTATCTTCACCTTTCCAACTTTGCTTAAGACACGGAGTTCCATTTTGTATCTCGGTTCCCTCCAGGAGACAAATGTGCCGCCTGTTTTTATTCACCGGTAGTGATGGATCATTTCTGCTGCAAAGGCTGCAGAGGAAGCAACATTGCACATTATGGGCTTTGAGACATGGGGACAGGATGCAGTGGAGATGTGGCAGGGATTAAGGAGCAAAGGGAAAGAAAGGACATGGGTGGGGATGAGGTTCAGGAAGCGGTAGGTATGCAGTTTGCGTTTGGAATACACAAGTCCCCCTAAGCCACGATGTAAGTTTTAGGCATGTTGTAACTTGCAGTGCCTAATTCAAAGCAGCCACCACACTTTTGGCACCCAGTGGGGCCTCTGTGGTTGGAGCTGCTGTTAGTGCTGCTGGCAGGCACAGCATCGTTGGCCAAAACTGCAACTCACTGACTCCAGTCGCAGCTTTGCTAAATAACCAGCTTATGTTCCAGGGGAATCCCAGTGTGCCACTTTGTGACAACTGAGCTCATGTCAGACTTCTCATAAACATCTACACTGCTTTTAGGAAGACATGCATTATTGTTTCAAGTGTTTTGTTTTTTTATACCAAAACTTTGTTTTCTTCATTATTTTTGATTCATTGTTTTCATTAATATGATTTCAGTTTATAATCTTCAAGCTAGCAAATTATTTTTCATATCTTGTCATTTGAATTATATACTGTATAGTCAACAGCATACTCAGCTGTCTCTCCTTAGCTATGTTTACAGGGACCAAGTAATTGGATTAAACGGTCATTCGGAATAAATGTGTCATGTAAACGTCCCATTCGCATTATTTTTTGTTGATTCAGCTCATTCCGAATGAATGTGTAATCCGAATGAGAGGGGCGGTTTATGCCGATTTATAATCCGAACTGTGTGCATGTAAACACTAGGTCTGGTCATTTTATTCCGATCGTGGAAAACTGACCTGACTGCACATGTGCGACCTGTCTACTTCACGTATTTCCACCTGGCTTGAGGCTACTATGTCGGGGAAGCAAAACTGGTCTGTGAGCGGCACAACATTTCTACGAGAAACTTTGGAAGAGCTCAAAACGATCTGTTTTACCTGTAGCTCAGTCAGGGAGGGCAGTAACGTCCCCACCAACATTAAAACCTGGCACAGGTCCATTTTGAGCGCTCAGGTTTGTTTATGTTCATCCCGGAAGTAGAACTACTTCTTCTGTGTTTTTTTTTTTTTTTTTTTAAGGAGAGTTTACCACACTGCGCATGTCAGTACTTCTATTCAGAACAAAGCCCGCTTCATGTGAACGCTCGTCATGAACGGATTGCGCCCGTGCGCACGATACATTTGAATCATTTAATCTGAAAACATTTCAGTCCGGTCAAAGAATTTTGTGCATGTAAACATAGCGAGTGAGACACTCGGGTACTTTCATGTTTCAACACACACACATTACCTCGTCTTCCTTCAGAGTGAATTACCTCATTGGTTATAATTGCTGCAGTGACCTCACTGTGGTTGAATAACAGAAGTGCTGTATGGCTCAGACTTCTCACATCAGATAGCCCAAAATGTGATGGGCTCCCTGTGAGCCCAGAACCTGATGCCCACTTTTGTGTTTTGGAAAATGTACTCCTCTCATAGGTCCGTCCTGTTAGCACACGCAGCATGGGATCAGGTGTGAATTGCAGTTTTTTTTAAACCACGTTCGCCTTCTGTGAAACACACACACACACACACACACACACACAGAGAAAAGGGCTTTTAGTGCTGAGAATCCGGGAGACAATTACAAAGCAATATCCAAGCAGATACTCAGTGGCTCTCACAGAGGGAATTTGGCAGCTCTCATGGAATTGATAGCTATTTAGCTCACAGATAGTCATCTGTTTTAATGCATTAATTTTGTATTAACAGCACTGCCAAATTTAATGGTAGAAATTAGGCTATGATCGTAATGGCATGGGACTGTGTGTGTATCTTTGGTGGTTCTGTTCATGTCTGTGTGAACATGTGCGATGTTCTATTTCTCTATACTTTGTACGTGTTTGTTGCAGACACGCATTATATTATCGGTTCCTTTGGGAGCCATTCTTTGAAATTACTGGCTTCTTTCTCCCTTCTACCTTTCCAGTAATACCCCCCCCCCCCAACCTTGTGTTCTCTGGAGTCTCTCAGAAACCACATTGTTTTGTGTTAAAGGTGCACTGTTACTTTGCGTTTAAGTGGCTGAAAATGCAGATGCATGCCGCACTCTGGGTGGGTGTTGAAACTGATACAGGCTAGCGTTGCCCACTCAGAGGCCAAGGTGCAGCGAAGAGTTGTGATATCGAGAGAATGGGGTGATGCCCACACCGCCACTGTCCCTCTCTACGTGAAAAAGCACTAAGCACTGCTTCAGCCTCCACATCAAGAGGTGAGGTCCTCCATCCAAGAGAGAAAGGCTTGAAACAACACAATTACTATAAAACACCGCATGTTAAAACCAAACCTTCTGAATATTCCAGCAGATTATTATTTTTTTTTTCAAAATGATTTACAAAATCTAGTTAAATGTTTTGCATGGATTTAAACCGTATTTATATCCTACATCCTCACACCTAAATCTAATTCTGTCTCTGTGTTTTGCAATCAACATGTCTTTGTGATCCTGACTGTTTAATCAGTCCACACTTAATAAAAGCCCACAGCATGTCTCCATGTTGTTCACTGTAACACTAAAATATAGGCGGTCACACACGTTAACTCGCTCAGCTGAATCTATTATATAATTGCTATAAATTTCCAGACAGTTAAGTGGTATTAAAAACATCAGGACAGATGCAGGCAGCTTCCCCCTTCTTGCTCCACAGCTCCCCTCTTGTCGGGGCCTTGACAGGGCAGCTAGAGCCCAACAGACCAGCTCCTCTGAGCCCAACATGACTTTTTCATTAAGGCACCAAATTCCTTCACTCCAGTTGGAGGTGATTTATCAACCAGACTTCATTGCAGGTTCATAGGAAACAGACACAAGTCCCGTCTCATGCATTATTATGTTTCACATTCAAAGTGCGTGTGTGGAAAAAAAATAAAAATGGAGGGATGGAGTTGGCCTGTGAGAAAACTTCATCCTTTATTTATTTGAACCTCTCAGTATGATTCTAGAAATTTCACACGTTGATAATTTTCCGGTGCCTCTGTGCGTCTTGTGGTCCGACTCCCGTCTGGAATACTGAACGAGCAGGGACTGCCTTGATTTTTATCCATATGATCGTTTCTGTTTCACAAACTCTAATGTGCCTCAGACTGCTGTGGGTCATGGCCGGCGCTGAGATGGTGAAAGTGTTGGTTTACAGGTGCAATCATTTGACATAGTAGACAGAGCTACAAGTGCTGGGGCAGGCCCATCAGAGGCCATCTCCCGGACCAGTCAGGTTTATAGTAAATTACGGTCGATTGCAGGGCAGTCAGACTCAAGCTGACTCCTATATAAACCTTGTGCTTTTTATGGGAAACTATAAAACTCCCAGGATTTTTTTTTTTTTTTTTACCTCATGAGACTAGCTTTGAAGTTTCAGTCAGGTGCTGTCATTTTTTTTTCAACTCGTCTTCTCGTAGATTTTTGGAGCCTTGAGTCATTTGCAGCGGCTCTTTTTTTTTAATTCAAGACATCTGCTGTGACTAAAAGCAATTTGACTGATTTGCTGTCATCTATAACTGAATCTGTCTCAGATTTCCATCTACCTTACTTCTGATGCAATATTTGTGCACAGCAAAAAAAAAAAAAAAAGGAGGCGAGGGAGAAGGGCCTCCATGATATCCAGCAACACCTATTCATGACTTCATGGACGGCTTAAAACGAGGCGAGAAAGGAGAGCACGCAGAGCTTTTTACAATCACCTAATAACTCCATTACACTGAGCTGTGGGGCTGACGGAAACGAAAAAAAAATCCCCTATTCCTTTTCCTGGAAGCGGCGTCTTAATGCACATTTTAGGTGTAGAAGTGAGAAATGTGAAACCAAAGAGAATGAAACACAATAGCTCAGAAAACCCCGTGGCAATGTAACAATATTGCCAGAAAATTAAACATTAGGAGAAAAGGACAAGAGCATTTTGGGGAGGCATAATATTGTTATGACTCTTTTTTTTTTTTTTTTTTTACACACCAGGCTGTCAACACCTGATTTAGGATTAATGTAGTAAATATGTAACATTTTCACAGTCCTGGGTCATGAACTGTTTATAATTCATGTAAATGATCTATGTATTGTACTTGAGATAATGAAAAATATACTATTTGTCGATGATACAAACATTTTTTTTTTTGTGTGTTGGAGATGACATGGAACAACTGTTAAAGGATGTAACTGATGAATTAAACAAACTTAAAATGTGTTTTGATGAAAATAATCTGCCCTTGAGCCGAAACAAAACAAAAATAATGTTATTTGGGAACTGTCGATCCCAAACAGGAATTCAAATACAAATAGGTGGAGTGAATATTGAAAGAGTTCACGAAAACAAATTTCTATGTGTCATTATTGATGATAAACTCATCTGGAAACTACACATCAGATATGTTCAAAGTAAAGTCTCAAGAAATATTGCCCTCTTAAAAAAAAAGTCAAGTCGGTCATAGAATAAAAACTGTTCACTAATCTGACCTTATTTAAGTTATTGTGCAGAAATCTGGGGCAATAATTATAAAACTACACTACAGGCATTAACTATACTACAAAAAAGAGCAATAAGAATAATCCATAGAAGGCACAAATACACTATTTTTAAATCCAAATTATTAAAGTTTATTGATAAAGTGAAACTTCAGGCAGCTCTAATTCTTTACAAAGCCAAAAATAAACAGTTACCGGAAAACATTCAATACTTGTTTAAGACTAAGGAGCAAATTTATAAGTTAAGAGGGGAATCATAGTTTAAAATATGCAAATTCAGAACTACTAGAAAAAACTTTTGTGTATCATTAAGTAGAGTCAAACTGTGGAATATTTTGAATATTGAATTTAGACAATGTCCAAACATGAAACTGTTCAAATTCTCATATAAACATATGATTATTGCTGGATATAATGTATATTATTCAATTATTGTTGATGCTTTTGTTATTGATGCTAGTTTTGATTTATTTAATTTTTTGGTGGCGTTAAATAAATAAAATTTGTTAATCTACTGTAGTTAACCTTGATACTATATTGCTGGGTTAAATCTGAGTTTAGTTGTTATATGTATGGATTATACATGTAATAAATGTAAGATTATGTAAGTGGGTAAGGAGTGGGAATTTGATAAGTTTATACTTCTACCCATTCCCTTGAATGTGTAAAACAAAAAAGTTTAAACGTTATGCTTCATGCTGTATTTTATTTTATTAAATGTTCAAAAAATAATAAACTAAACTAACTACATTTGCATATTACAGCGTGTCAAATAGGTCGTCTACTGCAGGAAAGGATTTTTATTTTTTGATCAGCAAAACAAATTCTTGCAAAACAAATTAGTGGCTTATATGCATTAACTGATAAAATAATTAAAACTTTTATCATTTTGTTGCAGGTGATTCTTTTGATAATGTGCATTTTAAGCTTCTTATCACTCAAGGTTCATTTTCTTTAGAGCTCCTTCCCATAAGATCCTAATGCATTTATCAACTATTAAAAAATAATTTTTTTTCTAGTAAACAGTGTTTGTTTAGCCAATTTTACGTTTATCCTAAATATTTATTGCACGCTGAGATTTACAGTTTTTACCCTTACTCTCAGCACGCCTCACGTTATATGCCGGCATCAAAGTAAATTAGTGGGAAAGAGGAAAACTTCAGGTAATTGTCATTGATTTCTGCGACAGAAACCCACAGCAAGACTTCCCAGTTTCACACAAGTGCAGAAAATGACGGGCATGACACAAGTGACCATACGGAGTGAGGGACTTTTATTGTACACATGTATCAGTGTGATGCTTTTGGATGATGGTCAATATCTCTGTTGCTCAGAGCCTGGCCATATTGTGCAGGTCTTGCATCATTGATTGAGCCATGCAGGAGGTAATTAGACTGGAGCTTGGTGGTGCGAGTAGAGGTTGTGGTGGCATGGTGTCACTACAGGGTGTTACGCATGTTGTGACACTACAGAGGGTGGCTTGAAGGCCGGTAAAGGCATGCTGTTAGGTCTGGGGGTCAATACTGATGCTGATTTCCTGTTTTTCTGACGGCTGTCCTGTTGTGGATGTTCCATTTTCCTTCAGAGTGCCTTCAGTCTCCCTCCTCCTCACCACAGGCTGGTTTTGCCTCTTTTTTCCCTCCTATGAGAGTGAGAATTTAACTCGCCATGATCAATATTTAGTATCCCATGCGTGAAACAGGCAGATGTTTGGAGTTTCCTTTTTCAGAAACGGGAAGCTTCTGTTGAGTGAAGGGGATCAATGCTTCCTTCCGTCTGTGAAGCTGCAGACCCACGGCCTCTGAACGATGGCTGATGTGATTTCTGCCCACCCTTGGGCCCCTGAGACTCGCGTGCCTCCCTGGCCTCTCGTGTTCTGTTAGCCCGTGATGCAGACACTCGCACAGACAAGTGTGCAGTCCAAACAGTTGTCTCGAAGAGGAAGAGGTCTGGATGTTAAACAACGGGGCTGTGATTGGGAATTGATTTGTTCATTTGCCAACTGTGTGAGTGAGAGTGAGTCGGTGGTGCCTAGCCAGCTATCTGCCATCCACAATAACTTCTTTCTCTTCTCTCTCGCTCTCTGTTCCCTCCCACAGCACCTGCAGCAGCACGAAAACGCGGTGGAGGGTGATGCCTGCTACTACCACTGCGTGCTGTGCAACTACTCGACCAAGGCCAAGCTCAACCTCATCCAACATGTGCGCTCCATGAAGCACCAACGCAGCGAGAGCCTCCGGAAGCTCCAGCGCTTGCAGAAAGGCCTGCCAGAAGAGGAGGACGACCTCAGCTCCATCTTCACCATCCGCAAATGCCCTACTTCAGATACAGGTCAGAGCGTGATTCCCCCAGGCGTTTTATGTGTGTATGCCTTTTTTATTTACTCGTTCTGTCTGTTATACACATGATCTCTCATCCGTTGGTTCAGCTGAAAGCTTTACGTGCACCGGCTGTCAAAATTTACATTCTTAATGAATTCGTGACTAACCTTGTTTTTTTTTTATTTACTTTATCGTAAAGTTAATATCATCATCGGTAAATCAAATCCAACTCCAAAAACAAAGCATTATTTTAAAAGGTTTTTATGCATCGCTCCTTTTCCACGTTTTGTTGATCCGCTCACTTGTTTGTTTGGATATTCCTGCTTTTAAGCAACATTAAGCGTTCCTTTTACATTAATTGACGCAAGTGACAAAATGGGCAATATGCACGTAACATTTCTTTTTAGAAATTTTGTCCCAAATATGATTTGCATGCAGTTCTGATGTCCCCGTTAATGGAAGCTGCTTGGTTTTGGCCATTAAAGGCACACTGAGGAGCATTAATTCCACCGGAGGAGGAGCTGAACAACAGCAGCAGAACACCAAAAAGCAGCATGGCTGAAACAAAGTGCCACCACTGTCCATTTATTATGGGCTGATTAGGAAGAGTGAGCTGTGGTCAATTAACACGCTTTCTTAGTAGAGATTTGGTTTTCTAATCACTTTAACTTCTGTGCCTTGACAAAGGGCCTCTATTGTGTGTCTGTCCAAGAAGAAACCATTACTTCCCTCACACACATACTCGCTGTCTGTGTTATGTGGTTGGAAAAAAAAAAAAAAAAGGCCAGCCTGTGAAGACGCTTTGTTCCAAGGAGGCAAGGATAATGAAGCCAGCGGCTGGGAAATTGCGCAAAAGGCAGTTACAGATCTGAAGCAAATCATTAGAGAACATATTTAGCTGAGCAATTAGGGACAATTAAGCTTTCTGCTCACTGCACTCCAAATATGTTAATGACTACAGTACAGTGGACAAGCGAACATGCGAAGGCAAGAGGAAGGGCCATTTAGGTTAAAAGGGATGGGGGTTGGGATGTTTTTCTGCTCCTTTTTTTTTCTTGTTCGAGATAAAGGCTTTTGTTGTTTGCAAATGTTCTTCATTAAAGTTGTTTTTACTAAAGAATAGATTTTTTTCTTAGTGCTTTTTTTATGTTTTGAAACATTTATTGTTTGCATGCACGAGTCATCCCAGATTTAACCAGTGTGCCCTCACAGTGGGTTTATGTGTGAGCACTATCACCCCCCCCCCCCCCACACACACACACACACACACACACATACAAAGGCTCGCTTCCCTGCAGAACTTTATCAAATTACGCAAACACTCACTTACTTGAGCAGACCACTGCTCTCTAACAGAATCTTTATAATTCTGAGGGTTCCTTCTCTGCAGCATAAAATAACTGTTGTGCTCAGAAATTCCAACTTATTTCTCAAATTACACCTGATTATGATCCATAATTGTTTATTCATTTTTTTTTCTGCAGCGTCTGCATTTGTTTATAAGAACATGGAATAAGCATCATAACCCAATCACCACAAAAACATAATTTATTTATTTTTACAATCCTCATAACTGCCAACTCAACATATCATTTTTTTTGCCATTTCACACCCGTGCTGGTCAGCGTTATAACCCATCCCTCAGTTTGTATCACTTTTTGACTGGTTCTGTTTTCCTCAGTAGTTCTTCTGTGGTACCAGCTACAGGTTTTTGCATAGTTCAGTAATGGTTTCTACCATATTTTTTGGCCTCTAAGTCACAGTTTCTTGCATAATTCGCATGCCCTGCGACTTATACACTGAAGCAACTTATTTATGTTTTTTTCCTCCATATTTATGAACCAATTTTTGGTTGAGATATGACCGTTTTCATTCATTCTGACTGAAAATATTGAACACTAAGGATGGAAGATGAAACGTTTCTCCCTTAAAGAAACTGGCTCAGATGAAATGATTTAACTTTTTTGGATGATTAAGCCTAGAAACCTTTTTTATTGAACACTACCATTTTCAGATGGCACTCAACTAGTATGGCAGGCCGTTGTGTATGTAATAGGTAAAAGTGGCTATTAATGACACAATCAGATTGCCATAGGCTTCCACCTTTGTCCAGCTCATTTGACTACTACGCAACTAATTTGACTGTTAAAGTGTATTTATTAAGTAAAAGTTCAACTGGGATACAACTTTGCTATGAAGTCAAGCAAACAAATAATTGTTTTAGGTGTTAATCTTGTTAAATTTTGAAGAAATGCACAGCGACTTATCCCTTTGGGCGCTCCTGCTTCTGCAAGTCGGGTTTTGAAATGCAGCTGATTTGACCATCAAAGTGCATTTATTAAGTAAAAGTTAGACTGAGACACACTTTTGCTATTATTTGGAGAAAACAAATAATTGCTTTTAATTGTTAGTCTTAATGAATTCTTGTTAAAATCCTCCCGTGCATGATCTTGCGGCCGCTATTTGGCAGCCAATTGATTTTAGGCACAACACCGGCCCACATTTCCAGTTTGTCAGCGGTGAGGCAAAATAGATGCGACTTATATGGCAAAGTGACATATTTATGGATTTTTATTTATTTATTAATTAAGTAATTATTTTGATTTTATCCTCAAATGGTGTCCCCATTGAGTTTGTTCATTCCTATAAATATTTGTGTATCTTGGTCGGCTCGCATTTCTCTTTAAAGCTCCATGTGGAAAACCTGGTAAAGAAACTAAAAGTTAAACTGGGTTTCTTTTTCAGAAACAGATCCTGTCTAACCTTGAATGCTAGGAAACACCTTGTGTCTGTGACTTTCCTTCCCTCCATTGATTACGGTGACATTATTTACACGAACGCTCCTTTTTTTCATTCAACCTTTATTTAGACAGGTAGATCCCATTGAGCCTCGAGGACTCATTTACAAGAGAGACCTGATTTCAACAAAGAAAGATGACAACAATGGACAACAGCGACAACAATAGACAGTTATAAAAAGGCATACCGATTATTATTATTATTTTTTTTAACAAATAAGATTGCAAAAATGTAACAAAAAACAGCCCCTACAAGAACCCTGCAGATGTTGGATGATGCAGATGTTGGATGCTGTCTATCATGGTGCACCAAGATTCATAACTGGCTGTGATTATCGTACCCACCACTGCACCCAGTATTCACTGGTTAACTGGTCATCATTAATTTCACACAGACCCTCTCACTGGTACATTTTCATCTTTAAATCACTTCTTGGTCTGTTGCCTTCATACATCTCCTCCTACATGTCTCTGCGTGAGTGCAGCTACAGCGTGCACTCTCAGGACATTATTACCTGCAGTGTTCCCTCAGTGAGAACTGAACTAGACAAAAGGGCCTTCTCCTACTCTGCTCCTGTTTCCTGGAATATCTTGTAAAAAGATCTGAAGCTCTCGACCTTTGACCTCTCTAAGTGGCTTTAAGCATCTGTTGGACTCCTGGCAGGGACCAATGCAGACATGTTCCTGTTTTTAGTTTTCTACAGTCGCCTTATGATCTAGCTGTTTTTTGTTACTTTATTGTTGCCATCTTAGTTGTAAAAAATAATAATAATAATCTGTATGCCCTTTTATAACTGTCTATTGTTGTCATCATTCGTTGTTGAAACCAGGTCTCTCTTGTAAATGAGTCCTCGAGGGTCAATGGGATTAACCTGTATAAATAAAGGATGAAAAAAAAAGACATATTTAGATTGATGTGACTTGGTGCGACGTGTACGGCAGAAAATACGGTATCTATCTAAAATGGTTTCAGAACATTCTCTAGTTTGCTAAACAAAGTTGGCCCTGGACTTGTAGGTCACCCAGACTGTAAGTTTGCCTCCTGCTGTGGTCATGAATTTGTTTCTCAACAGGTTAAGACATTGAGCTTATATTCTATATTTGTATTTTTTTCCAAATACATAAAATTTGCATCTTCGATCCCCGCTCAGAAAAGCTCACAAATCAGATCCAACATGTTGTTGGATTTTAGTAATAAATAAAATGAACCCCCACCATTTTTTTTTTTAAACAAACATTTAATGTTTCACTACTTTGCATATCAGCGTTTCTTGCGAGAATCCTGTAAGTACAATCTGCAGGGATTTGGTGCCGCAAACCTCCTCAGGGTTGAAAGTCTGAGGAGAGCAAGGGCAGCAGAAATTAAGTTTCTCCTTAATTAGACCATACAAGGACAAAAAGGCCTGCATTGTTTTAATTTGTGCTCATCGTATAAATGTGCTGCTTAGGCATGTTGCCCTGTGGCCCCACCTCCATTTGTCTTCTTTAACCCTTTATCTGTGGAGAAACAAAGGGGGTCTCAGAGGGACCCCTCACACATCTGCTGTGTGCAGAGATCAATAGATAAAACTCAGCTTTGACTTAAACCAGTGCACCAATGTTGACTGGTAGTTTTAAGAACAGCAACTTCTTGCCAAGCAGAAGATGTTTGCAAAATCAGGTGACGTGACACAGAAGGCAGGGCGTGAATATTCACTTTTGATCAAAGGTGGTTTGACAGTAAAAGAGCAAAATATATTTAGTTTTATAGGTAAAATAATGTGACCTTACAGGGGTTGATGACAACAATAGGCTTCATGTGCTCCAAACAGAATCGGGCACAGACGGTGATGGAGGAGTCAGAAACTGATCGGAAAACAAGTTTGGGGAGCTCTCGTGTTAGATTTATTGTGGCACTTGAGTATAAGATGACCCTGTTTCTTTTGAATGATGTTCATCAGGGCATAAAACTCAGTGACACATTGAGGTTCCTCTTTTTTGAATATTTAATCATCTCAAGCCATTTTCTGATCTTAACCATTTTTTTTTTTCCCTGTATAAAGAACAGAATGAGAGCATGACTTTAAAAAGGACATAACTGGAGAGTGGGTGCAGTTCTGAGGAGAAATGTTTGCTTTGTGCCTGAAAGACTACGAGGGAAGAACAAGAAAACAGTAGCAAAGCATTTGAGAATAGCAAAATATACAGTAGTATTTTTTTTTTTTCAGTGGTGCCGTGTATGAAGGAGCAGAGATGGAGAATGAATGTGGCTGACAGTGAGGATTAGCGCCTGCTGTAAATCTGCCTCAGTCACAGATGGCAGGCTCTTGATCGCTGGGCTGTGACGGCTTGGCTCTCATCGCAGGAGGAAATCCCTGTCTGTGAGCCGAGGAGACTGGGAAGGGAGAAGACTGGCTGGGGCCACCTGGGCAGCCACCAGTCATTCTCTCCTGTCTGTGTGGACATAGAAACCTGTGTATTCAAGGACAAGGACTGTTTTGGGGCGAGGCCATACATTTGCTTTTTGGTGTTCTTTCAACTAATAGCTGCGTAGCTGTTTGCAAGTGATATTTAAACCTCCAGTTTAGATCAGCCTTGCTTTTAATTACCAGTTTGAAACACTGGCCAGTGAAGCTGTGAGCATTAATGATTAAAAATTAGACAAATGGATACAAACAAATTACTGCATAATAGGGGTGTCCAGTATTAGATCCCATGCTTATTTCACTAAAAGGGTGTACTTTCAGGGTCAGTCATCTAACAGCAAGGCCTGTTCTGACAACAGAGGCGTTTCTCCTCCCTTCCTACAAGCCTCCCTCTCTGTCTGTTGCAAGTCTTAAGAAATTGTTAATAACTACTTAGTGGCATGTAAAGCCAGTCCTAATAATGTGCAGAAAGTCAGCTTTAGCAATGGTAAACTGGAAGAGTTGACAGCTGCTTTGTCAGAATCTTAATGCCAGATCTAATATGTATAACAAGTCCTTCATATTCTGTAGCGTGTCTGTTCTGAAACACGACGGTGTGTTTCTCCCCTCTTATCATACTATTTGCTTGACCTATGGTTATGCTGCAGCTGTGGAAGCTGGGTAACTTCAGAGGTGAGCCAGGCCATGCTTTGATGGCATGCAAGGTTCAAAGTTTGAGCTTTTGCTCCCCACAGGCAAGACCAAAACAGACGGTAGCCATTTCTGGAATGTCCTTCTTTTATTTGTGCTAGTTAAAATGCAAAGTAAACTTTTCCAGAAACAGGATATTGTAGCCCTTAACCACCAGACCCTTTCTACATGCCACATTACAGGCAATCTGAGAGTAAGTTGTATAGACACTGCTGCAATGCGCATTTAATAAAGACAGTTATTGCCCCAGTAATGCAGAGTGGATATAAGGAGGGCTGTGCAGTTCTGGATGAGCAGGGCCCCAGAGGGCCCGCAGCTCAGCCGGCCCTCTGTTAGTCGCCTGCTTTCTAATCCCTGTCCGAAGGGCATCAAGGCAGCATAGGAAATTGTTTGCTGTCTGCAGAGTGTGCCAGGAAATTCATAAATGCATTACTTTTCATTTTGAAAATATTACAAAAGACTATCTATTTATTAAAAAGTTAAAATGATGGCTTTTTAGATTTTCTAGTCATTGTTTAGCATTCATAGGACTCTGCTGCTTAAACTAACACATCTTTTGCCTCATGTTTCTCAGTCTTGCAATAAAACCCTCTGCTTGCTGATCCTGTTATAGCAAATTGACCAAAAGGCCAGGGAGAGGCTGTAAGAAAGAGTCTGGCATCCAGTTGTTTGTCTTCCGAGTAAATTTATTTAGACAACACTCCATTTTGCTCTTTGTGGTTAAATTGGACTTTAATGTTTTGGTCTCTTTATCTAGTTTAGAGAATAAGATGCAACGTTAATATTCAAGATGAACCGAAAAGTCATGAACTGATTGTGGAAAAATTGATTTGTCCGAACTGATTACCAGAAAATCTTCTCACGACGAAACCATGGAGCTGTTAGATTTTCACATGAGACCACCTTCTATGTGCACTGTATGTTTTGTGCGCCGAGTGTGGTTTACCTGTCACTTTTGTCATGCAGGTGTAAATATGCCCTAGATTTTATTTTGCAAACTCCCAAACCCATAAATGAGCGCGCACGTAGACGTCTGCACTGAAAATCAGGCTGTGCGTGTGCATGGGTATGCGTGTGTGCAGAAGGCTCTCCCTGTCATCAAGCTCATCTTCAGAGGAGGTCGACAGCACATTATAATATTGGTTTCCCCCTCTCTTGTCATTACCACACACTTTCCTTGAAAGCTGATCCAAAAGATGGACAGTCCATCAGGAGACAGACATCTCATTTGTACTTACTAAACGTGTTAATGACTTCTATTTTCAGGCCCGCAGACTTTGCTGCTGGATATTGGAGCAGAGGTGGCGATCAGTGGTGTGAGGTGCTGGATTGAATGATCTGCAGAAGCTAGAACAGAGGGGAAAGGGAGTAATGCAGTAGCCCCTGCCGCCCCTCATGTCATTCACATGGAGTGACCACAGCCTCCACGGGGTCCGTCTGTCAGTCAGGGCTGAGCCGGGAAGTCTGTGGTTACAGGCAGACAGCGGAGGGGGGCATAGATTATGTGCCAGAGACATATTGGTTGTGATGGGTTTAATTATAGCAGCAGTCATGTCACTGTCACAGGTGGATGAGATGAAGAAGAAACATCTATTCAGTGACTGATGAATGAAAAGTGGTTGATTGAGTTTATAATGTATAGCTTGCTGTTTATTTCAGTGCAGTCAGAGGTAAAATAAAGTGATTGCTGGTATTTACATGGACAAACCCGTCCCCACAAGATCAACCAATGTGACGGCAGTTAGAAAGTTTTTAGATAGGTCCGTCTCGTGCTGTCAAACCATTAGTGTCGAACATTAACTACACTGCGCTTTTACACAGTGATCACACAGGTAGAATTAGTTCCCCGCGTTTACAATCCTGTACAGATATTTGTTTTGTTTGCTGTATTGTAATGTTTCATTTTTAAAAGCTTTCCCGCATGATCCTTGAACTTTCCCCCCAAGGCTCACATATTCATTGTACATCCAGCACATTCTCGTCTGGGATATTGATCGCGGTGCAAGTGTATGCCAGGTAATCTAGGAAATAAAAACCAATAAATTTGTTATACACTTGCATTGCTTCATTTGTTTCTGAGTTATGGGCAAACAGGGCTGCTCGCTGACAGGATTAGGCAGCTCAGTTTGACCATAGGCAGCATGAGAGGAGAAACAGGGGCAAAGTTAGACAACTATTGAGTCCAGGCAGGAAAGTTTTATTTAGACATTTTTTAATAAGGCAGTTTGCACCCCCCAGAGATGGCTAGTAGATCAAAGGCCATGATCTGTGCAATGGATGAGTTCAGGCTGGGTCCAGCAGAGATGATCAGCCTCACTGACAGCAAAACGAAACCAGAGAGTGAAGGATGCCCTATCCAGAATCGTGTTGCCCTCCAACTCTGAAGGCTTCATTAGAATAAAGGCAGATGAAACAAAGAGCAGCTGAAAGCGCACACGCTCTAAATCCTTATCCACTGTCTGAAAGATAGACACAAGCAGTAAACAGAGTGTGCATGTGCACATTTTGTGCAAGTGCATGTTTGTCTGCGCTGCTTAATGTGCAGTTTTATTTTATGCTAGTTACATGTGAAGAAAACATCATTATGGGCAAACATAAAAAAAAAAAATTAAAAAAAAAACGTTCAGACAGGAATCGCACAAAGCACACATTCATGTTTTCAGTGCATTAGCAAAACCAGTCCCCTCCAGTGCCTGAGCCACATCAGCTAAAAGCAGCCAGGCAGATGGCAGCAATGAGAGAAGTGCAGAAATAATTCAATATTGAACCTCTCTAACCTTTACCTGTGGGCGTGAGCAGCAGTCATTGATTCATGCAGTGCTTGACAGTAACACTACACACCACCTGAGGAGGGTGAGAGGAGGATGGATGAAGAGCAATGGATGAGTTTGGTGGAAAAAAACAAAAGAAAGAATAATATGAGTAGGAGGATAGCTCGACTGCAAGTTGGTGTGTGTGTGATACTGATGGGAACTTAACAAAGATGGATGCTGTAAATTAATCTGCATTTGCCTAGTTTCCTCATACGCCCCACAATTCTGCTGGATGTTGTCAGCAAACAGAAGTTTTCACACCTGTTTGCCATCAGTAGTGGCAACAAAGCACCTTCAGGTCTGACTACTTTACAAAACTTGTGATGATAAAAGAAACAAACGCTATTTGTTTGGTTCAGTTCAATATGTTCTGATCTCCATGGCTGAGCAAATGGCAGCTCGTCCTGTGGTTTTATCCGCTGTCTTTTGATTCGTTCTTCCCATTTATAATTTGCAGCAAAGAAACTAAGAAGCAAAGAGTAGAATGACATTCAAGAAAACCTAGAAAGTCATTTTCATTATAAAAGTAAAAGTTCGTTCATATAAGAATTTTTGCACAACGAAAAGATTTTAACCTTTCAGATAAACTCTATCGGTAATGCTGATAAACTACCCATCTCAATTTTCTTTTCAAAGTTACTGAAGAAATCCATCTTTTAATTAAAGACGTGATGGTTCAATTGCTTGGAAGTGGGTTTTTTTTGTTGAAAATTTATGAATAGTTAGTGTTCTACCTGTTGTAGATGGCTCTTTGACTCAGTTCATGAGACATACATAGAAAAAGAATACTAAAATGTTCACACTTGTATCTTTTAATTTAATTCAGTGTATTTTTATAGCACCACATCACAGCATGAGTCATCGCAGGGCCACTGAACAAAAACATTCACATACATTATAAAAACCAGTTTGTAAAAGTTCTCCGTCTGAGGAAGCAGCAGATTGTGTTGACTCTTCACTTCGTCGCAGTCTTCCATCCTGAGCGAGCACGAAGGAGACAGTGGAAAGAAAAACTCTCTTTTTAACAGGAAGAAACCTCCAGCAGAACCAGGCTCAGGACGAACGGTACAGTTGCATTCGGGTCCAAAAAAATCAGACGCAACTCAGCCCCAGCCCGTAGCCATCATTTCCGCCGAACCCCACCCGATCCGACAAATTAACAGTAATTACAGGTCCGACCCCCCCCCCCCCCCCCCCCGACATTTTTAATTAAGCTTTAGTAGCTATATAAGCAATGCTGCTTATTTTAACAGTTGGCAGACGCATGCGGCTGAGTAAAGGGGGCAGAAGATTGGAGCTGAGGGGGTGTTTGTCCTTTCATGGCTGTCAAAGCGCATTAAATGCTTCCCCTGCTTCTGCCTGAATTCTGCTCCGACATGTCGGATATTTTCTGATCTCACCTGTTTGGGTTGTCGGCAGCGTGCGCCCACTGAGTGCAGCGGCTGATTGAAAGTCCATTTGGGTTGATGGATCGCTGGCAGCGGTCCATCTGAAGCTTTACTGAACTTTTTACCTCTTTCAAGGCCAGTCAGCTCGAGGTGAAATGGCAGCATGCTGCTGGTGATAGTATGGCAAGCCATGTTGCCATATAATTGGATCATCAGCCGCATGAGTCCGCTGAAACAATCAAAAGCCCGACCCGCACATTATTATGGACCAGCCCAGTCCAGATCCGGGTCGGGCTGTGCTCCGGGTTTGGGTTAGAAATGACGGCTCTAACGAGCGGCCATCTGCTTCAACTGGCTGAGTTTTAGAGGACAGGAAGGAGCAACAGACAAACACAGACTGTCCACTGTGATATAAAATAATTACACTGGATGTAAAAAAGATTTTATAGTTGACTGAGGCCAAACCTCTTTCTGTTTACATCAGCGACAAGGGTAATGATTTCAGGTGATTTCAATGCTTGATGTAATTTATTTATTTATTTGGGGAGTGGTGGGGCAGAGGTTAGAGAAGGCGAGTCTGTGATCGGAAGGTTGCTTGTTCAATTGGCCCTTAACCCCTACCCTCTGCGCGCCCGTGCACCCTAGACGACAGCTCTCTGCTCCACACAGAGGGCTGTGGTAGCTCGGTGGTCTGTGGTTGCACCAGGAAGGACATCCGGTGTAAAACAATCGCCAGCTCTTTGTGCGAGTTAATTCGCTGTGGTGACCCCTGAAGAAGAGGGCAGCAAAAAAAAAAAAAAATAAATAAATAAATTTATTTATTTATTGCTGCCTCCCACGCTGATTTCGAGCGGCCTCTGTGTATTTAGTCAAGTGATGAATTAAGATGAATGATCCATAATTTAGAAAAACAAGCAAATGTCAATTTTCATGCTGCTTTCTCTGTACGGACACTTCAAGTCAATTCAACAACAAAGTTGAATTGATCATGGGGGTGGGCGTGAGGGCGTTTTTATTTTTATTTATTTTTTTATATTTTTTGTAAAGAAAAAAGTGCTTAAATCAAGTCAGGCTATAAAAATACTTTCTAGCCTTGTGCCTTGATGGATTATTTTTTCAAAGTTGTAAAAATGTATACGATATAAAATTTCTTGAACTTTTAAAAGATTCATGAATATTTCTTCAGATTTTTTTTTTATTTTTGTTGCGTGAAATAGTGAACAACTTTCTAGAATTTTTAAAAACATATTTTTACTCAAGCTTTAGCGTTGGTATTTTTTTAATGATTATTGATCGTCTTTCTTGAAACATTTATTATGTTTGTGATAATAAAATAGTTTTTTTTAATATAGATCAAAGAAAAAAACCTGAAGATTAAGTTTGTAACATAAATATGTTTACAAGTGTTGCCTAACTTTCAACAAATTTCAGTCGGCTCTGTTAAAAGTGCTAAATTAATTTTTAAAATTGCAGATCAATAAATTTGGGTTCAATAGTTGTTCAATAGTTTTATGTCATTGAATAATGCCCTCAACTTATTTAGATGGACAACAATTTTTCACTAAAGATAATTTGTAAACAATATGCAACCTCTCCATAATTTTATTATTATTATTTTATATTTAAATTATTAAATAGAAAAAACATTTATACAAATATATGGCTGAAAATAAACATTCAGTACTGTACCATCTAGAATACAAGAAGGTTTTATATATATATATATATATATATATATATATATATATATATATATATATATATATATATATATATATATATATGACAGAAAAAATTGCTTCCCAGTTTTTTATTTTATTTTTTGTTTGTTTTTAAAGACCTTATTTACAGAAATCTGTTGACGATGTGTTTACTTGTTGCAGGAAACGTGTCAGAAGACAATATATTTAAAGTTGCTTTATTTTGTTTTTCTTTTTCATTCAACCTTTATTTAGACGGGTACTTCCCATCCCGCTTTATGTCAGACCTTTAAAGTTGTCCCTGGCGAGTGGAGTTTTCTTGGAAAATAAGCTCTTATCGTGGATATGGTGAATACTTGAGGCTCTTGGGAAAGCTGCGACGGGGCCTGTGTTTGTGTGTGAGGGAACACAGTGCATGTGTTTGAATCCACGTCACAAGTCCTTGTCAGTCTGACAGGCCCGCACTCTGAGGCTTACTCGATTTAAGGTGATACAGGGGCGGTGTGGCAGCCAAAATTAGGAAAAATGGACTGTTTTTTGTCATGGTAAACTGGGCAAAAGAATCTAATTAGATGGAGGAAAGTGAATGGCAATGGCTTCTTTGTTTAAGGGCCCTGTGCAGTCACTTTCCAAGGCCATTGTTCATTGACCACAATAGCATTAGTTTGTGCTCTTGTTCTGGGATCTTCTTTTTTCTGACTTTGCAGTCAGGTCCTGTTCGTTCCAGTTTGTCTCGCTTCACCTCCATGCTCCACTAGAACTCACAACGAGACTCAGAAACATGCTGGCCCCCACCCCCCTCATAATAAACCAACCAAACCTCCTTTTTCTTTCCCATCATCAGCATCCTCTTTCATCCTGCCATGATTTATTTTGTACACTAGCAAAAAGGAATGAATGAGAAGCATGCATCCCTCACTTATGACTTCTTCAGCTAGTACATATTTAAATCATTGTTGGGAAGGAAATAAAAAGTTACTGACGATACTCGTGAAAACATGTTTTTGGTTTCCCAAGTATTTGTCTTCAGCTCGTACAAAATAGAGGAAAATCTGAATTACTGTACTTGTTGCCGTACACGTCACACCGCCGCCGTATAAGTCGCATCAGTCCAAATATGTCTAATAAAGTGGAAAAAACTTAAACGAGTTGCTTTGCCGTATAAGTCACATCTATTATGTGTCACCGCTGACACGTCGCATTTGTTACGTGTCACCACTGACAACATATGTGGGCCAGTGTTGTGCCAAAAATCGATCGGCTGCCAAATGGCTGCAGCAGGAGCGTGCACCGGAGGACCCTAACAAGAACTGAACAAGATAACACTTAAAAACAATTATTTGTTTGCTCGAAATTATAGCAAAGGTGTGTCTCATTTGAACTTTCCTTTAATAAATGCACTTTGATGGTGAAATGCTGCTGATCTGATGAAGTTCCAGAGCGAGAAGAAGGTGGCAGGGTATGGCAAGTCAAGTGTCTCATTAATAGTCACTTTTAATTATTATTGAGACACTTGGCTTGCCATATTAGTCAAGGGCCCTCTAGTGGCGGAAAATGGTAGTCTTCAATATTTTCCACGTCGGAGTGAATGACATCGTCAGATCTCAGCCAAAAGTTTGGTTATAAATATGGGGAAAAAACATAAATACATTGTTTCGTTGTACAAGTAGCAGGCATGCAAATTTATGCAAAAAAAACTATGACTTATACAGCGAAAAATACGGTACATTGATAATAAAACAATGCTCCAATTTGTTTTGATATTTAAAATGATTAAATGTGGAACCATCTGAATATGATGCATTTACAACAAGGTTCTCCCTGCAGTTTTTCATTTTATTTATTTATTTCTAATAATTTAATTTGGCGATATTGACCTCCATTAGTGTTTAATCCATGCTCCAAATGAGAACGATACATTTTTTTAAACCAAAGCAAATCTTATGTTAGGTGACCATTTCATCCTGAATTATGATGCAAAGAGTGAAATCATGTGCGAGTTTGATATGATTTGAGGTGAACTCCTGTAGATGTATCTAAAAGTTTTTGCAACAATCAACAGCTGGTAGAATTATTTTTTTTTTTTAATCTTTAAAAGAGCCTATGTAATGATCCATCACCAGCAAACTTTTGTTCAAACTGTCTAATATCTAACCTCACTACATTTAACGCGCAGTTAATGGCTCTTTTACTGATGAAGGTGTAATCATGCATGGTAAAAACCCAAGTCACTAACCTAGGAGCAATCTTGTCTACATTTAAGTGTCCTTTTTTTGTTGCAAAGGTCATTCATAACTTGGTCGCGCTACTGATGTACAGTGAAAGATATTGATTGATTAATGCATTAAGTGCTCACAATCCATTAGGGTTTGTGAAAGGGACTGGAGAAAAGACTTCTCTCACTATGTATTTTCACCTCTCCCTGTTGTTCAAAGGGCATGATTTTCTTCTTGCTGGCAAGGTTTAAGGGACAAAAGCTGGAATATGTGCCAAGTAATGCATTTAAAAAAGATTGGTTCTCATAAGTGTCAGTTCAATTAGTCTGAAAAGCTTGACAAGGAATTGCTCTTACATTAGCCTCCTGCGCACGCCGACCCAAAAGAAATGTGTTTATAATCTGCACCTGCAGTAAAGCAAAGCACAGTTTAGCATTTTAAAAGGCGCAGTAATTTAAAGAAAGATAGCTTTCAACGTGCACGGGCTTCACCAAACTATCGTCCACTTCTAGGTGCGGTCACATCAAATTCAGCCTTATCGGTTACTATTTCTACTTGCCATTGTTTGATTACATTAGATTTGTCACAGAATAATAATTTCTCCACCAAAAACGCTGTGTACCGTCTTGGCACACTTCCCCAAAATGGCGAGGGCGTTTCCACCTTTCCGCTTACGGCGGTGTGAAGAAAAAAGGAGCCCTGTATTGGTTGTGCCCTGAGCAGGTATGTCTGTGTAAGAAGCCTGAGAGTCAGTCATTACCTTTAGAAACATGGACTGCATTAGAGATTCATAACAGTGTGCCATCTCTGCACCTTTCATCTCTACCAGGGCCAGCTCCATTAGGATCTTTTATCTTTGTGCTGATGGCTGCTGTTGATAATGGGCTGCCGAGAAATCCCAAAAAGTAAAGGCTTGACTGTATCGGGCCTCCTCTTCTTCAAGCAGAGGCGTGCATCAATGTACAGTGAAGGATATGCATAAAGCATATTCTTGTTTTAGCCCTAAAATAATAAACACAAAACCTCTACCCTCAACTTTCAAATGTGCGGTTTAAAATTATGATGTTCATCACCCTAGCTTATTTAATGATTTGAATCTATTACACTGCACTGCTTTTCCCACTTTCCGCCATCCCTTGAATTGATAGCCAGATCATATTGATGAAGATTTTTTTAAAAAAAGCAAAAATATGATGGAAATAACCCTGAAAGTCTTTGGAAGGTTAAAAGTTGATAACATTCTGGCATTACTGAGGCCCCCCCATGAACGTACATTAATGATATGCCATGCAAAGCCTCACCGAAAACGTTGCTTTGGGGCAGACAAACATAACTTTATAATAGTGTAGTAATTCATGTAAGCCAATGTTTTTCAAATGTTACAGTAATTATGAAAAATATTCATATTTTTCCCCTACATAGCCGCAGCAGTGCAAATCTCATTTCCAAGGCAAAGCGGGGAAGGAACACACTGAATAATCATTGTGTTTAATGCTCTGGTCATAATCCCACATTTTATGATGGTTTTCTAATGATTTTCTAATGATGTTAAATATTAGTAGAGAGTACGGCCATAATTTGAACACAGCGGTCGTTTTTTTTCAGGGCTCTATCAGCTCAACCCAATTGCAACTACAATGAATATTGCACAGGGAATGAGATTTAGGGGCCTTCCCTTTTGGTGTTTTATTTTGCTGTCTCCCCTTCTGCCATAAATCCTCATTGCTGCGCTCTTGAAACCTCCGCCCTTGTCTGCTTTCCCCAGGTGGGAATACAATTAGGTGCAGGGGCCATTTCATTCAGTGCCATTGTTTGTCCACTGCAGTCATTCGTTTTTCTGTTGTTGTCGTTTTTCTTAACTTAAATAGGAAAAACTGTGGACTACTAGGATATATATATATATATATATATATATATATATATATATATATATATA
>NC_056499.1:5219217-5237299 GCF_014905685.2 Nematolebias whitei | reverse complement strand
TATATATATATATATATATATATATATATATATATATATATATATATTACATAAACAAGGTTAGCAAAATGATTGAAACAGGAAAAATACTGAGGAGATGAGAACGAAAGACAAAATCTCCAGAGTTGCTGGTGTCAGAGGTGATCTAAATTTTGTGACGAGTATCAATACTGAGTAAAATATGTATTGGACACAAAGCCTTTGTCTCCTTCTTGTGCTTTTTCAATGAATTACACCTCTCCACCCCCTACCCCAAGCTTTTTAATTAAATGGCTGCAGCTCCATCTCTCCATCCGTAGCTCCCCATTACAGAGGCTAGATAAGGGATTGCTATCTGTAGCATGTTAAGAAAGGCTGCTGGGCAGCCAACCCTCATGAAATTTGTCACAAGATCTCATTTTCCTCATTGCCAGACGTGATGCTTATAATTGATGTGGAGGCAGCAGTAATTTATTGGTCGTCCGCAATTATCATCCGCTTCTAGCATGGGGATGTGACTGCAATATATAAGCCTGTGTATGTGTGTTGTTGTGTGTCTGTGGTGGTGTTGGGGGGTGACATTATATCATATAAATTAACGCAAAACCTGTTTCTTCTTATCGCTCGGAGTGTGTGTGTGTGTTTGCTCCTTCAGAATGCAAATTAATAACTGACTCCATTTTATAAACAATGTGAGGGTCTTTAATGCAGCTCCCGTCTGTTCGGATGACGTACTGAGACTGTCATTGCGCCAGCTGAACTTTCACACTCAGCCGGGGGTGGAAAGCCTGGGAGGGGGTAGGGTAGGGTAGGTTGGGTCAGAGAGGGCAGGCCAGAGGGGCAGAGGGGGAGGCTGCTCCAACCCATTGTCCACAGCTTCTCCTTATGTTTTTAGGGTTTGTTTTCACGCAGTGACAACAATGATCCCTGCGGCTAGATTGTCAATATTGTGGCTTGCAAAGACTTTCAAGCCTAACGCATCGATTTACCAGCTTATTTTATGTTTAAAGCAATATAATTTTTCATTTTGCTGGTATATTCATGTGCACGGAGACGGCCACAAATGCTATACAATCTCTTTTTTGTTTTTTTTTTTCCTGCGAGGCAATTGGACATCTATGGGGTTAATTATTTTCAGGAAACCTTTCAAAATTTTACATATTTAAAAATGATTAATTATAGGAATGTTATTCAAACTACTATAGAGCTTTTGTGCACAGTCATTGTGGTGTTTAAGTTGAAACAAGAAACAACCGTTTGCACCTAAACGGTGGCTGAAGTGCATTTGGTGTCAGTCTTGCTCTACTTGCAGATGTGCACTTTTGAAGACACATTTTAATTAAACGCCTTCAATTTTTGTAGCTTTCTAGATTTATTTCTATGTTTAAAGTTGGATGTTTTTGTTCACAGTCAAAATCATGACTACAGCTTCCCGCAGCTGCAGATGTTGTCTCTTCCGTTGCCTCCGTTTGGACTTTGAAATGCTCCTCTCTGAATACGAGTCGTGGGTTTATTGGCACACAGATTTTCTTGTTGCACAGTGGTGAGCTCCACGGTCAGAGTGGATTGCTGTCATGCCATGTTGAGGGAGAGAAAGAAGAAGAGGGCTGTCACTGGCAGCCACTCTTAGCATGTTTCAAAATGGAACCAGTGTGTTTTGTATACCTGCACGCCTGTTGTGTGCACTTGCCAAATTAGACTTTCAAATCAAGAAGCCAGTGGGAGACCAAGACTCCAGTTTCTCCTTCCCTTTAATAATCATCCCTGTTTACTCTTCAGGGAGTCATCTTTATAAGTTTTTTTTAAATGTGCCCTCTAAGCAGGCAGAGGGTCTTTAATAAAGCAAGCAGGCAGTGCACCGTTTCAACATGTGAATTGCACAGGAGAGAATTGAGAGATGGAAGCAATACAGGAACACCAGAGGAGGGGGAATGGGGGTGGGCGGGGGTCTGCTGCCGCTGCACCCTCTATGCTATTATCTTTATGGCATAGCAAAACATGCTTCAGGCAATCAGCATGAAATTGTTAATTGCTCAGCCTACTTGAAGCCGCTCAGGGGACAGGGGTGTTCAGGAGGTCCAACTCTGAGCACGTAAGCGCTGTCCGACTGACTGTCTGCACATCTGGTCTGCCACTCGACACATAACACTCCAACAAATGTGTTGTCTGTGCAGGGCTCCTTTGAACTAAACAGAATTGTGCTGGCAGTCACCAGAGGCATTTTCTTCTTGGTGTATTTAAAGAAATAATCATTTCATATGTTTATGTTGTGTTGGAGTGGGTGTACATTCAGCTTAGATTAATGATAATTTTCTCATCTCGGTGCTTAAATCTACAGTCACTCATCTTGTTGATGCATAAAAACATTCTTTAAATATTGAATTGCATTGTTTTTACATTGGTGTTCCAGTATAATGTCTGATACAAGTTTGCCAGGGAGCCAGAGTAAAATCTGCCTCAAATGCGCCTCTTAAATAAGTAAAAGGTGCATTTTGTTATAAACACTTCCTTCTTGTGCATGTGTTCCTTTTGCTTTCGACGAGGTGACTACAGGTGGCTCAGAGGAGGATATGTAAGGCGTCTTTTTCAAGTGAACACCACCCCTCCTGCTACATGCTCAGTCACAACATAACACCCCTCCTCTTTGGCTATCAGTTTTGTTCCTGTTGGAAGAGAAGGAGAAAGAGCAAGGTTACACAGGCGTCATATTAATGGGCGCTGTCATGCGCGTTGATCGTCTTAGGCGTGCAGGAGGATGAGCACTCGAAAGGTGTTGTCTTCAAATAGGATTTCTGCTGGTGAGACATCCCCGTTGGTTGATATCCCCCTCTGAGCAGTCACTTTCTTATAGAATGATCTGTTATTAGGCAAATGAAGTGCTGCAGGCCCAACGGTAAATCCCTCCACTTTGTCATGGTGTGCTTTCAGTTATCGCGCCCTGCTCTTTCATTCATTTCTTGATGTTTTACCCATTTCACCATGTTATACCAGGCTACTGCAGCCTTGTATTTAAAGTCAGTCACCCCTTGTTAGCACGTGTGACGCAGGAAGGATTTCAAGTTGTAATCAGTGAATTCTTAAATGGAGTGTTACTCATACAAACAAGTTGTTGCTTCGAACATGGAGCACTTTGAATTACAGGGTCGGATTCTGACACCATTTTAGAACATTTCTTTAATAAAATAATTTATAATACATGACATCTGCACTTATCGTCTTTTCCGCCGTACATGTCGCATTAGTACAAATATGTCTAATAAAGTGGAAGAATCCATAAACACATCGCTTCGCAGTATAAGTCGCATCTATCGTGCGTCACCGCTGACAGCCCGGAAATGTGGTCCGGTGTTGTGCCAAAAATCGATTGGCTGCCAAATGGCAGCTGCGGGAGCGTGCACGGGAGGACTTTAACAAGAATTTAACAAGATTAACACTTAAAAACAATTATTTGTTTGCTAGAAATTATAGCAAAGGTGTGCCTCAGTCTAACTTTTACTTAACAAATGCACTTTGACGGTCAAATCAGCTGCATTTCAAAAGCCGATTCGCGGAAATAGGCACGGGAGGACTCGTTGTGCATTTCTTCGAAATTTAACGAGATAACCACCTAAAAACAATTATTTGTTTGCTCGACTGTATAGTAAAGGTGTGTCTCAGTTGAACTTTTACTTAATAAATTCACTTCAAGGGTCAAATTAGCTGTATTTTACCAGAGCTGTGCAGCGAAATGAAGCTGATTTGACGGTTGCTCCAGGCGAACTGGACAAACGTGGCAACTACGGCAAGCCGATTGTGTCATTAATTGCCACTTTTACCTATTACATCACACAACATCATGACATACTTACTACTCAAGTGCCACCTAGTGGCTGAAAATGGTAGCATTCAATATTTTCAGTCACAATGAAAGAACACGGTCATATCTCAGCCAAAAATTGGTTTATAAATATGGTAAAAAAAAATCCATAAATGCATTGCTTTGGTGAATAAGTGGCAGGGCACGCAAATTATGCAAAAAACCCTCAACTTATAGGCTGAAAAATACAGTACATGAAATATCTTTTTAAGTCATGATATGAAATATCATTGAAGTTGCTAGTATTATATTGTTAACAGCTGGGGTTTGTTTGTTTGTTTGTTTGTTGGTTTTCTTCCACTGGCATAGACCTTGTTTATTAAATCAACTGCATCAACTAATTCCAGCAATGAACTATTAGATGCTTTAAGTAGTGACTTTTTTGACTGCATCTTAACTTTAGCTGCCAGTCTAATGTTAAATGATTAAATTAAAAGAAAGCACTATAAACTTTATTATTTGACCTAGACTTTTCCTCTGAGCTACCCATGACAAAGAAAAATCCTGGGGTGATCGTAAGGGGTTAAAGAGGTGGGTGAATGAGGGGGGTGCGTGGTAACTACTAGACAGGAATTGATTGCATTAATTGATATGCCAATATGTAAGCTTGTTACATCCACCATTGCTTAGGATGATGGCTAACAGGTCTGGCTGATCAATGGAACCAATAAAGGCTTCATCCATTAATGAGCAATGTGGTAATTAATGTTATCCCTAAACCAATTACCTCAGGCAGTGCATCTTCAGCAAATAGTCCAGCCAGGTTATCTCTGTTTCACTCGTAGCAATTTTCCCATGAAGACTCTTTAGTGCGCTCAGAGTTACCATCGCTGTAAAGCAGCAATCTGTCCCAGACTGTTCTCAGAGAATGAAGCAAAATGTGAAGCGATAGTAGAGACAAGCAACCAAATCGGAACTGTTGTTTTGAAAAAGAGACGTATTAAATATTGTATTCAAATGTTACTGCATTATTTGTTGGCTCAGCATAGAAAATATGGAATCAGTTAAACTACTCAATTTCATTTTTTTGTCCTAATGCAGTTCATTGTATAAGTGAGTGAGTGTGTGAGTCGATGATATAAGAAATTCAAGCTCCAGTAGCTGAAACTATATTATTTTTATAGGATCACTTTTCTTCATCTCAGGCTCTTAAATCTTTAAGTCCTTGATTTTGTCTAAAGCAGCCTGCTCATGTTTGGTTAAAACAAGATTTGAGATGCACCATATTCCTCTTTCAAACAACAACAACAGTATTTTAGGCCAAAGTACAGTCGGAAGTATCATAAAAAAACACACCTTTGTGAACACAGAGCTGCACTGTTCTTTGTCATTATTAATATAATTATTTGTTTGTTTGTTTCAGGATGAGAACTGCTGTTAAACTTCTTGTAAACATGCATTTTGTTGAGAAGTTCTTTCATGAAGTCATGATAGAAAAGTTTCGTTTTAAGCTGTAGCCAACAGTTAGCTCAACAGGAAACAGAACTATGTGTGAAATGATGACTTATTAGTTTGGACAAGCCCTTTGGAACAAAATCCAGTTTCTCTAATGAGTGTTGCAGAAGTGCAGAAAGGTCCATCTGTCTCACTGCCCATTATCTGAAGCCTTAATCGGGACTTACTGCAGGGCAGGCTAAATAAACAGTAAGTAAGTTGTCTTGGGTAGAGGAACGTCAATGCCTGCAACTTGCTCAAGCCTTTCCTTTGAATGGTTCTGTATTGACCCCTCAGGACCCCCTGAGAATTCCCTAATTGAAAATTAATATTGAATCAATGCTGCGGGCCATTTGCATATTGATTATAAACATCCAGGAAAGCACCAAGTATGCCTGGGATCAATAGGGCCCTTCTGCAGCAGGCCGAGAGCACTACATCACAAGGCAGCTGCCTGCTCCTGAGGTTAATGACTGCTGCTTGTTAAGGAGCTCTTGTCAGGTAGATTCCAGCTGTGGGGTCTTTTGGCCAAAGCTGGCAGCGAATGAACAGTGGAAGAGCAGGTACGCACTGGGGATGAAAGTTTCCAGTAATTCTTCAGTATATAAACAATATATTTAAATTTATACTTCGAAGATTATTTCAACTACTTCCAATCCTTCACAGAAAAAAAAAAAACTGTATTAGATCAATAAATGTTCTTTTAATTTGGAATTAAACTTTTCCATTATTTGGTAACAGTCCTCTGTTTTGAGGCACGATCAGGATTCAACACTTGCCTTCTCCTCCCAAACTCCTTATAACTGTTTCCACATGTTGGAGATGTGAAAAGGAGGAAGCAGGGGAGAAGTGATGGCATGGGAGCAGCCTTAAAAATTGGATAAAAGAGGAAGACAAAGAAAAGGGGCTCCATCCAAACCCAGTTTCTGGTAACTTAAGTGGTGAATCCTAGTGATACCTGATGGACTGCTTTAGTGGCAATTTTGAAGCCTGGTCAAACTAATGGCTCTATCACAAACTGGGTGATTTTCTGAACCCACGGGAGACAGCAGACCTGGTGTGAAACACATGTTAGGGCAGCTTATCCTCCAGTCTATGAAAGACCATGTCTTGAATTAATGCCTCTGCAGTTTATGTCCTCTCTCCCCTTGCCTTAGCCCCCAGCCTCATACTCTCGTACTCAGAGATAGGGTCTGGTAGCCAAGAATGGAGTGCCAAGCCCAGGAAACCAGACTGCATCTGATTGCTTCATTACAGGCCCTTTCATTGACTTGGTTGCACTGAACTGATGAACTGAGGCAGTGGACAAGAGCACATAATGGGAAGAAATGAATTCTTATCACAGCCTTCTCAAGAGGCCACCAGTCCTGGCTTGAGCCAACAGAAACCATGGCTGACTGAAGAGAAGGGATCTGTATCTGTGCCTATTCAAGAGGAAGAGGCAGGACTGAGGGCATGATGGAGCGTTTGGATGTTGGTTCAGTACACAGGGGAGGAACCACAAACCCATAGAGAGCCATATTATTGCAGGCGGCAAGTTTTAATGATTAGTTTAGTGATTAGTGTTTGTGTTCTCCTGGTAACTGACACCCTTGGCATAACATTTTTTCAATTGTTTACTCCATCAGACCTCTAGAGACGGCCCTTTGTTAGTTAGAGGTTCAGGCTTTAGGCCACATAGTTGCACCAAAACCCCACCACTGAGATGAATAATTAAATTTGAACCTCATAAGGATCTTACCTCCAACTCTCCAACCGTTTGCTAATGAGCGAGGAGTCCCTTGTAGCGGCGACAGTAACAGCACCTATTATGTATTAAAAATAAAAAAAACAGCAACTCTTAACAGTTACATGCACACAATAAAAATGCAAGATGTGGCAAAATACAGGACCAATTTAGCAGCAGGCCAGAGCTCTGTAGGGTAGAGGTTGTTAGTTCCTGACCATGCGCCAGCGAGGGTATGAACTCCACAACTCAACCCACTCATTTCCATAACTCTCTGCTCAGTCAGCATTAAACAGAAGAGTGTAGGGAAAGCCTGTGTTTAATGAAAACTGCAGTTGTGATCTTTAGAGCACTAATGGTTTCCTGTAAGAGTTAAAGTCACCTTAAATTATGTTTTTGTGTCGTCATAACTGTCCGCAAAAGTGCATGAATCAGAAATCCACCGAGGGCAAAGTTGGCTTGATCAGGCAGCACACCTTCCTGCCAGAGCACCCTGGTCTGTCCTCTTTATCCCTGCTGCCTTGAAGTCCCCGCACCATTCATACACGTTCACTCAGCACAAATTGGATGCTGCGAAGCCATTTAATTGGCCTCTACTTCATAATCCAAGGACATGTGAAATGTCTCTTTAATATCTGCTCCCCTACAGAGCTGTTCTTCACTGGAGTTTGAAAGAGCATTCCTTTTATTTTAAAAAAAGAGGGCTTAAAGCTTTTGGACATCAGACAGTCTTCGTGCACATCCCTAAAATCTTAAAGATTTAGCGATTGCTCCTGGGGAGTTGAGGGTTTGCTTTTTAGTAAATATTAAAATGACATGACTATTTATGTGGTCATTTTTGAGCAGCTGTCCTCTGTTTTAGCCACATCATCTGTTCCCATTTTTCTTTTCCCGTCTCGTCTTCTGCCTCTCCCGTGGCTGAGCCAAAGATAACTGAGTAGCGGTGTTTTACCGTAATCATTCCAAGTCTCCTTCTCTGGAGAGCAGCACAGCGGGCAGTGCAGTTCCGCCCCTGTAGAAAATTTCAGACCACTTGTTTCAGTTTTGTAGCTTGTTCACTAACAATCGAGCATAGCTAACTGTGCTTGAATACATATGATGCACAAGAACCAGCCTCATGTTATTTACACATTCTGACCTGCCAATAATCAACAATAATCAAACTATAGTTAGAAATAGATCAAATTTGATCCTTAACTACTTTATTTATTTATTTAAATGTAGCTTGTTTTATATATATTTTTTGTTTTATATACTTTTATTTACTTTTCATTTTATATGCTTTTTATTAGGGATGCACGATATTATCGTCATAGTATCGTATCGGCCGATATTAGCGTTAAAGTTAAATATTGGACATCGTTATCAAAATAACTCACCGATATAAAATACGCTGGTTTTGTAAGACAACCCAGTGACAAGGATGCCTGCAGTGCCAGCACAACGTGATGACGTCACGTGCACCTACTTGATCTGATCACGGTGGAGAAGAAGAAGTCAAAATGTCGGCGGTGTGGCAATTTTTTTTTTTCATGATTTTTTCATAGTTTGAAACATATTCAAATAAAATGGATTGTTAGAGAATCATCATATATATAATATGAATAGACATCAAACCGTCTGCTCCTTAGGGCGCCCCAGATTGCAGCTCTGCTCCACACAGAGGGCTGTGGTAGCTCGGTGATCTGTGGTTGTGTCAGGAAGGGATCCGGCGTAAAAACAATCTCCGAGTCTTCGTGTGAGTTAGTTCGCTGTGCCGAAAGAAGAAGAAGGAGAAGAAACTACGACTTGGTTGACTAAAGTGGACGTACTTCAGATAAGTTTCTCCTCTCAAGAATAATGTTAAAAATCACATTGTGTTTAAATTTTTTGAAGCTTTTGAGCGACATTGTCAGCGTTTTTAGAAGTTATGAAAATTTAGTCACGATGTGGAGTGGCTCGTGAATTTCTTGAAACTTTCTTCAAAATGGCGTTTCTTAATTTGACGTTTAAATACAAGGGATTTTCCATATAATATTTCCTTTCAAAGTACATCTGTATTTTGTTATTTAGTAAGTACACCTCAATACTGTTTCTTTTTGATGCACTGCAAAAATAAAGTTAACTTGTTTTATTGGATCTTCTGTATGTGCTGAGAAGTTCTTTATTTTGCGCATAAGTTAAGTGGAAAACGACCCATTAAGTTTTTACCGGGACTAATACAGAAGGCAATTACGATTACTTTGTTCTTCAGCGATAAAATAAAGGTTTCCTGAATTAAAAGGCTCCTTGGACTATAGCTCAGGCTAATTGTGTGGGGTCTTGGACACATATCTGGTTGTAAGAGCTAAATGCTGATCAGTTAGGAGGGTCTTTACAAGCTGTGTCCTGAGAGTGTGTTTTTGGGACGGCTCTGCTGCCAGAGAGTCTGATAGCTCCTGAATTATTTATCTATCAGGCTGCTGGACGGTAGTCACGGCGACCCAGGCCCCTTAGTGGTTGTCTGGCGACATCTCCCTTCAACAGCAGCCATTAACAGAAGGGGGTAGGGGTGCTAATGAGCAGGGTGCAGCATGTGTACGGGACCAGAGTTTTCTAACCTTCCAACTCTTTTTAACACACAGACCCGCCACCGAGTAAAGACGCAGCATAGATTTGCAAAGATCTGAGTGCAGAACTTTTTAATTAGGTGAAAAAAAATAAAATAAACGAGGCTAGCAAAAGAAAAAGATTGGAAAAAAAGATGGAAACAACCACCCGTTTTCCTATTAAGGAGAAATGTCAAGCGCAGTGGTGAGGCAATAGTCTGTGTGCATCCCTTTGTTGTCCTCCCTGACATTGAAGGCTAATTTTTCATGGTTATTTGAACTGGAAAATGAAAGAGAGGTTTGTGATTATTTCCTATAAATGACAACACAATCGCATTACGCTTCAGTACAAACACAGAGAGGATATTGCCTTTTCATATTTCATGTGAAAGTAATGGATGGTCTATGCAAAGACGAATAGAAAGAAAGACAAATGGTGAAAAAATAAATCTCCCTGTCTTTGATTTGTGTTAGAAACTGAATGGATGGAGGCAAGGCGAGTTTTTTATTTCTTATCCAATGTGCTGCTGCACACGTGCTGTGTTTAAAACTGCCTGTGCAGCGTAATCATCGAATTTCTTAAGCAATTAAGTAAGCAGCCAGTTGGTGTTACGAAGAAAAGTTTCCCCACGTGTCCAGTCCAGTCTCTTCAAGAAAACTAAGTATCCATGGCAAGGTATTCCCATGAACCGTCTCCATCCATAAATGTATAGGTGTATGATGTAATAAAAAGAAATAGGTGTAAAAATGAATAAATATGAAAACACCATTTCACCATCCTCCACTTTTCTTCGCTACTTACATGAAAGATTTTAAATTTATCAGTCCGTTCGACCTTTGGGAGCAAACCTGTCAATGCTACCCTACATTTTATATTAGAAATAAAATTGATTAGCAAAATTGATATTCATAACCTCGCTGGATTCTGTTTTATCTTTGCGTACGCTTTCGTAAACAAACAGACGGTCAAGCTCAGGGCTTCATATGGAAACAGAGAGGCAGGACGACCACAGAGGAGGATGGCAAACCAGCATGCTCTTGAGGGGAATGTTAAAAATTGTGTTTGTGCGCTCAAAGTTTAAAAAGATGGAAGAACTAAGGAGTGGGGGGCGTCTATGCCAGCAGGACTCATGTAAATAGGACTCATGTGGGGGCTAGGAGCCGGACTGCTAGCACGTGCAGCGGTACGAGCTGCATACATCCAACCATGGCAACATTGATTTTCTGAGCTAATACCTCCACAGAACGGTCTACAGGCAGATGGAAGCACTACAAAGATATGCAAATGGTACATTCAATAAATCGACAGACAGAGATCTTTTTCAGACAGTTCACTGTACTGGTCTGCAGTGCCTAAAAGGAGAGATAAACAGATAAGTACCTGTTAATAGACACAGATATACACGAGTGTGCACACTCAGGAAAACATGCAAGGACCTGGTTGTTACCTGAGAAAACTTGGATCAATAGGAGGATTTCATGTTAAGCAGAAGGGCTTCAAAAAGCACATAGAATAAGTGCTTGGACAATTCAGTATTGGTTTTGTTATATATATATATATATATATGAAAAAGACCATTTTAACGTGTCACACTGATATATAGATATATATATATTTAAGGTTTTCCTCAAGCTTTTTATACTTGTGTTAAAAAAACAATCCGTGGGTTTAGTCGTATTCTGTGCACTTATTAGTTAAATATGAAACAAAAGCTGCTGGGTGTGTGTCATATATAATAGATGTGGGCTGTCTTGTTAAGCCCAGCAGGCTGTATGTGGCTGTGTCTCTGCGGAGGACGACTCTGAAGCTCACTGTACCTGGTAATTAAAGAGAGTTTGTGGCAAAAGCCAACCATCAGGAGAGATGAGCTATGAACAAAAGAGCTGTGACAGTTTCAGGTTATGGGATTTTTCTGTCCCTTTTTCACCAAATGAAAAATCAATACATTTTCCGGGTTATACATATTCAGAATGTCCAACACGCTTCCGCCCTGATGGAGAGGGAGACGGGGGGGAGGGGACTGTGGGCTAGAGTGGTGGTGGTGGTGGGGGGTGCCTGTTCTCCTGTCATAACTGTACCATCACATTTTCCAAGCCACTGGTGAATATTTCAGAGTTGATGTGATTGCCCTTCATGACAGCAGCGATGCTTCTTTTTTTTTTGCTGCTACCTCTTAACTGCCCCATCCTCAGTTCGCCCTCCCCAGTTGTCTTTTTTAATATCCACAAATAAGAGAAAACAGTTTGAGCTTTAGGAAAAATGAGAACGATGCATTAAAAAAGAGGTTTATTTTAAAGCAGGCGGACGTGGATGACAATAAGCATAAATGCACAGTGAGGGGGGGTGGGAGGGTAGGGAGTCAGAGCGACTCTTTGTGCGGGACAATGTCCCTCAGGCGGAGAAGATGGGAGTGTGCTGCCCTGTGATGCTTTGGCCCCTCATTCAGGCTTTTAGCCTACCATCCTCGCAGGGAAAAGTACAGCCTGCATCTTCCATTGTGGACATAATATGTGTTAGTTAGCAGCTATCATCTTGGGCATTCAGCAAAGTCAGTGGTGTGTGTGTGTGTGTACTGGGAGGGGGGGTGATACAGAAGAGTGAGCAGTCCCTGAATGCTCAGTCCCTGTGTAGCCACATTAACCTAGATCCTCCTCTCTTTCATCACCCAAGTAAAACATAAAGACAAAAGAACTGGAGCAACAGTCTTTTATTTGTAATGTATCTAAACATGCAATTATTGTGAGAAGTATTTCTAATTAGTATAATTTCCCACGAGGTAACATATTAAGGGAAAAGATCTTTTACATTACACGCAGCTCGAGGATGATTCGCCAAGTATCGAGAGGAGCATAATTATAAAGTTAGCCACTTGAAATCATTATTCTTTTGTCTTTCATTTTCGACGATGCTGAAGAACGTTAACTTGTAAATGCAGAGAAGATTAAATTAAGCGATGACCTTTGGACTGCTGAGATGAGCGGGCGCCAGTGGGAAACGAGTGGTCCAATTCAAAAGGGTTGCTAACATGGTTGTTTGTGATTTAACTTTTAAAGGTCTTTTTTTGTTGTTATTAGCTTCCTTACCCCTTGTACCCCTCCTCCATTTCTGCACCTCCTCCTCCCTTCGTTTATCCTTGTTCGTCCTGCCCTGAGCCCCATGGAGACACAAAGTATTCATTCACATTTAGATCCCGAGGTCGCCGCAGGGCCAGCGGGGAGAGGCCGGCAAGCGTCCCATAGACGAGTCAGGAATCTAACACGTAGCTCCGACCAGTAGCGCCGAGGTAGCTTACTCTGCTGATGTGAAACTGTGTGTGAGAGCAGCAGTCAGGGGCTCGTGTGAACTTTCATTTTGTCTGCACAAGTTGAGCTCTTGTTTGGTGCATTTTATTAAACTTCTGTTTATTTGAATCTTAGATTTCACGTTTAATTTTCATTCACTTCAAAATGGACGTGTTACAAGCCTTTTAAAAAAGGCCGCACCACATAACTTGTCCATTTTAATTTAGTTTTAATTCAGCTTTACGCATTATAATGCAGTAGCCATTACCGTTTCCGATAACGTTGTGTTGTGGTTTATTGGATGTTCCATTTTGTCTCGAGCTACTTTGTGGCACGTTTTGCTCAGTTGTGGTTTTATGACGAGAGAGCCTCTAAGATCGTCTGTGTTGGAAAGGTGGGGTCGTGATAATGAGGGTTGGAAGGGCTTTCTTGCATGTTATGCCTTTAAGTGAGAGTGGATTGGGGCGGGGGGGGGGGGGGTGTCCTGCGTATGTAGTGCAGAGGTGCTGATATGAGGAGCAGACAATGCAAGAAAGCCCTCTGCATGGGTCCTGTCTCTCATTGTCCCATGGTACCCTCCTGTCACTTTCATTTTGCGCCCTCCAGTCCAGAGTCAGGCCAACTTTGATACAAGGAAGGGGGCTGCAAAGGATGATGGGGGGAGAGAGAATAGGGGGGTGTTTAAAAGAAGAAGTAAGGGAGAAAAGATGGAGTCTGTGAAGTATGAAATAAGATTGCTTTTTATCTAACAGCACAGTGCTAAAGAAGAGGAAGCTGCCCGCCCCGGGTTAAAGCAGGGGGCAGCGCACACCTTCACGATTTACAGCGCAGTCCTGAGACACCTGGTTAAAAAATGACAACAGCCTCAATAATGATAATGAGAGTAATGAGAGCTTAGACACAAAGAGATGAAACATTTTGCTGATATTCACGAGCCAAAGAGAAACTCGGCTCAACCCCCGCAATGGTTCTCCAGGACGCACTAAAGTAGACAAATGGCTGAGCTGAAATCCAAATGTGTAACAAAAGAAGTCAAATTATCCGAGAGCCATTTTCAGGTAAGACTTCTTTTCTACACTTTAAAAAGGCAGTTACCATCACAGCAGTATATTCAGCTGAGCCGCGGACGGAGGAGGAGCTTGACCCACTGAAAGATATCCAGAGTGACTATTATTACTTGCTGCTGCTCTTCTCTACAGTCTGAGAAAGAATACTGGAAAGTGCAGCGGTTACCATCAATTATTTATCAGGCCGTTTGTGCTTGTCAGTCTGATTAGCATTAGTGTAATCACTGCTCTTCAAGGGAGAAGAAAGACCGCTCTCTCTCATCTGAAGGTAATCTTTCCATTTTTCGGTGTCTCATCTTCACTGGACAGCTTTTGCGTAGCATCTGCTTTTGTCATCTCCACATATTTCTTCCCTTTTCCCCCCTTTCTCTGTGTGTTTCTGTCTGATGCTGGTCGGCCTCTCCCCCCTCCCTCCCCCTTCCTGAACCTTATTAATGTGTGAGCAGTTTTCTCTCTCCCAGCTTGTATAGAGTGACACCTATGGGTCTGATTGGGCCTTTGCACGCATTGAAGGGAAGGCGGCTGAGCGCCTGGATGGTGCATGAGTGCCTGTGTCTGTCTGGAGATGCTGGAGCCCATAAACTGTCCCCACTGACTGACTGGCAGAGCAGAGCGGAAATTTATACGCTCAGAACAGATGAGCTTAATCTCTGCGTTGGCAGTGGGGCTTATTCAGCTCGCATGATTAGATTAATGAAACTGTTTCATATCATTGTATTAGAGCAGTTAATGAAGACAATTAATTAGAAGACAACCTTCAGGCTATTGTCCTTTACATCTTTCATATTTGGGTTAGAAATGGCCTTAGCTTTGAGTGTTCCTCCTAATCCATATTCAGAGTGAATCTATGGCTACAGTTTGAGCGTCTTTTTCATTTGCGTCCTGTTCTTAGGCCACTCTTGACCTTTCATTAATTATAGTTGGCCCAGCTTTAATCATTCTGTAATACTGTTGTAGCTAAGACAAGAAATGGGCAAAATGATTTGCCACTTAGAAACATAAGAGCGCTCCTGGAATCATGTGTTTCTCTATAAATTATGCATTGATTTCTGTGTTGTATGTGCTCAGATTGTCATGCATGTAGATTACACTGCCTTATCGAGATGTTTAAAGAGGAAAAAAAAACACATCAGTGTGCACGTAAATGGTTTGCGCACGATTTTGGGGGTAGGAACAAGGAAGTTAAATAGCTTAGGAATCTTGGCTGCCTGTCATTGTAATGTTTAGGTGTGTTCTGATGTGAGTGGGGACTTAGTCTCGCTGCGTGTGCCACCTAGCTGAAACGTCTTGCCCCATTTTTTTTTAAAGGTGAAAACATTTACCTGGGGATTATTTTGTAATCTGAGCACCTATGCATCTGTACAGTGTGCTAATTCTCACACAGCTGTGAAGATTTATGCTGTCGGTAGTTAGTTGGGATTTCGCAGCACTGCTATACAGCTTTTTGTTCCACGACTAAAATCTGTGTCACTAAATGGGCTGTGCCAAATAAAGTGGATAAAAATACGTAAATTAATAATACATGAATTAATCACAATACTTGATTTAAATCAAACATGTTAAATGAGTATTTAAGTAAATAAAAAATACAATTTTATTCTAATAGAATTCAGTTACCCTTTGTAAAGATCTTAATTTGAACCTTGAACCATCAGATCGGTGTAAAGTTTAACACTTGTCACTCGACTCAAACAGCTGTTTCTTTCAACTTTATTTAAAGCAGCAAGTGGAGTGTCCTGGCCCCGCCTGATTAAAAATACAATTATAAATTATAAATACAATAAATAATAATTATTATATATAATTATGGCAACAGTCATTTTTATACCACAGTTAGTTCAGGTAGTCTTGAGGAGGGTGTTTGTTATAGACCAGGGCTATTCAACTGGCGGCCCGCGGGCCATTTCAGGCCCACAGGTGACTTCAGTCAGGCCCACTTCATAAAAAATAAAATTATAAAAATTATGAAGTGGGTTAAAAAATTATATATATTGTTTATTGCATTTATGATTCAATGCAATAAAATAAACCCATTAAAAAAATAACAGATCATTGTAAACTTTGGTTTATTTACATAATGATTTTAATCGCTGGATGTCCGGCCCCCGAGCTGCTGGCTTTCAGAAACTGTGCCCCCTCCCAAGCAATTTTGTTGAATAGCCCTGTTATAGATGTTTGTTCCACACACGCGCGCACACATCAGTTGATACTCGGTCATGTGTATTTTTCATTCATGAACAGGACTTATCACAGTGAGTTTGACAATATGGTAGGTACGCACGTGTTCAGCGTTTTATGACTCAAGGAATAAGCAGAGCGGTGAGAGGATAATGTAACGTCATAAAAGCGGGTTTGGCTCGGGGTAGTCATGTAGCGAGCTCAGATTGGATGTGTGATGACTGCAGGGCTGAATACTTGAACAGGATATTTCAGCAGCTGTTGTAGTTTTGTCAATATATCAATAGCTCATAGAGTAGAGACCAAAGCATGAAAGCATTTTCAAAAGAGCATTTAAGTACATTTGCTGAGAATTAGCTGACTTGTGTAATAACTGATAGAGTCTATCGACTGCGGCCTAGTTTACTGTTGTCAAATCAATGCAACTGCATGCAAGTCTCTCTACTTTTAAACAAACTTAACAGGCAAAGGGGATGTTCAGGGGGCACTGGAGGGAAATAAACATGATTGATGCGCTTTTTATTATCTGTTTTTGCTATCTTTTCTTCTGTGTGTTACTTACAAATGGCATTATTGGATATCCATTGTTTGGACTTTGATGCTCCTAAACGGCCTGATATATTGAGCCGAGGCTTTTAAGCTGGTTACAGGGGATTTCTGCCTTTGACTTGGCAGAAAAATACAATGAATTGTAGCCTAAAAGTTTAAATATTTATGATTTTTTTAAATAGTTCAATACCAGAAAGAAAATAGGGTTACTGGGATTGGTAAGTAATCTAGCAGATTGCAGCAAGGGACATTGTGCTCTGATATAAGCTTTGCTACAAATATTTGTTTCATCTGTCCACATGTGTGCTTTGTTTCCCCCATGCAGTTTAATGTCCATGCTAAAAAAAAAGAACTATAATTTCCTTTATGGTTTTGAGACTATCAATGACAACGAAAGATGGCTTATTATTATTATTTTTATTCCGTCTGAATTTAATTCTTTTTATAATCCAAGATGGAATATGTTTCGCAGTGTGAGGAGGTGACAGAGAGCAGAAAACAGATTCTGCTCTCTTTGTTTGCTAACCCTGCAACTGTGTGTCAGCAAATACAATTGTTGCAAGCTCCTATAGAAAAAAACCCCCCCGCTGCCGTCCCTTTAAGTGCTCCCACCAATTCTGATAGCATGGTGATTTACATATCCTGTTCTCCCCCCTCCTCACCTACAGGCGAGCTCAGCGAGGATGTGGAGGCTGCTAGTGAGACCACCACAGACCAGGAGGACCAAACCAAAGACAGAGAAAGTGGGGGGGAGAAGGAGCTTACCAAAGGGACAGGTAAGGCCAATATTTACCAAGTAGGTTTTAACAGATGTGGACGGACGTGCAACTGGACGGTGTCAGAAAACAGTTTTATTGTTCTTGTTGCATTAAATCAAACGCTTCAAACTCAAAGGTTTGTTTTTTTTTAGATATTGAACAGGATCTTTCAAAAGTCAATATATATTTTTTTTATCTTTTCACATTTTCATCGAGCATGTTTCCAGTCATTAAAGTTCATCATAAACAGTCAAGTCAGAATAAACTGTCAATTTATTTTATATGATCAGTGACATGTGACGCATGTTTTGTATTTGCTCTATAGATGCGTCTTCCCAACAGTGTGCATGTGCACACATGCACACACATGATTTTACAAAAGCTTTTTTTCATACACAGACACAAACAATATTAGTGTCCTTAAATCCTATTACAATAGTACTTTCTATGTTCCTTTTTATTGGCGTATGAGTGAAAAAACCTTGAACAGGAAGTAGGTGCAGTTTGAGGGGAGGAGCTTCAAGCCTGACGTTTACCTGTTCATATTTTGAATACTTTGAGAAACATGCCCCGTTTAGTGGTCAGTTTTGTTACTTTTGTATTTATTATTTTTCTTGCATTGTTAGGAAATACTTCTACTTTAAATTCACTGTGGAAAAACAGCGTCTACAGTTTTAACCAGGTTG
>NC_056499.1:5187330-5218817 GCF_014905685.2 Nematolebias whitei | reverse complement strand
TATATATATATATATATATATATATATATATATATATATATATATCTTATGTAGCTAATATAGAAAATAGGTCCAGTGCTCTCAACAGGTTTATTATGATAAACTTTACTTCATATTGAGATTATAATGTATAGATTATAGTTTGAATTAGATTTTATAGATTCCTGGTTTTAGTATTCTACATCACTTTATAATGTAGCTGGTTTTGTTTAATTTTATATCACTTCTTCTATTTACTTTTCATTTTATCTGCTTTTATATGATTATCTATAGTTGTCTGTACCACATCTGTGTTCTTTTGTTCTAAAACAGGTCTCTCTTATAAACGAGTCCTCGAGGCTCAGTGAGACTAACCTGTAGAAATAAAGGTTGAATGAATAGTTTAATCCAGGGGTCTGCTACCTTTATGATCAAAAGAGCCATTGTTACACCTTCATTCTCTAAATTAAATGTGTCCGGAGATGAAACAACCTGCTGCAACTGTGATTATCAACTGGTGGCCCATGGGCCACTTTAGGTTATTTGGAGGAGACTGCATTATAAAGCTAAAAATATATTATGATGTTTAACATTTATTGATATTTGTTACAATTTAAGACAAATGAAAAGACCAGATTTTTGTAAAGAGGGGAGATAAATAAATAAATAAAAACAAACTATGCAGACCTATGTGATTTTTTTTTTTTTTAAATAGTGGAAAAAATAAATAAGTATAGACATAAAGCAAAAAGTTAAAGTGAGTATTTGCAAAATAAATGACAGGAAAACAGCTAAAACTAGTATATTTTTGTTGTTTGTATAAGAACCAATAAAACTTGTATGCCAGTTTTGGTCGAAGCTTGAAAGCGCCGCTGCAGAGGAACCAAAGAGCCGCATGTGGCTCCAGAGCCGCAGGTTGCAGACCCCTGGGTTAATCATTAAAACTGGATGTTTTAGGTTTTGTCCTATTGCAAAGAAATCTTTAAGGTCCAAACAAAATAAATTATCGATTCACATTAGCAGCTGTTATTCTGTTGTAACGAGTATTTACCCATTATGTTTAAACACGGAGCATCTCAGTGGATTAAAAACTACAGTCCTGAATTTCAGTACTGAAATTTAATTTAGCAACATGATAGAACAAAGATTTTTCTAGAAATTGGCAGAGAAGTGAAAGCAAATGAAAATTAATCTACTAAACTAAATTCTGCCTCACAGCATATTGCATAGTATTTGTGCATCACTGGCTCTAATTCTATATGTAAAACTGTATTATTCAGGTAGTTGAAGCTGTATAAATAAAACATTGTTTCATTTTTATTTTTCATGCTTGATTTACTTTGTATTAGCAAAAAAGCGTTGCTGGCAGTTCATGCATCTTTCACTGAACTGAACATATTTTTGATTCTAATGACACGGAGCAGTAAGAGGCCTGGATGGATGCTTTTCACTTGTCTAGCTTCTTGTGTTACTGCAGGATGTTTTGATTTACACTAGTCAGGTTAAAAGCTGCAAAACAATTCGCACCTTTTGCATACCCAAGTTTTCATAAAGTACAGCAAAAAAGGAAACTTCATCAGAGCGTTTGAAGCCAAGCCTTTGTAAAACGTCTTTGATATTTGAACTTCTATTTTAAATGAGGCTGAGTTGTTTGTGCTCTTTGAAAGGGCGACACTCCTCTTTGATGGAAGAAATAATGATATGCATGCCTGACTGAATATGGCTAAAAGTATGTTTTAGCACATCAAAATAAAGCACTTTAAAAAGCATTAAAATGAGCTGGCCGATTAATAATTCACTCATACCTGTGGTGCACAGGAAGACGACTCCTTGCATTAGGATTCCTCCTTTTTGAAAGGCATGCAATTTGATACAAGCATATTCAGTTCCTTTCCTCCCTTCTGTCAGTCACTAATCAGCAAATAAGTGTGTTTCTGTGTTTTCACAAAGGAAATATGTGCTTGCATATGAAAAATTTACAGCTTCCCAGCAGCTTATTAGAAACGCTTAGTTAAAAATAGCATTGCATTAGGGAAACCAGGTCTGAGGTTCTGTTTGATGTCAGTGGAAGGCTGGGTGGGTAGGATGGTGTGATGGGTTCAAGGCTGTGCTGTTAGTGGAAACGTAGACAACTTTAGTTTAACGGAAAAGTCTCTTTCTGCGTTTCAAACTTTCTGCTTTTGACAAACACAGTGCCCGTTCAGAGCAGATCTTGTCGACAGGAAGTGAGGAAGAGCTCACGTTGTATTTGGTAAACAGAGGAGCACTTGTTTCAGCTGCTGATTGTCTGAAATGATGCATAGTAAGTACACAGAGGATGCGTTTGTTAAAATACGGAGTATCGGAGTCTTGGCCAACCTGTTATCTCCGAGAAAGGTGTTCAGCCTCCTGCTGTCTGAGGATGAGCCGCTTTTAAAATCCGTCATTAGAAGTAGTGAAGTACTTCTTCTCATGGTTGTCATGTAGCTGTTGGAACAGAGCACAACAGTGTTCCTTTACAAATGACAGTCACTGTCAGACAGACAGTACTAGCGAGCAAAGAAAAAAAAAAGACTTCCTCCTTTTTAAAGCCCCTGTCAATCTCATTTTCTCTTTCTTGTTCCACAGCTCCCCAGTATTCATTAAAATCATTTAGAGGTACATCAGAAGCTTTTGTAAAATGCATATGTATTTGGCTTGTCATCTCTTGAAAGATGCCTTCATTATTCTGTTGTGCTTTATTTGTCTCAAGGACAAAACATAGATGCACATGTAAAATGCATACGAATGTATGTAAATGTCATTTGCTAGAAAACACTGCAATGTGCTACTTTTTATTCTACTATATATTGTCATGTCTGGTTTTTATTTAAACTGATGGAAATCCTTTAATTTTAAAAGTTTTTATAATTATATTTAGAACTTGGATGAGCTGCAACTGAATCATACTTCATGATTAGAAATTCAAAGGGTCGTGTTATAAAATATGCATAAATGGATATCTATGAGCCTCTTTCAGCTAGCACATTTGTCACCTAGCTGAGACCCCTCTGCTTAAAGGCAAGAGCTCCAGTATATTAGCTGGATTTAGTACTTTATTGAAACAGATGGTGTGCACCATGTGAACATCTGGGGATGCAGCTGTGAGTGCAAGAGAAAAGGAAGGTGAAAAAATGGAAAGATGGAAATTGTCTGTACACCTGCAGGCACAGACGGTGCGGTACATTTAAAGTGCATGTTTTGCAGAAAGTTTTGTTAGTTTTGAGTGATGGCATTGAAAAGAAGAAGAAGAAACAATATAGAGATTAGGTTCCGGGGTTTAGTGGAAGCTGATCATGTTTTCCTCTTACGTTCAGTTTAGACAAACTGGAGCAAGGGGTGAAAAGTTATATTCGACATTGGACGTCCTCATTCTGTGAACCGCAGCGCCTCAGAGAGCAGACGGGCACACAAGTCGGCTAAAGCTGATGAAGGCAAATGGTTAGCATGGAATGCAAAATATAAATATATGCATTTTTGTAAGGCACAAAGTTAAAACATTAACTATTGCCGTTTTTAAGACAGTTGTATGTCTGGTTAACAATCTTCTTCTTTTGGCTTTTCCCTCTTCAGGGGTCACCACAGTGAGCCGTCCTCCATCTCACTCTGTCCTCACTCCAACCACCTCCATGTCCTCTCTAACTGCATCCATACATCATGTCTGTGTCTTTTTCCTGGCAGCTGCATTTCTATTCTAACATCCTTCTACCAATATACCTGCTGTCCCTCCTCTGGACATGTCCAAACCACTGTCCCTCCTCTGGACATGTCCAAACCATCTCAGTGTGTCCTCTCTAACTTTATCTCCCGGTTGTTCAACCTGTGCTGTACCTCTGAGGATCTCATTCCTAATCTTCTCCATCCTTGTCTCTCCTAAGTAGAACCTCAACATTTTCATTTCTGCCACTTCCAGTTCTGTCTCCTCCTGTCTTTTTGTCCATGTCTCTGTTCTGTCTTTCAAAATCAACCAGAATACATGTGAATTATGTTGTTTTCATGTAAAACATAGAAAACACGTTGCCTTTTAACTGGATGAGACATTAACCATTAAAGTAAAAAAAAAAAAAAAACATTACTCTTATACCCAACATCTTTCGGTCAGGTCATCTGGACAGTTTCTTTTTTTTTTGGTGCTGAAACGTTTCACCTTCGATCCGGAAGGCTTCATCAGTCGAGGAAACACACAACAAAACTGATTCTTCCCCCAACAGCTTACTCCAAAGTGGAACAAACCAGTTCTGCTTGTGATAAGATGGTCTCCAGATGACCTGACTGAAAAAAATGTTGGATTGTATAACTGGATTATTGAGCATGGACTTTGTTGTTTTCAACCAGCTTGACAATGGAGGAGGGGAGTACCAAAGACACCATCTAATCACAAGCAGAACTGGTTTGTTCCACTTTGGAGTAAGCTGTTGGGGGAAGAATCAGTTTTGTTGTGCGTTTCCTCGACTGATGAAGCCTTTCGGATCAAAGGTGAAACGTTTCAGCACAAAAAAATAAACTGTCCCGATGACCTGACTGAAAGATGTTGGATTTTATACCTGGATTATTGAACATGGACTTTGTCATTACTCTTAAACATGCGCCTTATTGAACAAAGTCAAACTGAACATGTAGTTTGTTTGGAATTATAAAATTGGTTTATTCTTAGGGGGTGTGATGAGAGGTTTTTGATTATTTACATGACAGCCCTTGAGCCCATCTATAAGTTTGTGACTACCTTTTGACCCAACGATGTTTCTGCAGCAGGTTTTCCCACATGCACACAAAGTGCACGGTTTTCAGATAAATGTCAACACTAAATCTGAGAAACTGCTTAAACGAAGCAGCTGCAGAAACTAGACTCATATTGTACAGTGCGTGTGTGTGTCTGCACCTGTGTGTGCTTTCCGCTCCACCTGTCTTTGTGTTGTCCTTCAGCGAGCGCATGTGCACTTCAGGTGGGTGAAAGGAGCGGATGGTTCTACATGGTGGCTGCTTTGTGCATGTCTGTATAATGAACATGATGATTAGCATCCCCTAGACGCGGTGCTGTGGCATTGCAGCCAGCTCATTTTAAATTCAGCTCTGCTTCGTGCCATCAGTCTTTGGCTAGTGCCGATTCAAAAACACACTTTCCAAATAATGTGAATTGTTCTCCATATATCAGCGCAGATATGTAGATTTTATGCGAGCTCTGCTGAAGTTGATATTGCAGGCCCGTGCCTGGTTCAAATTAAACAATTCAAGTTTATATTGTTGCTGCTTTAAATTGTAGGCCATTCAGTGCAGTGGCGATTGCTTTTAAACGATAAGTGGTGAAAATCCACCAATGAAAGTGTTTCCATATTCGCGTCACGTCCTTTGAGTGTTTGTAATCCCTCAAATTATAATTCCTTTTGTCTTTGAAGATAATAGGCCGTAAATTGTCCTTGTTTGTGAGGCACCTCTCTGACAGCTCAGTGTTTGAGTTTTACTACACGGTCCCTAACAGCCAAGCAGCAGAGCTTTGTCCTGCTAAGGTGAATAACTCGTCATGCATGCAGCCCATAGATTAATCCTAACTGTGCTAAACAATCTCTTTTTGTCAGTCTATGCATATTCTTTATATATTATAGAATTGCTGCGTTTTGTTCTAAGCAAGATAGTTAGGGCTTTATAAATAATGAGAAATTATTTCCTCGTCTCTTCTGTCTCTGGCTCCAAGTTGCAAAAAAAAATATTCAGTTCTTTTTCATTGCATTGTAATTACTTCAGAAATAAAAGATGAAATTGAGCACTGCCCTTTATTGCTCTGGGCTCTGACACGGGCTGTAGATTAAAAACCTGGTTAGAAATGAGGGGAAAAGAAAGGACATTATTGTTAGCACAGCACTGACAGAAAATGACTTGTAGCACAGAGGGGAGTTGAATCATCTCCATATTAATAGCCAACTCTGCCCAGGGAATAGAGGTGAGGATTTTCTACATTGCGAGACGCAGACGGGCGTTGGACGGTCTCGACAGCGGAGAGGTGAAAGTCGTGCTTTTCAAAAAGTAGCGCTACAGACGGTCCTCGGGTTTCAGGATGCACTGGGGAGTTTTTGTTGTTGTTATACAACTAAAGTTAGGATTGTCAGGCTGTAGCTTTTTGCAGAGCAGAGTGACAGCGGTTATTCAGTTTCACGGGACATATGGTGGGTTGTGATTTTTACAACCGAGTTCTGTAGCTGCATGACAGGAACTAGAATGAGGAGGAGGAGATGATGTGCACCTCATCTCATTCAGGAGGAGGGAAATTCTCCTTCAAACGCACAGCAAACTTTTTCCATCTTCATCCATACTGTCTGCTGTTATTTCTACGATGTGAATGACCTCCCCTCGAGGACATGGATTACGGGCAGCTGTGTTTTTTTTGTTCCTTTGAAAGGTTTCTGTGTGAGATGACCTGTTGTGGTTGTTCCGGTCTGCGCTGCATCAGTCACTCCGTCCAGCAGCTGTCTCATTTTTCCCTGTTGAAGGCTGTGGGGATTTCTGCAGCGTGCTGGGAAACCTTCTGCAGGTTGAACAATAAAGTTCAGCTACGAAAGAGACAAGGCGCCAAAGTCCAGTCCACTTACAGGACTTGACAGCAGAAAAGCCTCCGGTTTATGGCGAGGGGTCATGAATTAATAATCACCTTGTTGGTTTGTAGGGATTATTGTTTTATTTATTCTTTTGTTTTTGTTTTTTTGTGGTTTCTTGCGATTTAAAAACAAACAAACACTACAAATCTATCCAAAGTAGCTTGATGTAAATGGAGACACGAGGTCCAATTATCAGAAGATGAGGCCACTCAGATTTTGCCACCTCTGGAAAAAATATTGCAACAATAAAATTACTTTCTTATCCAGCAATGTTCAGTCAGGTCATCTGGATGTTTCCTCAGACTGATGAAGCCTTCTGGATGGAAGGCGAAACATCTCGGCACAAAAAAAAAGAAACCATCCAGATGACCTGACTGAACATTGCTGGATTTTATAACTGGATTATTGAGCATGGACTTTGGTGATTTGGTTTCTTACCTTGATTTATTTAATTTTGTCCCCTGTTTTTGACAGTGTCCTTGTAAACACCCTGCACCGTGTTCCATATAAGACAAAAGACATAAATGATGTGTGTTGTCATTACTTCTCTGCATTTAACCCATCACACGTGAGGTACACCCGGGTGGAGCAGTGGGGATTAGGTGTCTTGCTCAAGGACACCACGACATGTGGGCATGGCAGGGAGTTGATCCTGTGACTTTCTGGTCCCAAGTCAGCTGTCCTACCTATACTGTCTCTGCCCCTCCCATCCATCATTAACCGCTTCTTCCTTTTCGGGTCGCGGGGGTCACTGGTGTCCATGTCTAGCCATCACTGTGCGAGAGGTGGGGGACACACTGGTGGTCTCCAGTTCATCACAGGGACACACTGGACACGTCTACAGTCCATCACAGGGACACATAGAGACAAACGAGACAAACAACACACCTATTCAGAGTTATCAATCAGACTAACGTGCATGTTTTTGGTCTGTGGGAGGAAACCGGAGTACCTGGAGAAAACCCACGCAGCACTGAGAGAACATGCAAACTCCACCCAGAAAGGCCCCCTGCCGGGATTTGAACCGGCGACCTTCTCCCTGAGAAGCAACAACTCTACCAACTGAGCCACCGCCCGCACCGTGTTCCATCCAAGCAAAATGTTTGTCATTGGTCTTATAGTGTCCGAACTACCATCATAGACTGTATACAATAAAATGAATCTTAAACCAAAACTTTTACAATTTTTAGTTCATTCTACATTTTTTTTGGTCATTTGTTCCACCAACCCTGACAAGTAAAAATTAGATTCGGTGGTTAGATGTTCGTCACGGTGCCGGTGCTGGTGTTAGGGCGTGTTGTTGTGAAGAAACGGCAATGGATCTGATTTATGAAGTCCTAATTGGCCGTGACGAGTGAGACTTCACAGAGTAAAGCCTCTGCAGCTTTCCAACCTCCTTCACCTTAACACACTTTCTTCCTCGCTCACACTTCAGCAGGAAGCAGCTGATCTAGAAAACCGGTTCGGAGCAGCTTTCCTGTGCTTTGGCACAAACAGCCACTTGTTGCACCTCTCTGGTGCTAATTGAGCAGCTGTGAAAATATAATCGCTGTTCTTATTCTCTTAATTGGGAGTCTGAGAGGATGATTTTTACAGTAATCCACACAGATGTTGTGTTTTTATGAGCTTTACAGCTGAGATTTAAGTTTTATTTTACTTCTCTTGCTGTAGCAGGTCTTTTATTTGATAGTTTGGTTAAAAATGCAATCACACATTTCAGAATGATTTCTTTCTTCTCTTAATTTTTGTACAATTGGAGGGAGAGAAGTCATCCTTCCTTGTGGGTGTTGATGTTAATTACAGTCAAGGAGCTGCTTATTGAAATAATGAGCTGTAGATGAAGAGAGCAAAGGACAAGGGGTTAAGATCATCCACCAGTTTCTTAACAGCAACAGCCGCCTCAAAATTTGGAAGCAACGTGTCTGTAGGAAGAAATAAATTTGAGCTGAATTCTTATTTCAAAACCTAAAAAGACCAGATGGCTGCAGATGATTAATTTTGTTCTCTCAAGAAGAGCTTTGAGGGGGAGATGTCGACCGGAGTGGAGTCGGAGGACGAACTGGTGAGGACAGTACCGTGACTGAGAGGTTAATGTCAGCGAATGGGAGGTTCCTTTTGTTTAACATTCCCTTTGTTTAATGGCGGATGTGTTTAATGGGATTGGCTGTGACGGAACCCTAATGGGGTCTCCAAGGCTGATCCCGGTGTCTCTGGTAGTTCTTCCAGGCTGCTCCGTCCCAAAGCCAGGTCTCCCACTGGGCAATCACCTCAACGGCCCTTTTTCTGATTGAAGCTGACATTTTAATGTCTGTGGCAGGAGCGTGGTCAGCCCTGCTTAACCTGACCCCCTGCTACACCGCCCCTCCCCCACCACCAGCACCCTCGGTTCTCAATTTGCCCTCCCAGAGCTGTACGAATCAGGGTCATTTCACTCTTTATGGGCTCGTTAGGAGGAGTTGTGAGACAACTCCTTGAGTTTTGCACTTAACTCTCTCAGCTAGTGACAAAGTAAAGTTCAGACACACGGGGTCCATGTGGATTTATTTTCTTGGACTGCTCAAGTTTAACTATTTGACCCATGTTTTTATTCCCCTTTTGTATTAGCTGATCTTTTCCTTTATGAAATGGAGTAGTTTAAAAGTGGTTTGCAGGGACTCTTATGTAAGACCTTGCTCCCACGGACAGAAAGAAACAGACGTGGTGTTTCGGTAACATCAGTGTTGTTTGCATTCAAAAGATTAGCCATCTCATTTGGTGTGGAAGCAAGTGAAACACTTGGTCTTCACAGAAACTGAAAAGACTGGCACTCGTTTGACAACAGCTGCAGCCTTTGTTTTACATTTCCACCAAGCGAACACCGAAGCACAGCTATATGGGAATACGCTCGGAAATGACTAATAGTCATTCTGATGCCATCGTTGTGCCCGGTGGTGGTTTTTACGTCTCAAAATCTGGAAGTTGAAAGAAGGATTGTTGTCATATGCAAAACAGCTTTGGGAGGCACTGAAATCTGTGCAGGTTTGAGAGCAGCTTGTCTCATCGTGATGTTCTTTTCTTGTCACAGACCTGTAGTAGAAACTAGAATGCAGTAAACAGAAATACAATATAAAGAAAAAGATACAAATTAAATGCAAAACAAAAAACTGGTATTGAGGATCTTACTAAAATAAAGAACTGGAAAAGGTGTTACAAACATCTTCATAAATTATTAACACATTAAAAAAAAAAAAACTTACAGAGGGTTAAACAGAGACTATTGATCAAGATTCAAAACTGTTCAATTTTTCCTTGTTCCCTCGACTCTGGAGCTCTTATTTGATGACATTTTGAAAAACTGGCATATGAATTATTTTGTCTTTTTATGCTTTGGTTTTGAATGAGAATAATTTAGGAAGTCACATTAGATTGGATCTGCCATTGAAAATATTTTGCATTACCGTATTTTCTGCTGTACACGTCGCACCGCCTTATAAGTCACATCAGTCCAAATATTTCTAATAAAGTGGAAAAATCCATAAATATGGCGCTTCGCCGTATTAGTCGCATCTATTATGTATCACCGTCATGTTTGTTACGCGTCACCGCTGCCAAACCGGAAATGTGGGCCGCTGTTGTGCCAAAAATCGATTGGCTGACAAAGGGCAGCCGTGGGAGTGTGCACGGGAGGACTTTAACAAAAATTTAACAAGATTAACACTTAAAAGCAATTGTATTGTTATAATAAAGGTGTGTCAGTCTAACTTTTCCTTAACTAACTTTGACTGTCAAATCAGCTGCGTTTCAAAAGCTGATACGTGGAAATAGGCATGTGCATTTCTTCAAACTTTAACAAGATAACCACCTAAAAACAATTATTTGTTTGCGCGACTTTATACCAAAGGTGTGTCTCAGTTGAACTTTTACTTAATAAATGCACTTCAATGGTCAAATCAGCTGAATTTCACAGGGGCGGCGCAGCAAAATGAAGCTGATTTGACGGTTGATCCAGGCAAGCTGAACGAAGGTGGCAGAGTATGGCAAGCTGACTGTGTCATTAATTCATTAATAGCCACTTTTACCTATTACATGACACAATGGCATGCCTTTATACTCGAGTGCCATCTAGCGGCTAAAAATGGTAGTGTTCAATATTTTCAGTCATAATGAATGAAAACGGTCATATCTCAGACAAAAATAGTTTTAAAATATGGAAAAAATCCATTAATATGTTGCTTAGGCATACAAGTTGCAGGGCATGCAAATTCTGCATAAAAACGTGACTTATAGGCCAAAAAATACGGTACTTAAATTCAACAGCTACAGGTCTGCCAGTATGCTGTTTGTGGTGGGACTCAGTTTGTTGATGGCTCCTCAGATTGAAGAAGACCTTCTGATGAAGGACAAACTGTCTCAGCAAAATAAAAAATAAAAATAAAAAGAAGAAGAAGAAAAAAGAGACTGTCCAGATGACCTGACTGAACATTGTTGGATTTTATACCTGGATTATTGAGCATGAACTTTGGAGCAATAATTAATGTAACAAAACATGTGTTCATGTGAAATGTAAGTCAGCACTCTTTGTTGTGTGGAAAAACAAGTGAAAATGACGTTTTTATAAGCAAAAACAAATGCAAATATAATTTTCATCATCCCATTTTCATTAAATGCACTAAGATCACATTTAAGAAAGACCTTCCAAAGGTTTTTATCTTCCGTCGTATTGACTGACCTGCTCCCAGGCTGCCAAGTTCTCTGAGTGTCCTAACAAGTCTTCTTTCCTCTTTCCATCCCTCTGCTTATGTTTGTCTGTGTGAACATATCCAGCTTTGTCCAGCCACTTGGAACGGCACCAGTCAGATTCCCCTGTCCCTCCCAAAAGGCCCTCTTCGCAGTCTGAGACTTCTGAGAGCCCGCTCTCATCGAAGCGTCCGAGGACAGCTGAGAAGGCTGCAGAGCAGGTGAGCATCCTAACAGCGATGCCCTGTGATGTTTATAATCTTTGCTTTTCTTTAAGTTATAGACTTATTGCTGAAGGATATCCCTTCCCCAACTACCAGTACCTAAATATGAGTCCTGCACTTGAACATCGATTAAGAATAAAATTATGCTAATAATTTCCAGCAGTTGCGTTGATAAGTTGTCTTCCCAATTCTCTTCATGTGGTGCAGATATTATTTTTAAATCTACTTTAAATGAGCTTTCTTTCTTCTTGGTAGCACTTCTAATTGTGTGTAAGACAGAAAATCAATATGGTATTTGACAGATGAGACCACTTTGAAGTCAGTGCCAGACCTCGGTGAAGCATTTTTACACATGTGTCTATGATCACAGAGATCTGCTGCTTTAAAAGAGGGGCCTCGCTTTCCCTCCTGATCATCAGCTTCTTCTTTTTTTTTTTTTGTTCAGGCAGGCCCACCATGCTCAAAGCACATATTTCACCCTATTAACCCTGTATTCCCTCACCTTACTCTATTTATTTGTTCATGTTTCTGCCAACATTCAGATGTACCAGTGCCCCTACTGCAAGTTCACCAACACGGACTTGAATCGCCTCAGAATGCACGTGATGACGCAGCACTCTGTTCAGCCCATGCTGCGCTGCCCGTTATGCCAGGACATGCTCAACAACAAGATCCACCTGCAGTTCCACCTCACGCACCTCCACAGTGTCGCACCTGACTGCGTCGACAAGCTAATTGCCACCGTAAGTCCTGTTTGCGTTTTGTAAGTGATTGGAAACAGAAGGAACGGAAAATGTTTGCCAGACTGAATAACTGACAGCAACCTTAAGTTGGTCCCAGATTGGTATTATGATTGTAATTCCTGGGGACAAAAGAGGCATTTGAACGCACGTAAAAATGATTGTTTGGTCTGAACTAGTCTTAATTTTATACATACATACATGCATATTAACTCAGGCTTATTATGATGCTCCTAACATTAATTAATACAAATGATAGACGTAAAAATATGCATGCGTCAGAGTTTTGGGCCAGTACTATTCAGTGAATGAAATACATTCAGTCAGAACACTATATTATAAAGATGTTTAAACCATTTCGTATTTTAAAATTTATTGCTTTAAATCTCTGTAATCTTGTGTCTGATTAGAAGAGAACATTGGGAAGCAATCAGTTTAAATGTAATGCACATAAAATTAAACAAACATAAATTTAAAGACAAAACGCTGAAGGAGAAAGTATTGCCAAATCTTTTAGCTTCTATGAGTGCATGTGTGCAGATCGTGGCACACAAACACAACTCAATAAAAAGCGACTATTGTTAGAGCATGAGCTGATGCGGGCCCCAAGCTAATGCAGCTAGTGGTTGCTAGCTGTGGGCCTCAGGCCTCCTCTTGGACCCCAGGTCCACCTTCAGCCCACGCTGCCCCCAGCTTGGACCTCCCTCAGAAGCAGCAACTCACACTATCCGTAAATCAAGGAAGCGTGAATTAAAGAAGGTTTACAGCACTGGCCTCCGATACAATTCGACACAAGATCAGGGACCAGAAGGGCCGGATGTCACATGGCATTACAAATATATAGGTCCTAGACTCCTCCTTCGCAGAAGGGGGGCACAGCCTATCACGTGGATAAGGGGGGTCGGACGACGCTCTGTGTGATCTCAAGGATCGTATGTGGTTTAACGCGAGAGGGAAAATGATACTGGTGCAAAAAAAGCCTTTCTACGTGAATGCAGCGAGCCACATTCCTTGACGGATATTGAATCCCTGGGAGACTCTTTTTAGAGTTGCTGGCTCCGTTTAAACCAGTCAGAACTGGGTCATAATTTCATTATAATCCCGTCTCTGAGTAGATCACTAACCCAGGGTCAGTCTAGATAAAAATACTAACACTATCAAACTTGAACCAAAACATTGTGGGACTATGAACTTCCATACATCCATCATTCATCTTTACCCACTTCTTCCTTTTCAAGTTGCTGGGGTCACTGATGCCCATGTCCAGGAGTCACTGTGCGAAAGGCAGGGACACCCTGGACAGGTTGCAAGTCCATCACAGGGACACATGGAGACAAATGAGACAAAGAACCGTCCACTCTCTCACCTAGGGACAATTTAGAGTTACCAGTCAGTCTAACATGCATGATTTTGGTCTGTGGGAGGAAACCGGAGTACCTGGAGAAAACCCACGCAGCACAGAGAGAACATGCAAACTCCACCCAGTAAGGCCCCTGGCCGGGATTTGAACCAGCAACCTGCTTGCAGAGAGGCGGCCCCTCTACTTACTGCACCACCGTTCTGCCCAACTATGAACTTTGTTCAGAAATTCAAATGTAGAACCATGAACTCAAACAAGTTTGTTTACACGTGAAAAATAGTTTTGTAATTTGTGAACTTTCACAAGTCTTGATCAAAATGTATTAGCTTAATTGCGGCTAACCAATACTAGCAAAAAGATGCATTAGTTAAGCCTGAAAATGTAGTGGTTTATAAAAAGATAAATGGACAGCAATATTGTTTGCTTTGCAAGCTACAGTATATTGCATAAACACACTTGTATAATTTTGAATCCATTGCTATATTTACAAAATCCTCTGGCTTGGGGAGTTAGTTCTAAAGTAATTTGTATTTTGCACTGGAAGAAGCAATAAAAAAAACAGCCTGTCGAAGCTGTGTTTTGTATCAATGCAGCATTGCCACTAAGACACAGTACAACTAATCATATTGCAAGCTTTGGGTCAGGTCAGGGACCAGTGCAAGGATTCAGCAACGACAAGGCGATGAATAACCGGCTCGTAATGAATCTCTCATCCTGCACTTGCTGTTCATCTGTGAGAACAATTGTCCCTCATGCATTCACTGCTCTAAATTGCCAACATTTAGCCCTTTTTTTAAAACACAAAGAATACTGTTAATTGTGAAATGACTGCAGGCAAACCCATTTGCTTATTTGAAATGATTAGACCTTTTAAGATTCTGATTTTTCCTTCTCTCTTTTTATTGACTTTATGCTCATCTTCAGCTTGCCTTTTGAACCTCTCCTCTAATTACAGTCATTTGAAGAGGTGAATTCATAATTCAGTTTTAGTCCTTTTTGTTCAATGATATGAAGATGAGCAGGTTTCGTAGCTCCAGGTTCATTTATTACTCTCCTGACATTAGAGCATTGTCTCTGATTATCTGTGTGTTGGTCAAAACAAATCATTTTCTCATGAGTTCTACAATAGTTGTGACACAGATTATTCATTAGTTAATTAGTAGTTGCACAACTTCATGAAATTGGACGGACAGATGTAAAGACGTTCTATTATTTAATAGTAGCGAACAAGCGGCAATGTGCAGCACTGACCTAAAAGTAAAGAAATGCTAAATTTTTAGTGTTTTTATGTTAAACTATCAGCGACTCTGAAGTAAGGCTTAAAAACATCTGATGCGCAACGCTGATGAGCCCTTTTCTGTTTTCTATTCATATATTTTAACCGAGGAATAAAACTCTTTGCTTCCTTTAATATCCGTCTAAGACAAATAAAATTTGTTTTCAAGATTTATTTATTTTTTAAGCCAGTGAAAATCTTTTTTTCTTCAATCCTGTGAAACTAAAAAGCTTGCCGGACTATCACGGTATGAAACAGGACTCTGTTTGCTGCCTGACCATCGTTGTCCCCCATCTAGAAAGTAAATGTCAAGCACATTAGTAAAGTTGAGGGCAATATTTATTTATTTTATAGAAGTTGTAATGTATCAAACTGCAACAAGAAGAGATAGAACAGACGTAATATAACATACATTACAAAACAAAGTTAAATCGTCATGTGGACAGATTCTTCTTGGAAAAAATGTTTCATCTTTCATCCGAAAGTCTTCGTCAGGCTGAGGCCTGCCACCAAGATCGTCTTATAAATAGCACCTCATTGATGTGTTTCAAACCAGCCTGCTGTGGAATTCCCAGAAACTGGATTCATACATGCAAAAAGGGACCACCAGTCTAAACAATCAATCATCAGTGCATAACAATCAAACGTTATAGGCAAAATGGCCACTTACTACTCACCAAACCAGCCTGAGGACAACCTGGTCAAAATGGTTAAAAAAAATAAATACATTAAATTAAAAAAAACAAAAAAACATACATACACAAAATACCATACATTCAAGCCAGCACTTTTTTTTATATCAGGTGAAAAAAGATGAAAATGTTCTTTTTCTTTTTATACGTCTACACAGTAGATATAAAATTAAATCTAATAATAAGGTGACTTGTTTCTTGCAAATGCATGTGATGATGTGTTCAGTCATCGATTTCTCTTTATTTTGCAGACACTGCACTACAACTTTCCTTTCAGTTTTGCCCCATGTCTATCTTTCATTTCTGTTAACTAAATATATATGCAACTCCTCAAGTTTACCTTATTTCATTCCTTGTCTTAGTTTTTTGTCTGAGTAAGAAAGCGTTAATGAAAATAATGGTGCTTCATTAATTCAGAGTCTGGCTGGATGACACTCATTTGAACTATATTTGCCAATTAGGCAGTCTGAATTAAAAGTGACCTTGGGATATTCCAGTCTTTTCTGTAATTACCTAATGAAGTGGTTGTCTGGAAGCAATCCACTTTGTAATGTAAATCACTATATTGTTTGCCTATTTGTTTGAATTTCTATGCTTAGTGAATGTGAGTTATAGGATACATAAAAATAAAAAAAATGGCTTGATTGGCTTTTATTTTAAATATTTAATATAAATCACAGGACATGCTGGAACTGATATTATTAGATCCCCATTCTTTTTTCAGTGATATGAAAAAGAAGATGCATCCTCTTGCTATTTTATCAGATAAGATGTTTGAAAATATGTCAAATCTAAGCTCAAGTGCATAAAACACAGCAGATTTAACCATGTAATCATAAAATCTAAGCCAAAATGTGTGAAAAGTTAGTGGGTTTTTTTAATTAACGTCTCTGTTTTCCTAGAATTTAAGACATAAGACCGGTGCTACTGATGAAATGCATTGGATTAATTGATTATAATCAGTGTGACCACCTCTATCAATGCAAATGTATTACAGTTTACTACTCTGGAGCATACAAGCATGTAACACAATAACAGACAAGGCCTGAAATTTTAATTTGATCAAAGCTTATTTGGTAACAGTTTCATTATTTTGTGTTTAAAGGTGACAGCTACTGAGGTATTACCAGCGAGCATGTTCATACCTGTGCCCAGTTCGGACAGAGAGTCCCAGAGTACGCCACAAGCTCCAGCCAACTTAATCTCTGAGGATACAAAGAAACAAGCTGGTTAGTATTGGAGAATAAGAAATACTACCTTTCTTTGTACTTGCAGTAGTTTTCCCGATGTGATCTATATTGAGTACATCATCATGTTAAAATTTGATTTTTATTACTACTTACAAACAGATTATTAAATGAAGAGTTATTAGTATAGATTGGTAAATATAATAAATGTTGAGCATTGTTGTTGTTTTTTTTTTCTATTTGGCATATTAACAAAACATTTAAATACTTGACTCTCACAACAAGTCATATAAAATAGTGGTTTTCACAGGCCTTCTAATTAACCCCTGTCCAGTTGTTTTTTGCTCACTTTCAGAACAATAATTACTCAAAATATTATCTTAACATTAAGACAACAAATTAGCTGGGCAAATGTTGTGATCTTAATAAATAGCCCTTTTTACTGATTTGTTTACAGATGCATCAGAAGCTGATCCTGAAAAAATGGTCTCCCTTCCCACGGACATAGCTGAAGCTCGTAAGTCACCGTTGGAAGATCAGCAGTTAGAAAGGGAGGATGCTACTGGATTTGTGTGCTGGAAGAAAGGCTGTAATCAAGTGTTCAAATCTTCCAACTCCCTACAAATGCACTTCAATGAAGTCCACAACAAAAGGCCCCAGTTACCTGTTTCAGATCGCCATGTCTACAAGTACCGATGCAACCAGTGCAGCCTGGCCTTTAAAACTGTGGAGAAATTACAGCTTCATTCACAGTATCATGTGATCAGGGCAGCCACCATGTGCTGCCTTTGCCAGAGGAATTTCAGAACGTTACAAGCTTTGAAAAAACATTTGGAAACCAGCCACTTGGAATTGAGTGAAGCTGACATCCAGCAACTGTATGGGGGATTATTGATGAATGGCGATATCATGGCAATGGGTGATCTAACTCTTGGTGAGGATCCTGGAAGTCTTGGAGAAGATGAAAAAGAGGGGGATGACAGTGATCAGGAGGACAAACAAAGTCCAACAGGCAGTGACTCTGGCTCACTGCAAGAGGATTCTGGGTCTGAACCAAAACGTGCATTGCCATTCAGAAAGGGCCCCAACTTTACAATGGAAAAGTTTTTGGATCCGTCTCGTCCTTTCAAGTGCACTGTTTGCAAAGAGTCTTTCACACAAAAGAACATTCTTTTGGTTCACTATAACTCTGTTTCCCACTTGCACAAGGTAAAGAGAGCTCTCCAGGAGTCTGCTACTGGTCAACCTGAGCCTACCAGCAGCCCTGATAACAAGCCCTTCAAGTGCAGTACTTGTAATGTGGCATACAGTCAGAGTTCTACTCTGGAAATCCACATGCGCTCTGTTCTACACCAGACAAAAGCTAGAGCAGCCAAACTTGAAGCAGCTGGGGGTATCACTAACTCTGCCAGTTCCCATGGTTTAATTAGTGGAGCATCCAGTATGGGCACTTCATCATCAAGTCCAAGCCCTGCTGGTAACTCAACTACTAGCTCAAATAACCACAGTTCATCTGGGTCTCAGGCACCTCAGAGTATTCATGGTGGAAACCATACGAACCAGACCCACAGCATTGAAAGCTTGGGAAATTCTTCAATAAGCTGCCGTTCCTCACCATCTGAGAATCACGAGACAAAAAAGTCTAAATTTACAGAGATTCTTTCTGCCAGGGGACAGCAACAACAGCTTCAGCAACAACAACAATTGGCTCAGGCTCAAGCTCAAGCTCAAGCCCAGCTTCAGCAAGAGCTTCAGCAACAAGCTGCCATTTTACAATCACAGCTATTTAATCCTGCACTTCTGCAGCACTTCCCAATGACAACTGATGCACTTCTACCCCTGCAACAGCAGCAGTTGTTGTTCCCATTCTACATCCCTGGAGCAGAATTTCAATTGAACCCAGAAATTAACATCAGCAACTCTGTACTTGGCCTAGCTGGATCAGCAGCCTCTTCCCTGTCAGAAGAACTGAAAAACTCAGTTCAGCAGGCCCAGCAAAGTTGCTTGCAACAGCAACTGATGCACCATCACCTTCAGCAGCAGCACCACCAACAGCAGCAGCAGCAGCAGCAACAACAACAACAACAACAACATCAACAGCAGCATAAACAGCAACAGTCTCACTCACAAGTTCAAGGCCAAATGGCACTACTGCAGCAGACTGCATCTCTTCTCCAGCAGGCTGAGAAAAAGCAGAAACTTTCCTCCTCTCAGAATGACAAGGATAAAGAAACTCAAAAAGAGAAGGATGTCTCTGGCAAAAATGAGGACTATGTGAATAAAGAATCTACAGAAACCAAACCAAAAGAAAAGAAGGACATTCAGCAAATTTCATTAAATATTAATCATGACTCTGGCTTTCCTCCACCAAGGATTGCTTCAGATGCTCGAGGAAATGCAACTAAAGCCTTGCTAGAAAACTTTGGATTTGAATTAGTTATTCAGTACAATGAAAATAAACAGAAAGTTCAAAAAAGGACAGGAGGAACTACTGCATCAAGTGGTCCAGGTGGAATAATAAGAGTGGTGGACCCCATTGAAGGATTAGAGAAACTGGAATGTGAAGCTTGTGGCAAGCTGTTTTCAAATGTGCTGATTCTAAAAAGTCACCAAGAACACATCCACCAGGCTTTTTTTCCATTTCGATCTCTTGAGAGATTTGCCAAGGAATACAGAGAAAATTACGATAAGCTCTATCCACTTAGACCTCCAACACCAGAGGCTGTTCCAGCTCCACCACCCCCACCTCCGCCACCTCCTCCACCTCCACCACCTCAACGAGCTGCCACACCAAATATTCCAGTCTCTGCTGCCTCACTCACACCTCCAACTGTACCTCCCCCTCAGCCACCGGTTCCAATGACACAAATATCTATGCCAATGGATTTGCCCCTCTTCTCACCTCTTATGATGCAGCCAATGTCTCTACAGTCCTTGCCTACTCAGTTGCCTCCCCAGTTATCATCTGTTGAGCCAAGCCTGGCATCAGACCTGGCTCAACTCTATCAACAGCAGCTTACACCAGCCATGTTACAGCAGCAGCAGAACAAGAGGCCACGAACACGCATCACCGATGACCAGCTTAGGGTTCTGCGACAGTATTTTGATATCAATAATTCACCAAATGAGGAACAGATAAAAGAAATGGCTGACAAGTCTGGGCTGCCACAAAAAGTGATAAAGCACTGGTTTAGAAATACCCTCTTTAAAGAACGCCAGCGCAATAAAGACTCACCTTACAACTTTAATAATCCTCCAACGACAACTCTAGAGGATACAAAAGTTGATTCCAAACCTCCTTCCCCTGAACCTCTGAAACATGAGTTTTATGGAAGTAAAAGATCATCCAGAACAAGGTTTACGGACTACCAGTTGAGAGTCCTGCAGGACTTCTTTGATGCAAATGCTTATCCTAAAGATGATGAATTTGAACAACTTTCCAACCTTTTGAGCCTTCCTACTCGTGTTATTGTGGTCTGGTTCCAAAATGCTCGACAGAAAGCAAGGAAGAATTATGAAAACCAAGGCGATGGAGGAAAAGAGGGTGAAAGACGAGAACTGTCAAATGACAGATATATTCGCACATCAAATCTGAACTACCAGTGCAAAAAATGCAATTTGGTTTTCCAGCGGATATTTGATCTGATAAAACATCAAAAGAAGCTGTGTTACAAAGATGAAGATGAGGATGGACAGTATGACAGCCAAAATGAGGATTCATTAGATCTGTCCCATGATAGTTATACCCCCTCTGGGTCTTCTTGTCATACACCAATGCCCTCTTCCTCAAGTCTTTGCCCTCTTCCTCCTTCAACTTCAGCATTTGCACACGTCCCATCTACTGAGAAAGAGGAAGCATCACCAGCAAACCCCTCAAACCTCTATGATGAGAAGCCTAAGCAGTTACCAGAGATTTCTCCCGATCCACAAGAAAACCAAACTTCTATTAAGCAAGAGACTGTGCACCAACCCCAGTCTGAGCCAACACATCAAAGATCTCAAAGAGAAGAGAAGATCCAAAGTATTTCCAAGTCTGTCAAGCATTCATCTCCTTCCTTCTCTCAGCAACAGCAATTGTGTGGCCCTTCAGCTTGTCAAACAAGCCAGGCCTCATCACAAAGCTCACACATGGGTATCAATCCACACTTTTCCTCTGCCACACAACAACTGGCACAGCAGATGATCCCATACCAGTGTGAGCAGTGCAAAATTGGCTTTCCCTCCTTTGAGCACTGGCAGGAACACCAGCAGTTGCACTTCCTCTCTGTGCAAAATCAGTTCATCCATCCTCAGTTCCTTGACCGTCCAATTGATATGCCTTTTATGCTGTTTGATCCAAGCAATCCTCTCCTGGCAAGCCAGCTTCTCTCTGGGGCAATGCCTCAGATTCCGAGCACCTCTGCCACCTCTCCATCCACCCCAACCTCCACCATGAACTCCCTAAAAAGAAAGCTTGAGGAAAAAGCTAATACTAGCCCAGGAGAGAATGACAGTGCTAATAGTGGAGAGGAGCCACAGAGGGACAAGCGACTCAGAACCACCATTACACCTGAGCAGCTAGAGATTCTTTATCAAAAGTATCTCCTAGATTCAAATCCCACTCGTAAAATGCTTGACCACATTGCCCATGAGGTGGGTTTGAAAAAAAGAGTCGTACAAGTGTGGTTCCAGAATACTAGAGCTAGAGAGAGAAAAGGTCAGTTCAGAGCGGTAGGGCCAGCCCAAGCTCATCGTAGGTGCCCATTTTGTCGAGCTCTTTTTAAAGCAAAAACTGCTCTTGAGGCACACATTAGGTCTCGTCACTGGCATGAAGCCAAACGCGCTGGATACAATTTAACTCTCACTGGCATGTTACCTGACCAGGAGAGCATGCAAATAAAAATGGATACTTTGGACACATCAATCTATTCCCAAATAGCTCCCACTACAAACATTGATGTACAAAGTTCCTCCATGTCTCCAGTGAACAAAAGCATGGATCTGTCTCCCAGAGTTCTACTGAGTCCTTCATCCATTAAAGTTGAAGGAATGGAAGACTTTGAGGGCACAACAATGTCATCTGTAAACTTAAGCTTTGATCAAAACAAACTGGATAATGATGACTGTTCTTCTGTGAATACAGCTATCACAGACATAACTACAGGTGATGAGGCCATTGCCGATAATGACAGTGCTGATGTAAAGAACATCCAAAATAGTGGTGATTATCTCTCCAAGTCTGGAAGCACAGGCACTATTCTTGAAAACGATGACCAGATGTCCTCTGGGTTAGTAAGCCCTGCAACAAGCTATTATGCTAAGGACTTTGAAAATGAACATATGATTGACCACAGTGAGACGTCCAGCCTGGCTGACCCTTGCTCACCAAGTCCTGGAGCTTCAGGTACAAGGAGCATTGATAGTGGAGACAGGCCCGGCCAAAAGCGCTTCCGAACCCAGATGACTAACCTCCAGCTGAAAGTGTTAAAATCTTGCTTTAATGACTACAGGACACCCACAATGCTGGAATGTGAGGTGCTTGGCAATGACATTGGACTTCCAAAGAGAGTGGTTCAGGTGTGGTTTCAAAATGCCCGAGCCAAGGAGAAAAAGGCTAAACTCAACATGGCTAAGCACTTTGGAATAAATCAGACGTCTTACGAAGGGCCAAAGACTGAATGCACATTGTGTGGTGTCAAATACAGTGCCCGCCTTTCTGTTCGTGATCATATATTCTCCCAGCAGCACATCTCTAAGGTGAAGGATACCATTGGCAGCCAGATTGATAAGGAAAAGGAATATTTTGACCCAGCAACTGTTCGCCAACTCATGGCTCAGCAAGAGATGGACCGCATTAAGAAGGCAAATGAAGTTTTAGGTCTGGCACAGCAGCAGGCCATGCAGCAGCAGGGATTATTTGATAATCCCGCAATGCAGGCTCTCAATCTCCAGTCAGCCTATACAAACTTGCAAGGCATCCCACCTGTCCTTTTGCCAGGGGTTGGCAGCCCCTCTCTTTCCAGCTTTAACTCGTCTAATTCAGGTATGTCATCATTTAGCAATTATATTTGCAGATATAGAGCTGAAATTTAAAATGCACCATTGTAAATTGTTTTCAACAGATCACTTTTGAATTCTTTGTTTTTACATAACATGCTGTCATCATATTTTGTAAAATGCTGAACTCAAGAACACTCCAACACTAAAATGCAGTTCTGATAACTTTTTTTAATGTTTCCAGAGTGTCATAAGCTTATTACAATGCAAATAGTGATGATTATGTGTGAACTGTGTAAAAATATACTTTCATGGGTAACTTTGAAAAAGAAAAATTGTCTATTGATCCAATTATAAATAACTCACACAAGCCTGTCTTTATTTGATTTTTGTATTTTTCAGCTTTAACTCCCCCTAAACCTTCAAACCTCCTGAACATGTCTGGTGCCAGTGTTCCCTCACCAAGCCTTCCCACTTCTGGATTGCCAAACAAGCCTCCCTCCTCATCATCTCTTGCCACATCCAGCTCCGCCCAGACCAACACATCTGCTTCCCACTCAAGCTCTACTCCCACATCCACCTCCACCTCCTCATCTATCCAGTCTGGCTTGCGACCTGAACCCTCCAAAGAACGTGATGCTGAGAGGACAAGAGATAAAGAAAAAGTTAAGGAAAAGACAGAGAAGCCCTCAACCCCATCGTCAACTGGAAGCACCCCTGCTCCTTCCACATCTGCTGCCAGCGCCAAGAAGGAGAAACCAGACACAGCTGTCCCTGCCACTTCTATGCCTACACCTGGGATGGAGTATGTGGTAGACCCTGCCCAGCTTCAAGCTCTCCAGGCTGCTTTAGCATCAGACCCCACTGCTCTTCTTACAAACCAGTTCCTACCTTATTTCATGCCTGGCTTTTCCCCTTATTACACTCCACAGATACCTGGGGCCCTTCAAGGGGGTTACCTACAGCCAATGTATGGCATGGAAAGTCTCTTTCCTTACAACCCAGCTCTGTCACAAGCACTGATGGGCCTGTCTCCTGGGTCCCTATTGCAGCATTACCAGCAGTATCAGCAGAGTTTGCAGGAAGCATTACAACAGCAGCAGCGACAACTTCAGCAGATCCAGCAACCCAAGGCAAGCCAAACTCCAGTACCCTCTCAAACCATGGGGGATCGCAAAGATTCTGCCAAAGATTCTGTTAAAACAGAGGATCAAAAGGGCACCCCCCACAACGAGACCCCCACTTCCTCCTCCTCCCATAACAAAGCATCATGTGAGCAGAACGAGAAAGATAGCAAAGCTGTGGATCACCCTCCTGACCAATACATTGTACCAAAAGTGCAGAGTAAACTGGCATGTCGCAAGTGTCAAGCTGTTTTCACCAAGGAAGAAGCAGCTATCACCCACCTTAAATCAAACTGTTTTTTTGGTCAATCTGTGGCAAACCTACATGAGATGTTGCTGCGTGTCCCCAGTGGCATAGGTGTAGGGGCTGGAAGTCTCTATGACTGCCTGGCTTGTGACACTATGTTGGATGGGGAGAAAGCACTTAGTCAACACCTGCAGTCGGCATTGCACAAACACAGAACAATCAAGCGATCAGTCAGAAATGCCAAAGAGCACGCTACTAGTTTATTACCTCACTCTTCAGCCTGCTTCCCCAGTCCTAACACCGCATCTACCTCGCAGTCTGCCACTCATCCCATCAGCAGCCCCCCTCTTCAGGCAACAACATCAGCCACCATGCCATCCTCTGCTGTCTCCTCATCCATGTGCTCCTCCTCTTCTAAGGCCCTACTCAACACCACAGCTGCCAGCAAATCCTGGCCACAAGTCCCCTACTCCAGAGCTTTAGCTGGGAAGCCCAATGGTAGCCCCTCCTCTTCTTTTCCTCCAGTGTCCTCACCTTCAACGGTTACCTCAAGTTCATTGAGCACCTCAGGAGTTCAGACCTTGATACCAACAGACATCTTTACTGATGAGTCTGACTCTGACAGCAGTCAGAAGTCAGCAGACAGGCAGGGCAGGACGGCAGAGGAGCCGCAGAAGCCCAGTTTTGTCAAAGACAGTAATAGTTGTAGTAACCTGGCTAGTGTAGGAATAGACTCCAACAGATTGTAAGAGAGCTTTCAGTGATGGACAATATTTAAAAAAAAAAATCTAAGAAAATGACAAAAAAAAAAATTTCAAATACAAAAAGTAAAAAAAAAAGCAGCAATGTTTAAAAAAAAATACATGAAAAGTATACAAACCAATTTCAGAAAAATATGTGTAAAAACTAACTGCAATTCCAAAGCTTGTAACCAAAAATTTAAATGTTAGTGGATTGTTTTCCCATATCAACATGCTGGTCTTCATTTCTTTGATTTCGTTTTGTTTTTGTTTAAATAAAATACATGCGTACTACTATGTGAAGACGGAAAGACGCTTGCTTTGGGTAATGGTGGAGGAACGCTGTACTGTATGGCAAATGGACTGCCTCAAAGTTGACAAATGTCCCCAAAACCTTTTTTCAAGAAATGCAAGTTAACAAGCTAATGTTTTCTACTTAAAAGCACAGTCACAAAACACCAGTATGTACTGTATGGGAGAATAGTCTATCAGTTTTCTTGCTATTTAAGCATTCAAATACCAATGGCTTGGAAAAGTAAAAGAATAATGTCTATTTTATTCTCAGGTCAACAATTCAAATGTGTTTTTCTGTTACAGAAATTCATGTTTTACACCTTTTTTTTTTAAACTATTAATTAGCTTTTATTATTTTAGCAACAAAAAGTTTAATTTAATCAAGACATTGCTACTGGGCATTTGAAACGGTAAAAGATTTGTTGTTCTTAATATTAAAAATTGTTTTAAAGCGAGGAAATTAATCCCAATGAATTACCAGACAAGATCATTACACAAAAGTGGGAGATTTAAAAAGAGCAAAAAAATGATTTTGATATGGAAAAAAACTGTAACCTTCTGTATTTATAATTATTATGAGCATTTTTGATGTTATGTGGATTGTTGCATTGGAAATGAATTTAAACAAATGGTAGGTTGGAAGAAAAAAAAACTTTGTGTACATTTAACTTTTGTATTGTCCAATTTTATGACACTTCATTTGATGTTGACTTGGTCATTCCAATAGGCTAGAATATGGACAGGTAATTTATCTGAACATTACTTCTGTCTTGTTCTAACGGTATGTGAAACGTTCACTCAAATGCCCCTCTTGACAAGGCAGGATCCTCTTTCAAAATTATTTAAATTTTAAGATTTGGTTGTTAAAGCCAAAACAAAATGATCCTGGGTGAATTATTGAGAGTTTTATTTTTTATTTAATTCTTGTGTTACTTTTGTGCACTTATCACTGTCTGACGTCATTTTGTCACTCGTCTTGTTCCTCTGTCAGCACTTATTTTCTCTTCTATCCACCGTTTGTAGATGCGTATACTACAAAGCAGGTCTTTTGTTCTTCATGCAGAGTGACTACAGTCTTCATTTTTATTTTGACACGTTTTGTCGTAAATGAAAAGGAAAAAAGAATACTACTAATAATTCTCACGCTTTAAGAAAAAAAGAAAATCCAAAGACTAAACACTTTCACCATTGGTGCATAAAGATAAGAAAAGAGGCTTCTTTATACTTGAGAATTTGTTGCTGTTTCTGAGGAAAGAACACAAAGTTTTAGAAGATAAAGGAGTACGTATCAGAGTTGCCATCTTTGCTTGGTTGCAAGCGGACGGGTAGCTTTATTACGTAGATACCAAAAACCAAAAAAGGGCCCTTGTCCTTGCATTGTGGAGTAGCACCGTTACAGAGCCATTGCAGTTTGTAAGATAGAGGTTATTAATCTTTCTTTGACTTTTGTCACATTTAAATGTCCTTTTTTTTTTTAAAGAAAATTATAAGGTCTGGACTTCAAGGACAAATGTTTTGCTGCTAATGTAGATTTTTGAAAAAAGAAAAACGAAAACCTAGATGCATGCTCATTTTGCTTTTTGGCTAAGCTTTAACTTAAACAAACAATAAACCGATTTCTTGCCTCTGCAACACTTTTTCTTTTTTTTTTGTTGTTGTTTTTTTTGTGTTTTGTTTTTTTCTTGTTGCAACAACGGAACTTTGAAGACTGTGAATATATGTTCCAAAGGACATTTTGCCGAGTTTTTCTTTCTTCTTATTGAACAGACCAATGTTTAAAGCCAATGATCTTTAAGGTTTGTAAAGAACGGTGCATTCCAAATATCACTATGGATTTTTTTTTTTTTTAAGCAAGGACTGATCCTATGTCATTTATTTGATTTTAATTTTCACAATCTATTTTTCCTCATTTTTAAAATGACTGTAAACTGTTGTGTAAATTTTTTGCATCATGGGTTGCTGAAAAAACCCCCAGTGACCTTTGTGTTATTTTGTGCTGGCATGGAACATTGCTGAAAACCCCTCCAACCAATCAAGGTTGTTGCTTACTTGTTAAGCAAGTAACAGTGGTTACCAAAAAATGTATATAATACATCTGGTACTGACGTGTCCTATAGGTTTGTTTTTACGTATGCCAGTCGACCTACAACTAGTCTCAGAGGGAATCAATGGCTTTTTGCTGAGGTGTTGTTGCCCCCCTTTTCTGGGCGGTCCACCGGTGACTCGTCACGTGTTTGTGCAGGGTGCCACTTCCACACATAGATTACAGGTTAGAGACATCTTCATTCCAAAGCATTATTTCTGGAAAAACTAGGAGCATTTTTGAAGATGTCTCTTGATTTTTTCTATTTATTTAAACAGTTCGGATGCTTTCATATCCAAAGAAGTCATCCTCTTCATTTTGCTGCAATGGAAATGGATGTGCATGGCTGCCCCCACCTTCTCACTGATGATGTGATGAACCAAAACTTTGTCTTTCAATTTATGAGGAAAAAATACAGCTTTTGGCCACAATTGTATCGACAATATATTTGCCTTAATGAATCCAAGGCACAATCTCAGAAGAGTTAAAATTGCTACTTCTAGCAAAGAAATGTGATTTTTAAGTTAAAACCACACAATGCTGTTAAAATCAGCAGGTCTACAAACTTCATATTTCTCGAGTCCAATTCCTTGGAAAATTGTATCTTTATTGTTAAGTTGTACAGTTTTTGTTCCCAACTACAAAATGTTTTTTGCATTCTGTTTAAGCGTCATTTCCTTTTGAAGTAAATTTAGTTCCAACATGACTTTTTATCATAAATTGACACTAGCTTTATTCTGAATTTCAGAAATTGAGATGTAAACAAACTGATACAAAGTATACGACCTGGCCACCATATGGTGTGGCACTGTTCTTGAAATTCATTGTCTCAATGATATTGCTTATTTGATTCCCAAAGTGTAATCATTTCAGCTCTTTAGTGGACAGCAGAGTTGACGTCTCCACATTAAATGAAGCCAGTATGGACTGTTTTGGTTTGTGCGTGCATGAGTGCATGTGTGTGTGTGTGTTTTAAAAGAGCCAGCATCAATTCAGATTTTTTTTTTTCTTGTTTGCCTTTTTGTTCTTGTTACACACCAAATAGAAAAACAGAACCACAACGCTGGATTATGAGTAAATTACATTTAGAAAAATGAAACTTGCAGATTACAACTGAAGCACTGAGCAGTTTTTATTGTAATTGAAGATAATAAATGTGGCCAAAGCTTTATGCCGTTAAAACAAAAAGGAACAAATTTGTGCCCCTAACAAGTGTATATTTTATTGTGACTTTCATTGGGATACTTGGTTTGAACGGACATTTACAAAAGAAAGGCAAAGGCAGCATATTGCTGTAAAGGTCATCTTTTGCCCACTGTGAAAACAAACGTGTATACAGATATAGATATATTTAAACGAGACATCAACATTTGTTCTTTTAATTATTTTATTGTATTGTCTTTGACATGAAGAACGAATGAAAATGATTTTTTTTAAAAGGACTCTGGGAAGTTTTGGAGGACGTGAGAGGCTGTGGGCACACCAAAACTGGGCATGAGAGCCAAAAGCAGGCTCAAAAACAGCTTTAAAAACCACCTCCTCATTTGATTACTGACAGCTCTGTAATGGAACGGACTCTGGAACCAGTGGACATGTGTGACACACCGAGGGAAGTCGTTAGATGAAACTGAACTTAAGTGGCTCCAGCTGCCTCTTTTCTCCTTTTCTGTCTGTCCTTCCTTTCTCCAGCTCTGCGTCCACTCCTGCTCGTTGATAGACGTTTTTTCTAGATTTCAGGACAGGATGGACAGAGACGCTCGCTTCATTTCTTCCTCTTCGTGTTGCTACCCGTTTCATTTCTTCGTGCTTGTCTCTGCTTGACAAGTAAAGCTCTCCAGTCAAATGTTGACGCACCCCTCTCTGTGTTAGTTACATCATATGAATAGGGAAATTAATAACAGAGAGAGGGGATGGGTTCTCAAAGCTGTCGTTCTTAGGGAGGCAGCCACAGACATTAAAAAAAAAAAAAAAAAAAAAAGCGTTTTAACCAAAATTACCAACCAAACTAACAACCAAACAACCATTTGCTCCAGCTTCAAAGATGAACTGTTACTTGGAGCACTCTGTTCCTTTTGTGACTTCTGGTGCCACAATATTTTTTATGCTTTCCGTTTTGTTTGTTTGTTTGTTTTGTTTTCTTTCCTTGAATTACTCCTCCTTCGAGCCTCATAAGCATGGCTCTGTGGCTCCAGGAAGCCCATTTGAGGGTAGAAAAAAACAGCCTTGCAATGTACAAAAAAGAGCAAGATAAACCAAAAATGTTGTTCTTGATGTCTTTTCTATACTGTAGTCTTGTTAGATTTTTTTCTTTTTTGTTACTGTAATTATATGAAGATTTCCGAACTGTACCAAATGACATGGAAACTAACATACATACAACCACATGGAACTTCAGACTTTTAAAGAAACTTTTGTCACAAAAACCTTGTTGTCCTAGTTAAGTTGATTGTAGATGGTAATTGAATATACTCCTTTGAAAATATTTCATCAAGTATGTTTCTTGCTCATTGTGATACATTAAAAAAAGTATGAGCATAACAATCTGGTTCAGACTCATTTTTAAGTGTTGAAGAATTGATTATTTGCTTCACGTGCACTTGTGTTCTGCAGATGTTGGATGTCTAATTCTTCCGTTTTCATTTTGCAGACTTAAAATGTTTTCTTGCATATTATAGACATCCTCCCGTTCTAAAAAGTTTTTAAATTATTACCCCTGAATTATTTAACGGATGATTTTTTTTAAACCATAAGTGTTTATGGATGTACAAAGACATTTTGTACTTTAAGTCATGTATGAATATTAGATGCAGAAAAGGACGCACAAAATCAATACATGCTGCAGCGTAATTGTGTCTTTATTGACACACTGTATAACACAACAGGAGCTGTTAGTCATGCAACATCATGCAGCATTGTGAGATCTTGTGTGATCTTATATGACACGTTAGCAGCTGGGAATATAAGTTATGAATGACTTGGCTACTGCAGCACCAAACCGTGGCTCAGTATTTGTAAAATGCACTAAAGTACAGACATTTCTGTGTAGGCTAAGGTTGATTATGTCCATCTTGAATTAGGTTGACGCCAAAAGTTTTTCAGCTGTAGATCGACGTCAACCTAATGTTTATTTTCAGAAAATATCAATAAAATCTAAATGTTTGTGAGCTATTGTGCTAACAGATAGACATAACTGATTCTACAGTTAATTACAAGGCTTTAAACAGATTTTGCAAGATAAATGAGTATAAAAAAAAAAGGTAAGTTGGGAAATGGTCTGAGCTACAAATACACCAAAGTTTAGCTCAATAAAATAAAATTTGACAGAGTTCTAGCCATTCTTTTATTGTTCATTTGGGTATGGTGGCCATCTTGAACCAGGTTAAGTTCAAAAGGTAATTAGCTGTAGATGTCAACTCAAAAATGACAGCCTAAAAGTTTCTTTAACATTTGGTTAGTGGTCCATGAAATAAATTGAAATATATTGCCAACAGTAGACAAACACTATGTTTTACAGTGTAATACACAGTAAAAATAGTGCATTACACAGTATTAATGTGTATTAGACATGATTAATACCATATTAATACTGTGTAATACATGGTATTAATACTGTTTACAGTATTAATGCTGTGTAATACATAGTATTAATACTGTGTAATAGTATTAATGCTGTGTAATACATAGTATTAATGCTGTGTAATACACAGTATTAATGCTGTGTAATACACAGTATTAATGCTGTGTAATATACAGTATTAATGCTGTGTAATACATAGTATTAATGCTGTGTAATACATAGTATTAATGCTGTGTAATATACAGTATTAATGCTGTGTAGTACATAGTATTAATGCTGTGTAATACATAGTATTAATGCTGTGTAATGCATAGTATTAATACTGTTTACAGTACCAATGCTGTGTAATACATAGTATTAATTCTGTTTACAGTATTAATGCTGTGTAACACATAGTATTAATCCTGTTTACAGTATTAATGCTGTGTAATACATAGTATTAATCCTGTTTACAGTATTAATGCTGTGTAAAACATAGTATAAATCCTGTTTACAGTATTAATACTACACAGTATTAATACAGTTTACAGTATTAATGCTGCGTAATACATAGTATTAATCCTGTTTACAGTATTAATGCTGTGTAATACATAGTATAAATCCTGTTTACAGTATTAATGCTGTGTAATACATAGTATAAATCCTGTTTACAGTATTAATACTGTGT
>NC_056499.1:5160529-5187320 GCF_014905685.2 Nematolebias whitei | reverse complement strand
ATTAATACTGTGTAATACATAGTATAAATCCTGTTTACAGTATTAATTCTACACAGTATTAATACAGTTTACAGTATTAATGCTGTGCAATACACTGTATTAATATAGTGTAATACATAGTATTATAACTTGCAGAGCTATAGGTCACAAAGAAGTGCATATTAGTCGAAGCATTTTTTTATTTTTTTTAATCACTAATAATTTAAAGGGTGTTTCTTTGCTTTAATTTTTTTGTTAGACAAAGTGTTGACCCAACATTTAACATTTTTACAAATGATTTATTGGTCAGGTTAATTATTTATTTTCTTATTTATCCACGTGGTGTTTCAGGAAAATAAATTTGTATAAACTCAACGTTTATTGCAAAGACGATCTGTCCAACATAATATAAAAACTACTTTTGGCTTCAGACACGTTAACAGCAAATAGAACTATTTTCTTTATTTAGAGACAATATTTTAGTTTTACATGAGTAATTATGAGCTTAACTCTGGAGACACCTACATGCACAGGGGCTTTTTTTTTTTTTTTTTACTAACAACATACTGCCTGCAGCTGATCATCTTACATTAAGAAGCTGTTTGCTTCATGTAATCAAGCAAGAGCAGACTGATTGATAATGTTCTATACATTATCTGTTGTATATTGGACTGATAAAGTGATCATGTCATCTGTTTGGAGCGTTAAGCTTCAAACAGGGTCACTATAATTAATCTGTTCAGCCACCTTTGCATTCTTCATTGTCCTATTTAGAAAAAAACAAGTTGAAGTAATTTTAAGTTCCTAAATTGAAAATGTTGCATTAAAGTGCCCATTCTGTTGTTAAAGTAAAGTTGTCATGAAGCAGGATATGACCATATTTTCTTTGTCCAAGGTTGGTTATTAGACAACATCAAAGCAGCAAGAGGAAGCCAGGAATTCGGGTCAGTAAATGCTGTTCGAAACAATGAATAATAAAAGGAAAGCAGGCTTGGATGGTGCACACCAGGGTGAAGCCATCGATAAATCACAGGTCTGCTTCAAAGTGGAGGATATGATGTCCTTTAGAATTGTAAAGAGGTTATTGTTGAAAGCGCTGATGAAAACTGTAGCTTCAAAATATGCCTCACATGAGTGGTCCTTTAAGTTGAGGTTAGGGACTCATGTTGGGAGTGGATGAGCTTCAAAGACAAATTTAAAAATTAATTACATAAATATATTCCATAAGTATTAAGAGAAATATCTGCAGAAAGAAAAGCTTTGCAGAGAGTGGCGAATGCACAGAAGACTGTTGGAGTCAGTCTCCCCACCGTCACAGACATCTACACCTCCAGATGCAGGAAGAGGGCCACCTGCATCATGAAGGACCACACTCACCCTGCACACACACACTTTTTGCCCCGCCCCCCTCAGGCAGGAGGTTGAGGAGCATTAAATGTAGAACCACTAGACTGAGGAACAGCTTCTACCCTGAAGCTGTTAGACTCATGAATCTCTAACCAGAATAATCACTGTGAAAAATAAATCACTGTAATGCCACTTGATTGGTGATATGTGCTGCTGATTATCTATGCTGCTGATCTCATGCTGCTGATTTATTTCATGCTGCTGTGTTCATTCGTACTCATCTGCTCACACAGACTCATGTTTGTGCTGCTGTTGTTCGCCGTGTTCTTTTACACTATTAAAGTGTTTAGCGTATTTCTTAGTTAATATCTTAGATCCTTATTGACTGTTTATTTTTACAATTTATATTTTCGCTACTGTTGGATGTAACTGGGACCCTGTGTACGTAATTTCATTCCACCTCATGTATCACATGTGATGTGAATGATAATAAAGCCTCCCTGAACTTGAACTTGAAATAAACAGTTGTCATGGTTAGTTTAAAAAACATTTAAAATAGCAGAGGATGCTTTTGTTATCATTATACTTTTGATTAGTTACATTTTAATTACCTTTGTTCAAGTAAGTTTTATTATCATTCGCATCACGTGTGGTAGATGAGGTGGAATGAAATTATGTACACAGGGTCCCAGTTACATCCAACAATAGCAAAAATATAAATTGTAAAAAGAAACGGTAAACAAGGATCTAATGTTTAAACTAAGAAATACGCCAAACACTAATAATGGAAAACAATGCGCCGAACAGCAGCAGCACGAATGTGAGTCTGTATCAGTAGCCGAGTATGAACGAATTCAGCAGCATGAACTAAATCAGCAGCATGAGATCAGCAGCATGGATGATCAGCAGCACATATCACCAATCAACATAGCATTACAGTGTTTTTTTTTTTTTTTCACAGTGATAATCCTGATTAGGGATTCATGAGTCTAACAGCTTCAGGGTAGAAGCTGTTCCTCAGTCTAGTGGTTCTGCACTTAATCACTCATTTTTATTTCTCTAGCACATTTGAAGAACTGCAGGGGTAGCCAAAGTGCTGTGCAATAAAACAAAAATAGATTGACAATAAGAAAAGAAAAAAAAAACATACACATACCAGGTTCACAGCAGGTGCCAAAGACAAGAGCACAGTGTGTTAAAAGCCAAAAAAAATTAGTGTTTTTAAAAGATATTTAAAAACAGGAAGAGGGGAGGCCTGTCAGACACTCGAGGTTAAATTGTTCCTCAATTTGGGAGCAACAACAGCAAACGCTCTGTCACCTCTGAGCTTCACGGTCAGCTGATCTTAGGGATCAGGGTGGGCAGTAAGGCTGAAGCAGCTCAGATAGATGTGGTGTGGCAAGGTTGTTCAGGCATTTAAGACAAAGAGCAAGAGCTCAGAATTAATTCTGTAGTGCACAGAGAGCCAACGAACAGCCGTCATGTGGTTCTACATTTAATGCTCCTCAACCTCCTGCCTGAGGGGAGTGGGGTAAAAAGTGTGTGTGCTGGATGAGTGTGGTCCTTCATGATGCAGGTGGCCCTCTTCCTGCATCTGGAGGTGTTGAAGTCTGTGATGGTGGGGAGCCTGACTCCAACATCTTCTGTGCAGCCTTCACCACTCTCTGCAAAGATTTTCTTTCTGCAGCTGTGCAGCCTCCATGCCACACATTGATGCTGGAGCACAGGATGCTAAACTAAGCTAAAGTTGAAATTATTTCTCCCTTCTGCTTCTCACACATCTCTGCACTCATAAATGGACCATAATTAATTCTGCAACAAACGTCATGAAATTTAAACTTAATCATGTTTTTTGTAAAACCTTTCTGTAGATTGTATTACATTTAACAATAAACTGTAGGAACAGAATTTAAGCTATGAAAGGGCTTTAGGAGAGTATACAAACTTTAAAACAAATTACTAAAAATGAGCAGCTCTGTACTGTACTCTGCACTTTGGAAATGCAACAGCAAATGGATATTGCATTTTGAGAATATAGCAGCTTGGAAGTATATCAGCAAGTGTATATTGCACTTGAGAATAAAAAAAAAATTACTTTAAAATATAAATATGCCTTGAAAATACAGATATTGTCCATGGGTGTTAATCGTAATTGCACTATACTATAAAGAGTTCAGGTTTGCCATCAGTGTGACTGTGGCAGGGAAGAAGCTGTACCACATGTGATGCGAATGACAATAAAGAACCTTGAACATTTACCTGCTTCAGAGCCTTTAAGACTTGGCGGAGTGTAACTTGTATGGGGGTTCCTCAGACTCAGAGGAGTTTTGTCGGGGTGTCAGTGTTTTGTCTTTCAAACTGGGTATGAAAATAGTAGAGTCTGTCTAGCAGGGTAGTGTCTCTGACCTCGGTGTCTGTGTGTCTCCTGTAGTTAGTGGCTGATTGAATGTCCTGCCACATAATACACGTTGTTGTTCAGGTATAAACTTTTTTTATTTTATTTCTGGGAGCCTGCTCTTTTAGTTACTCTGATGGATTTGTGAAGCTCATAGTGGCCCCATGTATACGCTTCCTTACCCCAGACTTAAAAGCTTCACATTTGCTCCTGATTTTAGCATATACCTCTGCATTAAACCAGGGTTTCTGGTTTGCTGAAACACAGACAGATCTCGAGGGGATGCAGATAGATGTACACCAGCTGATACACTCACTAACAGTCTTTGAGTATTCATGTGGGCTATCACCAGCCATTTTAAACATGTTCATGTCTGTCAGCTCCATAGAGCTCTGGTGGTTAGCCAGCGCATTGTCAGTCCAGGTACTGGTGGTTCTGACTATTACTGGGTTGCTCTTTAGTTGTTTGGTGTGGGTAGGTTTGACCAGAATAGCCAAGTGATATGATTTGCCACAGTGAGGTTTGAGTTCGGCTGTGTCTACTTTTCTTACGGCGTGTTAATGTAGCAGTAGTCGGGTGTGTTCTTGCCTCTGGTTATGAAGTCCACAATTTGTTGCAGTTTGGGCAGTTGTTTCATTTTCAAATCCCTAAAACGATGAAGGCACTGTTGGGATGTCTTTTCATTTTGTTGATCAGTGAGTGCAGCTCGTTTGGTGCGGCCTCCTCTTGCACAGAGAGGGAGATGTACCACGCAAACAACAATGCACTGCAGTTCTCTGGACAAATAAATTGATCTGACTTTAACATGAATGGCAAACCGAACCAGAACAGGAAATGAAAAACCCATTTTCACACTCAGAAACATTGTAAACATCGCACACACAATTTCTACCCAGCATGCTGTGCAGTTGTCTCTGGGATGTGACTCTCTCACACATTTCACTTATCTTTAATACAAACAGATTTATTACTGAGAGAGTATTGATGACGACACACAGCAACTTTGTAGTTAGTTTATAAAAGTAGTTAAACACAAAGTGGATCGCCAAAATGAGTTAATTCATTATAGTAAATGACACGAGAGCGACGTCCGACACACACTGAACGCATCACTCTGCTTCAGCACAGCAAAGTTCTGCTTCGCCTCTTTGGTTCTGATGGACTGGATTCATTTCTAAAAGTTAATCTCTGACTGAGACATAGATGTTTGTAATTTATTAAGTGCTTTGAGTTGTGTTCACTTACAACGTTGTCACGTTGCAGACGTTCTTATAGTGTCAGTGACAGCAGTGTATAATAAAAGTTAGCGCTTTAGCGTTAGCTTCCCCCAATTTTTTTTATTTGTTCAGCGTTAGAAAAACTACTTTTTTTTAGTTAGCAAATTTGCTGTTAGCGAAGCTAACTTTTTGGTTGGCTGTGCCCACCATTGAGTTTGTAGCCCTTCTGTGGCAATGGCTTGTCTGGTATATCCTCTTCCAGCCATGTTTGTCAGAAACACAACATGGAGCAGTCCAGTACATAATGCTGCTCAGCCAAACGAGTGTGCAGTTCATCGGATTTGCTGTCCAAAGACTGAATGATAACAAACAATATGCCTGCCTTGGCTAACAAGGTAGCAAAGCATCCCTCCCGCTTCTTGCATCACCTTCTCGGCCTGTTCTCATCCGAGTCCCATGTCCTATTCCTGGAATATCTTGCAAAAAGATTTGAAGCTCTCAACCTTGACCTCTCTAAGTGGTTTCAAACATCTGCTTCTTTCATGGCAAAAACCAATGCAGACATCTTCCTGTTTTTAGTTTTCTACATCACTTTACAATCTAGATGTTTTTTGTTTCGTTTTTAATACCATTTTCTTTCATTTTTCTTTCATTTATTCTTCTCAATTTACATGCTTTCTTTTATGATTGTCTGTTGTTGTCCACTGTTGTCATCATTCTTTATTAAAAAAACAGGTCTCGCTTGTAAATGAGTCCCCGAGGCTCAATGAGACTAACCTGTAGAGATAAAGGTTGAATGAATGCCGTTGCCTGGCATGGTGTTGCAAGCAGCTCTGGGAAAGTGTCCAGCACTCTTGCATCGAAGGTTAAGCTCCAACTATATTCTAGCAGCTGTAAAATAGTTGTCCAGTCATATTTTGTGTTTACATGAACTTTTCTCTTGATTTGAATTATAAACACAAGTGAAACAATAAAAAAAAAGCAGAAGTCTGACTGGGAGACCTCTGCAACATTGAAGGCTGGGGAACGCCCTCTTGATTATATCTATAGCTATAATATAGATGTACAATATACATTTATAAATTGTAGTATACTGTTGATTTGATTTTATATTATATTTTATATTATTTGATTTGTGATAGTGATATTTTGACAGGCACTGTGGTAAAGAATCTCCTTAACTTGTTGAACTTACATGTTCCTGTAAAGTGCCCTGAGGCAACTTTGTTGTGATTTGACGCCTTATAAATAAACTGAATTGAATTAACTTATCAAGTGTGGAACTTACATCCCCACTACAAAACAATATAAAACTTACATTAATATGTAGGCCTTTATCCCATTCAGGGAGTTTGAACTTCTGAAGCCTTTCCAGAGAAAACCAATACAACCCTGTGCAGCTGAATCAGAAAACCTGACCAGACCAGTAACTTGTGTTCATCTGCATGTTCGAGTCAACAAGTAAGACTCTCTTTAGATTTCCTGTGTTGATCAAATTATAAGGATTTAAGTTGTTTTAATTAATATGTAGAGTGACCTTGTTAGAGCCCTTCATCACCTGGAATTCTTTCAGCCTATGTGTTACTTTAACACAGGCAGGAAGAATTGTTAGTGCCACATTCTAATTTGTACATGTTCAGCAACAACCGTGAACTTACTTGTAATAAGACGTGGCAACGTGTTGCTAATATAATTAGAACCACTGACGAGCATGCTTAAAATGTGTCCTAAAATAAGATTATTTTTTTATTATTATTACATGTGCATCACAAACTGGTCTCAAATAACCACATTTTGATATGCCGCATTCAAGTTGTTTTATTAATAAAGATTTCTCAATAAATTTGAGCAAATAATAATATAAATAAAATTTAATTGATCTATTAATCTTGATCAGTTTCTGTGTCTCGAGTAGTTGGCATTCATGATGTTTTTAAATTTTGTTTTAATTTCATTTTCTATATATATTTTTTTTTTAAGTTAGGTTGTGACTTTGCCTGCTGATGCAAGAGCTGAGCTGTGCGTGTTCTTACTGCTGAGATTTTGATTTTTTCATATCTTAGATCTTATAATCGTTTTTCTTTTACAACTTATGCTTTTGTTGGGTGTAACTGGGACCCTGTGTACACAATTTCATTCCACCACATGTACCACATATGATGAGAATGACAATAAAGAAACCTTGACTTTGAACTGGGCCTGATCACATGATGTGACCAAGCGTTCTGATGTCCAAGGCATTGCTGCCATTAACCTTTTCAGACTTTTACAACTCACATTTTTACAAGACTTTGTGCAATTTAATAAAGATTTACTGTTTTTTGAGCTGGACAACATAAACCCCGGGGCTGGACTTGGCTCAGGAGCCATCAGTTGATGGTCTGTACTCCAAACAAGCATTTCTGTATTTAACTGATTTTATTAAAAGCTGCCTTGAAAAACATACTGCAGCCGTGGCGTGACAGAGAATTAGTCCAGTTAGTATCAACAGAGATGTGTTCAATCTACAATGAAGAATAGACCGACATAAACACAACTTGTTTTCAGGAATAATGTTTTTTGCATAGTTTTAACATTTGGACCATATTTCGCAGAGAATGTGGCCAAATTTCTTTCACTTAATGCTGTATTGTTTCCTAGAGCTTGGTAACTTTGTTAGGAAAATTTGAAAACACGTAAAGTCCTCCCATAATCAAATCTTTAAAGAAGGTTTAAAGAAGAGACTATGTTGTGGTGAGTAACAGGCAAGAGTCGTTGGCCATATTGAGCCAATTAACACGCAAGGGCACATCCCGAATGAATTAAAAACACCCTAATCCGATCAGTGTGAAAAGCAAGGCCATTTCCTTCACAGGCCTCAACCAGATGGCACTCACTCTCAGAGGCTGCACTGAAACAGGCCTGGCCTAGTCACAGTGTAAAATTAAGTTAGCGCCTTGGTCCAACATGGGCCCTGGGCAACGTGAGCTCTGAAACCCATTCTCCCTTGGCCTAAAGGTACAAGGTCCACCATGCCAATTCTTGGCCCCTTATTTAATTACTGTCCTCAATGCAACTTGCAGAGAGGTGCAGCTGACAACTTCCTGCTGTCAGACAGCTGTTTAGACAAGTCAACCTCTTACAGTGCATTCTAAGTACTGTAATTAAACTATGTTTTACTGTCTTTTTCAGGCGTATAGTGGAGTATTATAGATCTTATCACATAATTTTAATTTTTAATTTTATATTTGCACTCGCTCTCGTGCAAGACGGATGCCTTTTCTCTCCCTCTCCTCTTCTCCTCCTGCTTTTTTGCTCTCTGTCTGTGTATCGAAGCTCCTGTTACACATCTTCCGAAACAAAAACTACTGTCATGGATCTGGTCAGCTGGACTTTCAACACAATCAACAAAATCTTTTCAACAAAGCGACAGGGTCCTGAAGAGCCCTCATGCCCCACTGAGACACACGCGGTGGGATACATCATAGATCCATGGGGAGTTTGGGAGGTGATGTGTCTCTACGTGTTGTCTCAGGAGGATGCCCAAGATGTTTATATAACTGGAATCATTATAGCAGGGTTTCTGCTTTTTGGCATCAACGGATTCCTATGTTATTGGCTATTGAAGAAGACGACTGCAGCAGTTTCGGCCATGGCAAAACTGCAGAGTCTGTGTGAAGGTTTGGTTCATGCTCCGAGTACTCAAAATCAGCTGATTTACGACTTAAACCATAAGATGGAAGCAGTTTGTGAGAATCGCAGGCCACCTGCGGCTTCTGGGACTCGGCAGCATGTTGAAGACCACCTTGGACGAGGCTCATAAGCATGGACTAGTGGAATGCCCACAAATCTGGCCATTTTGGATCTTGAAAGTACCAGAAGACTCGAGGCTGACAAGAAAAAAACAATCTGCCTGAAAAAATCAACAACTGTGGCGTATCTGAATCTGACTCCCCTATTGGTCCTCAAAAGCAGGCCAACTTATCAAATTTGTCCTGGAATATGTGTAAAGTAAGGAAAAGCTCCATCTATTGCAACCCCCACCCCCCTTCTGTGAAGGCTTATCAGAACTGCCGGCTGACCAACATCGTATCAGGACTATAGACAATCTGGAAGTGTTTCATGGACAAATCTTACTGTCTTGCCGTCCAATGCATGTGTAATGTGTTTATAAATGTGTTCGCTAGCAGAGTTTTTTTTATGTCTTAAATCGTGTCCTGATAGGACAAGATGTGAAGAGATCTTTTTTTGCAATACCACTATCCTTTCCTCATGGCCTTTCCCCTTTTCTATCTCTAAAAAGTATTTTGAAAAAGGAAAAGGGGCTGCATTTCAGTAGCAGCAGCAACGTGCACTCCGTCCATCTTTCAGACGACTGTACGAACATAATCTCACTGTATTTCGGTGCAATGATAATAAAGTTTGTTCTGATTCTGATTCTGATAATGGCAAAGAAAAACACTTTTTACAAAAATAACAGCAAAATCATAAAATATCACACTGGATTTGAAATGAAAACTTTCACTATGAAACCTAAAATATAACAAAGTCATACCTAAACATTCTTCAGTGAAACCAACTCGGACGGGGTTTTGAAAAGCAGAAACGTTTCTGTATAAAGACTCAAAAGGAAAAGCATCAGGTGAAAGGAAATACCCCTGTGGGATTGTGTCATGGCTGGAAGTGCCAAAGAATTTGCTGCATATATGAGTGGCCTCTGTCATTTAAAAACAAACGAGGAAACCAACATGGACTCCTGAGGCTGTCTGAGCAGAATGATTGAAAGCCTTAGGTAATACAGAATTTATATATTTTAAAAGAGTGATCTCTGCAACTCTCCGCTGGTCTAAATTTAAAGGCAGAGTATCTGGATGGAGACTAGTCAAGTCAAGTCAGATTTATTTATAGAGCACATTTAAAACAGAAACTGTTACCAAACTACCTTTTAGTGACAACATTCTTCACAAAGATGAACCTCCAGAACTCAAAGACTGCTTGATTTTTAATCGTGTGATTATAAATGACACCAAAATTACTTGTTTGGTCCAAATTGTGCATTTTTAATTCCATAAAATATGCAACTGTCCCAGAACATTTCGTAGTCATTTAAAATTATTTAAACAATTGAATAAAACTTATTTTAGCCATTTAGTGGAAAAACATTTAAACATAAGGCTTGTGCGACTTCTCGACTACACTGTACACATCACATATATCTACTGGCATGCCTCAGAATGCATTTTTTGTAACATACAAGGCATATTGTGGCTCCTTGGATGGAATATCAAAGACTATATTTGTGTACTATGACCCAGCTTATGAGGCTGTATAATGCTGAGGTTTACCTTAAACAATAGATAGCTGGAGTTTCCAAAGCTCAGCAGTATCAGCTTTCATCCTTTGCACAAAATACATAGCAGAAGTATTCAGTTTTTTTTTTTTTTTTTTTTTTTCCAATGGCTTTGAAGTTGCTGTTGTGCTGAGCGAATTTGGGCCTTGTCTTCAAAAAAAAGGCAAAATAAAGACAGAAAACCAGAAGCAGAGAATACAGCCTTGAACAACACTACCACACATATCATCATCCAGATTCAAACTTTGCACAGCCTCCACCCTAACCAAGAAAACAGTTTTTCTTGTTAATGTGATCATTTCCATCGTTTCAAAAAATGCATTATGAGGGAGAATTCAGCAATAAACCGCTAAAATATTTGCTGCGTTTTGCCTCTAATAGGCTACTGCTAAGTATTATATTTTTTTACTTAATGTAAACATTTTACAAAGTTCATTGAGCTGCATAAAAATAGAAAACTTATTTGAGTAAACAACCAATATTGTGGATCTACCAGATGTATTTGCGACTAAGCCAATGAAAGACCCACTAAGCTGTGCTGCTTTCGCACATGAGCAGCTTGCACCGCTGCTGTCAAAGGTTAACCCCTGACAGGCAGTCTGGTGAATTAATAAAGTTCACCGTGAAGAATGAGAATTTCACCGCCGAGCCTGAAAGCTAGAGTTTTCAGAACACCTACGGCTCTTCTCCATCTTCCAAACTCACATCTACATTTTTGTCCAGCTCCACTGGATTCGTTCTCTTTCGGTGTCAAAAGAAAAAAAAAATGCTCCAGCCTAAGGACAGGTCATATTGTTTCCATGCAATCTGTCACACAACATTATCAGAGAGAAATGACAGGAACTAATGAACGTGTGGAGGCGGGAATATATTTATAAAACAGATAGATCACTTTTGGTTGAATTTGATCTCAAGTTTTGAACTTCAGAACAGATTAAAATGCTTTCCCGTCCTATTTATACTCAGAAAAATAATACTAAACAAACTTTAAACGGTTGGTTAGTTTAAGTAGCATATAACTCAGTCTTCCGTCCATCCCAACCACGTAGGAGCCGTGCTGAGGAAGGTGTCTTAGCAGTCCCAGGCCTTTCCAAAGCTTTCCTGTCAACTAGACACAGGATCAGGTGTCGCCATCTTCACAGCCCCTTCTGGTTCTGCTTAATGGGAAATGAAGTTCATCAGAAAAACTTGGACCAAAACTGAGCCAGAATGGGTCCTGACAGGCAGGAATATCAGCTTGTGACAGCAGTCAGTAATTGAATGATCGGCTAACCCCCCCCCCCCCCCCCTACCACCACCACCCATTTTACTCATAATGAAGAGAGTATGTGCAGGGAATGTGTTTGTCCTTTTTCATCCTTCATCTCCCCTTTTCCCTGTCTTCACCCCTTTCTTTACCCCTTAATAAATCATTTGTGGGAGCAGAAAATAGGGATAATTTTACTTCACTTCAAAGCGCTCCTTATAGTGTCATTTCTGTAACCTCAAAGTGATGATGCATTAGGAAGTCTTTTGTGAGTTCCTCCGTGGAGCGTTTTCCCCTGAAACGAAGCTGCGCTGTATCGTGAGAGAGCGAGCTGAAGTACATGAGAGATCAATTATCACACCTCATTTTTGTCTCATATGCAAAATGAAAATGGGCGTGCCACGTCTGCCCTGAATCATCAGGTGGCGTACCGTCTCCCCATAAATGTGTTTCACAGATTTTCTGAAGGGGTCTGCCATATCCCTTGAACAGTTAAAAAGTTAAAAGGAAAGAATTTGCCTCCTCCTAGATCTGTCTTCAGATGTCCCCCTGTGGACGAGATTTAAGAGTAACGAAGAACCCGAACGCTCAGCATGATGTCACTGCACACTTGTAAACACCCTTTCACATTAAAAGCTTGAAAAGAACAAGGGGGTTCTTGGTCTTTGCGTGTTTTTCAGCCAATCTTGGGACAACTTTGTTCATGTTTCTGCGAAATGCAATAATAAATAAGACACAAAAAGAAGCTTGTGTTGAAGGCAGGAGCGAGGACGGACGGTGGCGGGGGGGTGGAGGTATGAGGAAGTGTGGGGCACAGCTTTGAGATGCAGCTTCATATTTCGCATCACCCAACAGAAAATTTCAGCCATGCAAAGGATTCTTAATGCAGTAAATGCTTTGAGACGCTCTCCTATTATTTGTTTTAAACCTCAAACTAAATTTTGTTGTAGTGCGTTGAAGCTGGAATGTCTGTCAAACTGGGCCCTGACCCTGGGCCGACTGCTATAATGATGGGAAGATGAAAGAGCAGGCCCATTCCCAGGCTGCCCTGTTAGGGGGTGCAAGCCTGTGAAATGGAGAGATAATGGAGACCAGGTGTGCTGTGGATGCCTGAGAAGCTCCTCAGTCAGTCTGAGAGCTCCTCTCAGTGAGAGGGTGGGTACACTACGCCAGATGGAGATTAGTTTGACCACCACTCTGTTTTTCATCCCTTTGTTGTGCACATACATGACGCAAATACAGAAAATTTCATATGATCAAGTTGGAAATAAACGTGTTCTGATGGAATTTTTTTGTCCTCGTCAAATTAACGGCTTATTTAATTCCCAAAACATGAAAATAAGACTAATTTATTGCTCATGCGCCTTTGGTATTCATAAATAGGGTAATTATACCAATAAGGTTTTATTTTTTTTAGCATTTACCCTTTGTGTCTATAATTAATTTAAAGTATTGAAGTTTTAAATGAAAGGTCAGGCTAGTTGCCCACAAAAGTGTTTCTAATTGGACCAGACAGGCTTGTAATCCTCTGCTGTAATTGCAATCTAATTAGCAGCCAGCTAGCAGAATCCTACATGCCATTTAACATTGAAAAAATGAACCCTTCTCAAGAACCAACTAAGAGCGTGTTTGAACGACTGTTGCAGATCCTGCGGGAGGAACAGTTTGCTCCACTTCTGTCCTCGACAGGAGGTCAGTAAATGTCAATTGACCTGAGAGCTGAAAATTCTGAAGAGGGACTCAAGTGGAGATAAGTTCTCATTAACGCCTTTCACATAAGAGCTGGATGAACGATAAATATAAAACATTGATTGCATATGAATAGGAAGACTTTCTTCATCATCACAGCTTACTGTCTTCCTGAAATTTGTGCATAATTATACTACAGCGTCTTGTTTTTGAAGGAGTGAGCCACTTATTATTTACGAAGGAGGAAGGGGCAGCGACAGTTCACAGAAGAGCAATAATATGAATTAAATTCACAAGAATATAAGGACATTTTGGGAAGGTGTGTTTTGGGAAATATTCTCGTTGGCTAAATGGCTGTCATTCAAAATGTTTCATGTTCAGACATGCAGCTCTATTTGCCAAATAACTGTTGCAAATAGCACTTGTATTTTATAACCTGGGGAGGGGCAGCATGATGGCACAGTTGATAGAGCTGCCGCCTCTCAGCGAGAAGGTCACCAGATTGAATCCTGGCTGGGGGGCCATTCTGGGTGGAGTTTGCATGTTCTCTCCGTGCTGCGTGGGTTTTCTCCGGGTACACCAGTTTCCTCCCACAGACCAAAAACATGCATGTTAGACTGACTGGTAACTCTAAATTGTCCCTAGATGAGAGAGAGAGTGTGAATGTTTTTTTGTCTTGTGTCCCTGTGATGGACTTAAGGCATGTCCTGCCCAAGTGTCCCTGTGATGGACTGGAGACAAGTCCTGCCCAAGTGTCCCTGTGATGGACTGGTGATATGTCCTGCCCAAGTGTCCCTGTGATGGACTTAAGGCATGTCCAGGTGTCCCTGTGATGGACTTAAGGCATGTCCAGGTGCCCCTGTGATGGACTGTTGATGTGTCCAGGTGTCCCTGTGATGTACTGCAGACAAGTCCAGGTGTCCCTGTGATGGACTGGAGACATGTCCAGGTGTCCCTGTGATGGACTGGAGACAAGTCCAGGTGTTCCTGTGATAGACTGGAGACATGTCCTTCCCAAGTGTCCCTGTGATGGACTGGAGACAAGTCCAGGTGTCCCTGTGATGGACTGTTGATGTGTCCAGGTGTCCCTGTGATGGACTGCAGACAAGTCCAGGTGTCCCTGTGAAAGACTGGAGACATGTCCTGCCCAAGTGTCCCTGTGATAGACTGGTGACATGTCCAGGTGTCCCCTGCCTCTCGCACAGTGACTGCAGGACATGGGCTTCTGTGACCCCCATGACCCGAAAAGGAAGAAGCGGGTAAAGATAATAATAATAATAATAATAATAATAATAATAATAATAATAATAACTTTCATTTATAATGCACTTTACATTCACAACAGATCTCCAAGTGCTACTATGAGTGAACATCAGATAACATCAAAACAAAAAGCAACTGAGAGCAGGAACAACCAGGAGGATAATGTCCCAGATGTTAGGATTTGTGGTCGGAGCGAACCCAGAGTGCAGAACAGGGACTCAACTCGGCAGTTATACAAAAATAAGTTTTTAATGATAAATAAAAAGTACAAAATAAATATGCTGACGGGGCAGCAAAACTTACATAAACAAGGAGGGAGGCACGGGGAACTCGGGAGACACGAGGAACTCGAGGAACCAGGGAAACAGAGAGACTCAGGAGACTCAAGGAAGCACACCCAACGAAGACGACCCGACAAAGGACAAGACAGAATAGGGAGACTTAAATACAAGGAGAAGACGAGACATGATGACAAACAGCTGGGACGAGACACAGGTGGCAACAATGGAAACTAACGAGGAGCACGAGGAAAACAGACACACCGGGCCACAGAAAACTAACATCCTTACACCAGAAAGATCACAGCAAACTTAAAATGCACAAAATGCAGACAAAATACTCAAATAAGAACTATGGGTGCAATAAAAAACAAAAGTAAAATTCAGTCAATTAAACACTGAGTAAAAAGAAAGTTTTAAGACCTTTTTTAAAGCATGTCATGATCTGTGGGGCCCTCAGATGTGAAGGCAGGGGCAGCGCTGGAGAAAGCCCGGTCTCATGATGTGCAGGACCAAGACCCGGGAGTGAGAAGAAGATGGGTGTTAGAAGAGCGGAGAGTGCATGAAGGACAATGAGGGGTGAGAAGTTCTTTTAAATAAGATGGTGCATTACCGTACAAGCGCTGGAAGGTGAGCTGATACATTTTACAAGTAATCCAGGCAGAAACAGGAAGCCAGTGAAGTGGATGGAGTACAGGGGTGATGTGCTCATGCTTACGCACTCTCATCAGGACCCTGGCGGCGCTGCTCTGGACATACTGTAGCTTTTTGTATGTTCTTGCCAGGAATCTCGATGAGAAGTGCATTGCAGTAGTCCGGTCTGGAGGAGACAAAGGCATGGGCGAGCTTTTCTGCATCGGTGAAGGACAGTGTAGACCGAAGATAACGGATGGAACCTGGAGAGGCACAGTGTTGCTGGAGGTTTATCTTCTGCTGTTTTCATGTTTGGTTTGATGTTAAAACTTATTTAATTCTGTGTTTTGTTTTCCTCTGACACCCTTGGTCTTCTGTTGTAGTCATCACACCTGCACTTATTGCGTCATTATATCCTAAAGAACATATTCGCTAGTCTTGATTTTTCCTGTTGCTCTTTTGTCAGAATCTCTAACTTGTCTTGTTGTCTGGTCTTTTTTGTTTATTTGTTTGCTGCTTGTTTGTTTAGATGTTTGTCCATCGTTTGACGCCAGCTCCCATGTTCAGTTCCAAAGCAGTGCTTCAAGGAAAATGCAGCGCTGAGTTTGGACCTTGTATGTGAGAGTCTCTGTCCGATGGCCATGACTAGTTTCAAGTTCAGCTGTTTGTCTAGAAGCAAAAACTCTAATGACACTGTGAAGTTCTGCAGAAGAAACTTTGTGCTCAAAATCTATTTCCAACCCATGTTGGACATTTACCGCCGTGGGGTTCTGCAGCATTAACAAACACCAAGTAGTTTCTTGACACCACCATTTTTCATCTTCTTTCTTCTGTTTATTTATTGGTACTGCATTACTAGTTGAATACTTCAAACAAAATATACATGACTGAAATTACCAGAATAAAACAACAATGTGACATTTAATGAGTAAAAAGTTCAACTCTGTCTTTATTCCATCCCCTTTATTCTCTGTTTCACGCTGTTTTGCTCATGTAACACCACCTACACAGTCGGTTAAACATTGTCTGAGCAGTGCGTTGCTCCACAGATCCTACGATTGTGAATCATAGCCAATTAATGTGCAGCTTACTGCCTGAAGCTCATCCAAGCCCCCTAACAAAAACACACTCACGCTCATGCAAACACAGTTTATCCTTTAGGTTTGCTCTTTTATCTGTCTCACTGCCTTCTTAAAGATATGATGACACTCGACACGTCAAGCCAAGGTCACTGAACAGCCATTTTAAACTTCTGCTTACTACTGCAACGTGAAAAGTAATTAGCGTCCGTTAACCTGGTTCACATCAAACTCATATACTGAACCAAATGCTGAGCAATCTTCCCACAATGTGCTCTTTTCCTTAACTCATCCTTTGGTATATTAATTTTTGACCAAATGTCCCCGCTTGACTACTGTAATGAGGTATGATGCATCGAACCTTAGTCGTTACCATGGAGACAACAGTCCCCTCTTTCTTGTTATTAGAGCACAAACAAGCGCTGGCATCTATTGTCATTTCACATGATGGAGTCTGATCAGAAAAGAAGAAACAGTTGGATCCTTTACTCCAGTTTCTCAGGGGCTTTTTCAGATTTGCTTTGGATTTTAATGGATGTTTTAGGCCAGCGTGCACCATGCAGGATCATTGTTAGGTCATGCACCAGCAGAGAGAAAGCATTCACTGTTTTCTTTGTCTGTTTCAGAAATTCAAATGCTTTGATGTTGGTCTGCAAATGACAGTAGGGGTCTGGATGTCACAGAGTTAAAACACCTGTTAAAGTCATCCCACCTGCTTGCAAATAACAACATTTACTTCCTCTTCTTTTATTTCTGAAACCAAAGTGAGAGAAGCTAATTTTTATTCTTATTTACCATTTTTACAAGCAATACATTTCTCAAGTCCGTTTAATTAGGGTCGTGTTGATGAAAAATAACACAACTTCCAACTAATGAATTGTCATTTTCTGCACAGCTGTGATAAAATTACCGGCTGACTGGGTTTGGAACACAGGAAGCAAACAAATGCACCATACCTTCAATACAAATTAGAGACAAAAGAAAAAGTAACAAACGAGTTTCATCACAACTGGGCCAGTCCTATGCATCTCTCTCTCTCTGCTTGCATCACTTAACGCTGTGCCAAGATAATGACATTGTGACTGAGTAATAGCTCTGCAGCTGTTCTGAAATATTCCAGCTCTATTTTATTTCCATTTAAGATAAAGCTTTATACTTGTTGTCTTGACAAGAAATTGTGCTTCATTTCCAGACGTTCTTTTTCCCTCATTTCAGTTTTAATCAGTAGCTCCTTTCTAGTCCTGTTGTTTGAGGTGAAAGTGTAGCGGCATGCCTGCCTGTCTTTTCTCTCAACATAATCTCTTCCTCACACAGAACAATAATCCTACCTTATTTTCTCTCCCAGTGTTGGTCTTTTATTACTTCCAGGTGTTAAGGCTCTGCCTCCCTTGCAAGCAGATGTGCTGGGTCTGAAAAAAAAGAGCCTTTTGTGCTATACGGTGCTATTCCAAACCAAATATTCAACTCACAAAGCTCTCTGATGGAAGGCAGCATGAAAACGACCAAAATAAAAACTGGGTGAATGAGTATTTGCATTAAAGAAAAGCAGTGACTGACAGAAGGGATTGAGAAAAACAAATGGAATGCAGATCAAACCTGTGAGGTGTGTGCAGAGAAGAAAGTCGCAAAAGAACCGGCTGCAACTCAGAGACAAGAAGCAGAAATCACGGTTTAAAAAAAAAAGAAACAACAAAACTATTTTTTGTTCAGGTTGCTCTAGATTCAGCAACAGGACCGGCTAGATTACACGTGTTAGTGAACTGTTAGCTTTCTTTATTCAAAGTCATATTTTCACCATGTCCTTCATACATTTATAAACGTCATAGTTACAAACTAAATATTTAATTTACAAACTAAATACTTAACTTGCAAGATAAATATTTAGTTAGCAAGCTAAATATTTAGTTCCACACTAAGTAATTAGTTTACAAACTAAATGTTTATGTCCAAGATAAATTATAATCTAACAACTAAATATTTAATTTGCAAGTTAAATATTTAGTTAGTGAATCAAATATTGAGTTGTAACTTAAACATTCCAAGCTAAATTTTTATTTTCAAAACTAAACATTTAATTTCCAAACTAAACATTTAATTTCTAAGCTAAACATTTAATTCCTAAACTATATATTTAATTTACTAACAAATTATTTAGCGTGGACCTAATGTTTATTTTCCAAACTAAACATTTAATTTCCAAAATAAATATTTAATTTGCTAACTAAATATTTAGCTTGGAACTAAATATTTATTTTCCAAAATAAATATTTAATTTGCTAATTTGAAAATTAAATATTTAGTTTGTAAATTAAACATTTAGCTTGGACATAAACATTTAGTTTGTAAACTAAATATTTAGTTTGGAACTATGACATGAATAAATGTATGAAAACATGGTGAAACTATGACTTTGAAAAAAAACAACTTTTTTTTTCTTATGAAACCTTAATAAACCAAAATACTGCTGTTAATTTTTGACTGTGTAACTTTACAAATGTCACCCCATATGAGTTTCATTTGTTGTGATCAGAACATGCTGGGAATATTTATACTTCTTACATTTTACTGTAGATATTTTCACAAAAAGGTCATTTATACTAACACCTGGGTATTTGATGAATATCTGCCAATAAAACATTTGGATTTTTCTCACAAGAAACGTTTTCTTTTTTACGCTTAAAACACCTTAATTTTTGAACTGTCTCCGTTTTCTTGTGAGCAGCTTAACAGAGATCACGAGTTCCTGAATGAAAAGTGACAGGAAATTGACTAAAGCATTGGAAATCAATTGAAAGTAAATGTGCTTCCTAACTACAAATGAACGCCTGATCACTGTTTTTTGTCAGCTTCTGTGTGTGCGTTTTTCTTTTTTAGCTTTTCTTTTTATTCTTATTTTTATTTTACCTTCTCTACATCATCCTTGCATGCACCAGCATGTGTATCCTTGTGTTTTAGAGACAAGCTTGTCTGCTTTTAGAGGTGATGCTGTGTCAGTGTACAAAGTGCAGAAAGAATAAAATTTGCGTACAAATCTAAATTCTTACAAAAAATGTAAAGAATGGTCAACCAAAAGAGATGCAAACAGAAACAAAACTAAACGTGCAGCCTTGTAAAGTTAGAAGGAAAGTGCTTTTATGTTGTTTTGTGCATCATCGTATTTCGTTCATATTTTCATTATGTAGTTCTAGAATTGTGCCGCTCGGGGTGGCTGCATGTTGGAGTAGCTCTGTTAAATTAATTCTGAGGTTTTGCTTTAGAAAACTTTAATTCTTCTTATTCTGGATGTGAACCACATTTTTTGGATGATTGTTTTCTCTGGGATCAGATGCTGTGCAGATGGAAGGATTTTTACTGAAACTTCTTTAGTTTAGGACATTTGTTAGGATGCGTAACCATAACAACAAGGCTTTTTTTTTTTGTTTTGCTTTTTAGCAGCTGATCAACACCTCAAAAGCTCAAATAATATCTCAGCTACAGCCCCAAATTTCACATGAGTTGAAAAGAAGGTGCCGTAGATGCATTCACGTCTACCTGCCGGCTGTGGTCGAGTTCCTGACCACTGAGATCCTGGAGCTGGCAGGAAACACGGCTCATGACAGCAGAAGGACAGGATCGTCCCCTGGCACCTGCTGCCGGCTGTTCGCATTGACGAGGGCCTCGGCAGCCTGCTGGGAGGAGTGGCCTCCGCTCAGGTTCTTGAGATGCAGTGTTGCCAGGTGTACAGTAATTATCATATTTGTACGACAATTTTGCCCTCTGTACGATGTACAATCAATAATCCCAAAAAGGCCAAATATACGATAATTTGACAATTCAGTGAATGTGTGGTTGTAATCGGTTGTCATCAGCCTCTCGCAACTGTCTGTCTGAGTTTTTTTGTGAACCCTGAAGGCATCTGTGTCCGCAAGCACATGCACGATTGGCATGGAAATTCCAGTCAATCGTTCTTTTCTAAATGTTACCTACGAGTGACGTGTTTGCCTCAGAACAACGGCCATGATTGGCTGAATAGTCCGCTGCGCCCGCCCCATAAGAGTGAGGACAAGAAAAAAAAGAAAAGGAGAAGAAGCGGAGCCGGACTGGAAGCGGACCCATCACTACTATAGTGCATCAATAGATTTATTATTTTGGTTATGACGGGTGTACGATAATTTTCCTCAAAATACGTCTCTAGTACGATAATCCTACATTTCACACCTGGCAACACTGTTGAGACGACTCAACGACGGAGTTCTGCCCAGCATTCAGGTGGTCCTGTTGCTTGGAGGAACCGAGAGGCCAACCTAGTCTGGGTGGACAGATCAGACGGCATCTGAGCCAGTTTCTTCGGATCCACTGTGGGACGGACCTTTACAAGAGATCCTTCCTGCCTACAGCCATCAGCATCTTTAACATCTCTTAATGAAACGAGGATAACGAGTTACAATATTTAATTGTCTTTTGGAATTAATCATGTATATTTGAATTAATTGAATTGAATTTACATATTTCAGTTGATCTAGTTGATCTGGCTGTAACTGGGACCTTGAGTACATAATTTCATTCCACCTCCTGTACCACACATGTGATACTAATAACAATAAAACTGACTTGAACTTGAACTTGATCTCACTTGGATTGCCTCTCAAAGGTTGTCTTTTGTCAAAGTTTTAGATCAAATGCAAAAACAATATATTGGATCATATAAGGGTTCAACAGAGAGGGTTTATTTTGGACTTTAAAAACAGTCCTGCCACTCATGTTGGACTCGCGTAGAAATAAGAGTAAAAAAGAAAATTACAAGCTGTTTTACCGTCGATACATTTTCTGTCATAGATAAATATTTTTAATTCTTTATGCAATGCAAGGCCTGATGAGATATGAGTGCTTTCTCAATACACAATGATGTTTACACATTTTTAATATTGATTAAAAAATAGCTTTGTCAGCAGTTTACAGTAAAAGTAAAATCAAAGTAACCTCATGTACATTATTGTTTTAGTTTCATAATATTAGTAAGTGAGAAATATAAGGTTTTGTCAGTCACATTAATTAAAGTTCAACACATTCTCTTAAGTTTAACTCTATTTGGACAAAGCTTGTCTTTCATGATATGAGGCTCAAAATAAGATTACTGATTATCATTCATGGTAAAGTGCAACATTTACGTACATTTTTATCATTTTTTCATCTGTCCAGTAAACTGCACCAGCTAATGTCTCGTATCTCTGTCAACTGTTCACCTACTGGATTTTATTTCTCCAAGTCTCTCAGGAACAACGTGAATATTGAGTACACTTAGCGAGAAGAACAAAACATTTTAATTTTGAAAGGTTTAAAAAAACAACATTTTTATACTTGTTTTGCTCTGCACAGCCTGCAAACTAGTAGTAATGCATGAGATTAAGTACATTTATGTTGGAGATTATCGTATTTTCCGCCGTACACGTCGCAATGCCCTGTAAGTTGCATCAGTCCAAATATGTCTAATAAAGTAGAAAAAAACATAAATACGTTGCTTTGTCGTATACGTCGCATCTATTGTGCATCACTGCTGACAACCCGGAAATGAAACCCCGGTGTTAAATCGATTAGCTGCCAAAAGGCAGCCGTGGGAGAGCGCACGGGAGGAGTTTAACAAGAATTTAACAAGATTAACACTTAAAAATAATTATTTGTTTGCTCAAAATTATAGCAAAGGTCTCAGTCGAACTTTGACTTAATAAATGCACCTTGACGGTCAAATCAGCGGCATTTCCAAAGCCGTTACGTGGAAGTAGGGTGCGTGCACGGGAGAACTCGCTGTGCATTTCTTCAAAATTTAACAAGATAACACCTAAAAACAATTATGTGTTTGCTCAACTTTATAGCAAAGGTCTCAGTTGAACTTTTACTTACAAAAAATAACTTCAATGGTCAATTTACCTGCATTTCACTGGGACGGTGCAGTGAAATGAAGCTGATTTGACAGTTGCTCCAGGTGATCTGGTTGAAGGTGGCAGTCTATGCCAAGCCGTTTGTGTCATTAATAGCCACTTTTACCTATTACATGACACAGCAGCATGCCACACTTTTTGAATGCCATCTAGTGGCTGAAAACAGTGGTGTTCAATATTTTCAGTTAGAATGAATGAAAGCGGTCACATCTCAGCCAAACATTGGTTTATAAAAATGGGAAAAAATCCATAAATACATGCAGGGCATGTAAATTATGCAAAAAACCATGACATATAGGCGAGAAAAATACGGTACTTATTTGTATGACTATGTAGATCAGCAGGTGAAGATTCTCGTTCATCCAGGACATGGTCAATTCAAAAAAAGTTCTGAACAAAACCAACTGGACTTTATTTGTAACGGAAGATGTTTTGCTTCTCACCCGAGGAGCTTTCTCAATATAGAAGCGAAAGGTTTTCTGTTACAAATAAAGTCCAGTTATTTTTGTCTTGAACTTTTTTGAATATGCAGATCACGCAAAGGAAGCCATGAAATTATGAATAAAAAGCTTTATGGAATTGTTTATATGCATTTTTTTCCCCCTCTGGAGTTACACACATGCTGTTGGAATGCTTTTCACATGTTTTGTTGTCTACAAGAAGTAAATTAAGGGTGAAACATGCACAAAACATGTCAAAGCTAAAAGAAAGATTAACCACCTGCCTCCCTCCACATGTAGACGTGTGTGAGTGTGACCCGGTGGGGGTTAAACCCATCGCCCCACATAAAGGAGCTGTTCTTAAAATGGAGGAATAAGAAGCAGAAATAATATTTCAAGTATGATTAGTTCATCTGCAGGGCACCTTGTGCGATTGAGAAAAGGGGGAGCGAGAGGGAGGGGTTATTGTGCACGGCAAGCAGTAAATTATATCTAGCCTTTGAATGATTCCTGCAGATCCTATTACGACAGTGAGGGAGACTGGGCAGTGGTGGGGGGAGGGGGCAACTGGAAGGAAGACGAGCAGCAGAACGAATCAGATGAATTCTGTTTCCAGCTGTCCAAGTGACGGGGCAGATTGGAAGGGGAGGGTGCAGAAGAAGAACAATAAAACAATATGTTCATTTTACGTCACACAGACACACATGCAGACACTGAGAACTGTTCTGGTTTATTTTCTTCAGTTTTACTTTATCCAGCTCTCAGCAGATTTTGCAGTCCTGATGCCAAACAGGAAAAAAATTTTTTAAAAGGAAGCTGTCTCCTATTACCAGCCCCTGCACTTCTCCTCCCTCCCTGAGTACGTGAGAGGCGCTTGTCTGCCATTTGTCACTGGGACTGGTGATATAGTAGCTGATAGTGGCATTAATGTGCTGCTGCAGAGGATAATCCTCACAGGGAAACAGAAGTACTAAATGTATTCTCCCTGCACCTTCATTTTGCCAACACATGCCAAAAATTGTTCATAAGACCTTTTTTCTTTTCTCCTTTCTTAAACCCCAACCTCACAAATTCACACAAAAATGCTGCATTCACGATGAACATTCTTGGAATACTCTGTTTTATACAGTTATTGGTTTAGCTATCTTTTTCAAAATTAAATGCTCTTTTGAATTTTATGTAATTCATGTAATGTTATAAAGGTCATTAGAGTTTAACTAAATGTAATTGAACTTTGAGTTTACAGCATAAATGACAGCAAAACATAAAAATACTTTTTTTTTTTGTTGGTAGGGCTGAATGGAAATCTATTTCTAAGAGTTGCCTTTAATAAATCAAATTTATGACAAAATATTGAACAAATGAATGAATGACTGAATAGTCTTTTTGTTCATGTTGTATTAAATTATTTCTAAGCAACAGCACGCACAACTGTATCAAATGATACGTTCCATTTATTTCTTTTAATTTGTGGCAGATAAAAGTTATAATTATACAGAAACAGGTGCTGCTGTATGGCTCCAAAAGCTGAACAAATAATTGGATATGGTGTAAAAAGCAGGTAAAGTGATGAAGTATCCTCATCAGTGAACAAAAGGTTGTTGGTATCATTACAGCAGGGTCCTTCATCAGTGATGTGAGATTTTGAGAAGTGAATTCAAACAGTTCAGAAACCATCATTTATACAGTTAAAAACTCTCTGGCACATAATTTGTATAAGTTCACTACTTCAGCTTTAATTTAAAAAACACTGTTTGTGAGTGGGAGGTTGTAAAAAAGCAAGAAATCTTGAACATGTGTAACATTAATAAAAATGGAGGAGGCGAGGCAGAATCAACATGAAATAATTCTTTATCCAGCCCTTCAATTTAATTGCAAATTAAATATTTCATGATGGATTCTGATATCTCAAGTCACCAAAATCCATCATTCTAAAGGATTTTTCTCAATTAACCTGTCACCACCGCCCATCACCACCCTGTGTCTTCCTGCAGGGCTTCGACGTGGAAGAAATGTAATTACTTTCAAATATAACAGAGACCGATAATCCACAATTTTCAAACATTATCCCACAATCTCTAATTTCTTGATAACTATAGATGCATTTATTTAGCATATGACATATTCATACCAGAATATGGTAATGACCCAGAAAGAATTTCAGCAAGGTCAAAGAAACATTCCGACATATTTCACAAGCCTCCGGCAGAATTTCGTTTACTCTGTGAATAAAGACAAACATAACATAAGAACAATGTGCCAAAAGTCAAATGTTTTTCTCAACAAAATATGTATTTTACATAAAATCATGGCTATACTGAAAATATCTTAAAAGCTAATGCTTAATGATGTGAAATACATAGGGACCAGATCAACTGTTTCAAAATTATGATAAAGCAAATAAAAACAGGCACGTTAGATCAGTGTTTTTCAAAGTGTGGCCCCTGGGGGGCCGTCAGGAGGCCCTAGGGGTACCTCAGAAAGCTGGAGAGACGTAGATTTACAAAAGTAAAAATAAACAAAATAGTAATAATAATTACAATAATTGCACACTAGGCAATCTGTATCTGTCATTTCCAGATAAATACGCTTGAGCGAGAGTTTATATTTATTTTATTTTGTTCTTCTGGTCAACATTTTATTGAAAAGTTTTTTTTTTTTTTCAGTGTTTAAAACATGTTAGTTAATAACATTTTTATGCTCAGCAGCTGTAATAATTAATTGAATATAGTGAATAAAAGTTAAAACATTCTAAAAGTTGATGTTTCTTTACGTATTATTGTTGGTGGGTTTGCGAGGGGGGCCTCGACCAGAAGCTCAAGCTGTTTGGGGGGCCATGGCATGGAAAAGTTTGGGAACCCCAGGTGTTCGTCATTGTCTCTCGTCAGTCCCTGTCAGTTTGTTTCTTCCCTGTCGGTGGATTGTCCTCTCTAAGGCGCCGTGTTCTGTCTCCCTCCGTGTCTCCTCAGTTAATGTAAGTTTTGCTGCCACGTCAGCCCTTTGGCTTCTTATTAATAAATATTATTTTTACTTTACCTTCAAGTTCCCTGTCTGTCAGCACTTTGGGTTCAACAAACCAACGGATCATGATTCGTACTTTGACACATTCTCGTTTCTATTTTCATATCGTTTCAGTTTAAAACTGACGTTTTGTCAAAAACAGTAATCTTTAAAAACAAATTTACAACAAAAAAAGAAAGAAAGAAAATGCGTCTATGAGGCCTTGTTGTTTCATTGTACAATTTTATTTTTTCTATTTATGTATTTTAGAAGAATCATCCGGACACTGATCATTAGTAATTAATAGTAATTAATTACCTGAAGTAATAGACGATCATCTTGTAGACTTTTCTAAAGATACCAACTTTGTGTTTTCTAAGATAAATGGACAAGTTTGAAGTAACTATCGAAGCTCAAGCCCAGACGGGTTGTCTTCAATAATGTTGTACTTCAGGACACTTTTAAAATGATTTCACTCAGACTGGAAAGTTAATGCAATGACCTTTTTTCAGTTATTAATGAAGCACATTAAATATGAATTTCCTAGTTTACCATTTTTTCCAACAGTTGCTTACACACAAACAAAACATTTCCATTTGCTGTAATTTAAAACTCACCTATCAGGTATAAACACTGTAATGATGCAGCGACTCTGCAAGGAAGGATTCATCGCACAAGAGTGTCTTCCCCATCATGCCTCACAAATAAGGATACATCGTGTGATGCTGATTAAATTTTACAGTCACATCCAGGCAGCTTGGTGATGAGATGATGTCAAGACTAGACTGGCGGAGTTAGCTGAAAATAGAAATGGAGCGAAACAAACAACAAAAAGTCTCGATGAACGCCAAATCTTTACTTGATGGCCCAATTTATTTCATTTACTGTAACCTGGTTGTAATTGTCACCAGTCAAGCTGACTATTCCAGTGACTGCAGTAAAGGTTTGAACAGTTCTGACTGTACATTTGAAGTTCATTTT